>NC_141875.1:124097810-124402363 GCF_056163025.1 Triticum urartu
CTCACACATGACCGCCTGGTGCCTGGCCTCGTGAGACGCCATAGCATGCTACGTGAGGTGTTGGTATGAGGCGCCCCCGTTCAGCAGGCCAAATGACATGCATACATAGCTGTAGGGGTAGCCCCCGCTCCAGCCAACACGCGACGGCCAGAAGAGGCCCTGCGAAGCGGCCCTGTTGAGGCTCGGGATGTTGACGCAGACGCGTAGCTTGCCACCCGTGTCGGGGGCGGCAGCCGCACTGGTACGACGTGTAGGGCGGCATTCGCCGCGCATGGCTCGTGCCTCCTAAAGCTCCTCGGTCGCCTTGGTGATGAACTCTCGCGCACCTTGCGCCTCACGTCGTGCGCGTTGCTCGTGGGGACGCGCATGAAAGCACGCCTCCAAGTGCTACCCGAGCACCTCCCTGGTCGCTCTAGTCAGGTCAGAGGCTCTCCATACGGAAGCCCCTGAGCCCGACTTGAGGGAGGCACTGGGCGCGCCACCCTATGCGGGAGGAAGGGGCACCCAGTAGTGGGCGCGGAGCCGGAGGCACCGCCAGCGGGCGCCTTGGCCTCCTGACGGCTCTTGGGGAGAAGTTGCTTCTTCTTCCTGGGGGTGGCCTCGAGAGGTAGGATGCCACCCTCATCGTCAGGCTCATTAGCCTCTGCGGCTTGGTAGGCGTGCTCAAGAGAGCACACTGCATCTTTCTCATCGCAGGCCGATATGTCGCCAACGTATCTATAATTTTTGATTGTTCCGTGCTGTTATATTATCATTATTCGATGTTCTATAATAATTTTATAGAAACTTTGTATCATTTTTTGGGACTAACCTATTAACATAGTGCCTAGTGTCAGTTGTTGTTTTTTGCTTGTTTTTTACTTCGCAGAAAATTAATACCAAACGGAGTCCAAACGCAGCGAAACTTTTTGGAGAATTTTTCTGGGCCAGAAGGCACACGTTGGGCCAAAGAAGTACCAGAGGGGTGCCCCGAGGGGGCATTGTTGGGGAACGCAGTAATTTCAAAAAAATCCTACGCACACGTAAGATCTATAATGGTGATGCATAGCAACGAGAGGGGAGAGTGTTGTCCATGTACCCTCGTAGACCGTAAGCGGAAGCATTATGACAACGCGGTTGATGTAGTCGTACGTCTTCATGATCCGACCGATCCTAGCACCGAAGATACGTCACCTCCGCGATCTGCACACGTTCAGCTCGGTGACGTCCCACGAACTCTAGATCCATGTCTGTGTCAAAACCGGCGGATCTCGGGTAGGGGGTACCGAACTGTGTGTCTAAGGTGGATGGTAACAGGAGGCGGGGGACACGATGTTTACCCAGGTTCGGGCCCTCTCCATGGAGGCAATACCCTACTTCCTGCTTGATTGATCTTGATGAATATGAGTATTACAAGATTTGATCTACCACAAGATCATAGAGGCTAAACCCTAGAAGCTAGCCTATGGTATGATTGTTGTATATGATCTATCGACTAGCCTGGCCTCGGTTTATATAATGCACCATAGGCCTAGGATAACAAGAGTCCTAGCCGAATACGCCGGTGGGGAGTAGTCCTTGTCTTGATCACCAAGTCTTGTGGAATCTTCCATGTATGCGGCAGCTATCCGAACTGGCCCATGAGTATACGACCATGGGGGTCGTCGGCCCAATCTAATAGATCGGGAGATGATGTGGTGAGTACCCCCTAGTCCAGGACACCGTCAGTAGCCCCCTGAACTAGTCTTCAAGTTAGGGACGATCCTCGATTCTTCCGAACTGTTCTTCATCTTCGGTTGTCGGTCTTGAAAACTGGTTCAACAAATCTTCTCATCTTCGATCTTGAGGATCGCCGAAATGCATTCGACGAGTTTACACGTCGGGTATTCGAGGAGCCCCTTTAAGTTTCTGGCCTTTATCAATGCCTTGTTATTTTTATGCCACACCTCGGGTTTGAAGTTGTTCCCGGGAGGTAGTCTCCTCTTCCGTCCGAGCTCTAACGCCGGAATGCATTCGAGGTATCTTTTGAAGCCGAGCACCAATGCCGGACTGCTTCCGAGCTCCAACGCCGGACTGTGTCCAAGCTCCAACGCCGGACTATATCCAAGATGTCATAGATCATCTTGGTCCAAAAAAGTTGAAGGAGTTTAGCCGAGCTTAATGCCAGAAATGCCCTCTATGGAGCTAGCCGCTAGCGCCCGAGCTTTATGCCAGACTGCTTCCAAGGTGGTGCATCACCCCGACCGCGGGCTGATTTTTTGTGAATATTTGTAATTGATGCAGTTTATTCTCTGCAGTTTATTCTCAATGTGTGTATCAGTCTAAAACCCGAGATGCACCTGAAGGCAAGCATAAAACCGATGTTCCCAGTAGCCCTTGAGACTCAGGTCGATGCGCGAAATCAGCCTGAGGATCAACTCCTAGCTCGGCAGCATACATAGGAATAAAAAAAGCATTGTAATATATTAGAGATAATAGTGATCGGCGAACAGGCCCCTGAGAGAGGGTCGTGAGAAGTCGTCGTGATATATTAGCTTGATGCCAGATAGGTCCAGATGGTACTTATTGTTGTCCGAAGACGCGCTTTCCCATAGTTTGATCAAGCCGAACACTGAGCCCTTTGAATTTTCTGCATTGAATAGGCAATGCAGTAGCCCCCGAGAAACTGGTCGGGTGGCAACACTAGATCAGGGGATCAATGTGCCCCTTTAATATTTGTAAATAATGAGCGCAAAGCCCACTAGCCCCCGAGCCTTAATGTGGGCACAGGTGGTCGAATTAAGGATTGATATCCAGAGTAAAATCACAGATTATGTGTAATGATTCTATGTATCCAAGTACTTTACATCATTATTTTGACTCCATTGCGACCATTTATCAATTGAAAGTGGCCCATCGTCGGCCTCTACCCCTTGGTAGATACTACGCAGGGTGTTTCCGCAATAACAAAACAACCCTTAGCCGACGTCTTGGTGCCCGAAGGCGGTTGTGTTAGCGGAAACGAGGCAATCAGATATGCGGGGTTTATAACTTTCGCTTAGTCATAGGAGCTTTAAATTAGGGAAACTAGCTATAAGCCCCCGGTTAGTGTTCGACGACATCCGAGGTCAAGCCGTAAACACTTCGGCCAATGTTATGAACGGCCCGTCATTTTAACATAGTCATCGGATCGCTGACCAGTTTACGCCTATTGTGACAGTCAGTTTTTGGCTTTCTCCACTGAGGTGCTTAACCATGCGAGCTGGAAGTACAATCACAGTGGTTGTCCCTTTGCACACCTAGCCAAACAAAGCGGAACGTAGGAGGCAAGCACAGGAGCCGGGCAACCCAACTATTGACCGAAGACACAGTTCGAAACCGATGCATATATAGTAGTGTCTGAGAATGTTTTTCTTTTTTTTTGAATCACTAAAGGTGTCCGGCGTTGCACTGCGAGACTTATGCTGGAAACACAAAAATATTTAAAAAGTGCCATAGGCTTGGAAAACCAAAAAACGTCAGTGAAAACCTGACGTCTAAACAAGATAAAGTGTTCGGTGCCAATCTAAAAATTGGACTTTAGAAAAAAAAGTTCTTTTGTCGTGTTTTAAATAAAAACTTTGCAACGACTAAGAGGAAGAACACTTACTAAAAAACGGCTCATATAATTTTAAGATCCCCCAAGTGACTTGGGTAAAATAATTTTATGTATAATGATTGTATGTACCAAAGTACTGATATCATATCTGTGTTCACCCGAACTTTATATGTGTCTTAACCGACCGTCGGCTTCTCCCTCTTAGGTCAAGGGCCGAAAAGTGTTATGTACTCCACCTATCGAGAATACCGACGGTGTTTCCGATAACCAGGCAATCAGGCCATAAGGATGTAATAGACAAAGCGCTCTTAGGGAACTTATGCTATATTACTGATGAAGTGTAAGAAGCATCTTCAAAGAAAATAGTACCCCCACCGATACCTTTCTTCGGTGCTCATTGTTACTATGAGACTTGTGCAATAGATTTTTTGTACTCATGAGTTCCGTTGTGTGCCGACCATAATTGAAAACAATAAGAGCGCTAGCTTTCGGCTTCACCCAGTCTGAGGTCCGACTCGGATGACCCGATCGTGACAATCGCAGAGGTGCTCCCTTTACTCCCTAGCCGAGAAATCCGGAACGTAGGGGTAAACATAGGAGCGAGGCAACCCTGCTTGCAATTCGCTTAAGTCAATATGGTGCATATTGTGGCATAATACACGAACAAGGAACGAAGCCGTACAAGTATAACCATATGCAAGAGGAAAAGCTTCACAAAGGAATCCCCCAAGTAAACGGGGTATTTGAATTTGTGTGTCACAAACAAAGTTTTGACAAGGAGATTTTTTACAAGCAACTTTTTTCCAAAAAGGTATAATTCTTGGTCGAACCGAAAACAAGTTAAAAATTTAAAACTTTGAGCATGAAGGCAACTTAGCTGGTTAATGTGTTCGGTATTGATGACACGGTCCGAGCTTGATGCTGGACAAGGTTCCACCCCCCAAGCCGGTCCCAAGGTGGCGGAGCAAAGAGCTCGGCACTCCGAAGTGGTGACATAGCACGGTCAATGCAGGCCGGCAGAGTGATGCCGAAGTCCCCGGCATGGGGTAATGAAGTGTTGACGAAGCCCCCCGTCTAGCCGAGGTGGCGTGGTATGTCAGTACACTGAGTTGACGATACTGCCCAACCCGAATCATTTTCCTGTGCACAAAAAATGGTGCAAACCAGAGATAAAAAATGTTGCATAATAAATAATTTATGCAAAGTGAGCAATAAAAGAAATATGGCCTGGAGCCCAAGTCAATGTCGATGCCGGGCGTCGGCGTGATGCTGTAAAGGCGTGGCAAAGCCTGAATTCACAGGTCAGTCCGAGTTCCGGATGTGGCGTTTGCCGGACTATATACGGAAACTGAACGAACCACCATGCGACCGTTGTTAATGCGTCCACCATTTGATAGACCTGCGTACATATGACGGACAAAGCAGAGTAATAATTCCTTGGGAAAAATGAACCCAAACAAGAAAAAAAAATACTAGGATTAATAGCACCTGGTTTATTTGTTGTAGCAATCCGAAGAAAGGTGATTTCCAAAGTTGGGACTCGATCCGCACACCCATTGCCTGATGGGTGATAAAGCGATGGCATGGCCATGCTGGCAAAGGTTGGATTGCCGAGGCAAAGCCCTTGGTCCGGCTAACGTGACGGAGCTGGTCGGCTAGTGACGCCGAAGTCTCCGGAGTAGGTTGATGAAGAGATGGCAAAGCCCCCAGTCTAGCCGAGATGTCGAAGCCTCGATGTCAGCCGATGTGTCAAAGTAGGTCGGCATGATGGACACCGGCTTGAAGGAGCAACAGTGCGGCCCTGCCGATGCAGGTCGTGACGTGGCCAATGCCGGCTTGATGAAGTGACCGTGCGGTGATGCCAGTGTGCCCGCTCCATGTATTCTGTGGGGTGGCGATGTTGGTGATGATTTATCCTTCATGATGCTAAACTCCTGTTCGGCTCGCCGAGATGATGATCCGAAGAAGTTGAGCTCGGCTCAACAAAGTGACGACATGTCTAGCGCAGGTCGGCAGCCGTGGAGCAATATTGCCGGACTGGTTTGACACCAGCATGATCGTGAAGATCATGTTCAAAAGATTTTTAAAGTTAGTGGGATGTGTTCTGGAAGAAAACACAATACCCCATACAAAACTTACTTCAAAAAGGATGTCCGAAATCCCGTTCATAAAAAAGACGAACTCGGGTCGGATTCGTTTTCGCGCAGAAAACAGATCCGAAAAATGATACACTAATCGGAAGGTTCCCGAAGTTTGGACGGTCGGATCGAGCTGACATTTTGAGGGGTGGTAGATATAGGAATTCCGCAACCGATCAACGATTGGATCTTCCAATGGACGTCCGATCTAGAAGCTGGACACCACGCCCTAAACACGTCCAGATTCCCGTCCAGATTTGACAGGGCTCCGGTATATCACGGATTGCCATAGATTCCTCTATCGGAACTCCACGAATTTTTCCAGGGTTGTTGTAGACTCAATTCCGCACAATTCCACTGAAGCAATCGTTAAAACGACACTTGAGGAGGCGGTGGTGGCGGATACGAGTTCGCGTCCAGAAAAACAGCTCGGTCGCCCGAGGGCAATGTTGACGTTGAGCGTCCGAGCTCCATGGACGATTCCTCCATGATCTTGATAGAGATCGGAGTTGGTGTTGATGAAGGCCCTCGTCCGAACATAACGATCGGAGGCAGGGCACAGTCCTCGGTCAAGCCAAGGCGACCAGTCGAGCCGGTGACGAAGATGTCGTTGTCGCAGTTAACCTGCAGACGAGCCATCGATCCTTTTGCCGATCACATAGTGGAACTCTCAATGAAAGCACCAATGTCGGTGTCAGAACCGGTGGATCTCGGGTAGGGGGTCCCGAACTGTGCGCCTAAGGCGGATGGTAACAGGAGGCGGGGGACACGATGTTTACCCAGGTTCGGGCCCTCCCGATGGAGGTAATACCCTACTTCCTGCTTGATTGATCTTGATGAATATGAGTATTGCAAGAGTTGATCTACCACAAGATCGTAGAGGCTAAACCCTAGAAGCTAGCCTATGGTATGATTGTTGTATATGATCTATTGACTAGCCTGGCCTTGGTTTATATAATGCACCAGACGCCTAGGATATCAAGAGTCCTAGCCGAATACGCCGGTGGGGAGGAGTCCTTGTCTTGATCACCATGTCTTGTGGAATCTTCCATGTATGCGGCAGCTGTCCGAACTGGCCCATGAGTATACGGCCATGGGGATCCTCGGCCCAATATAACAGATCGGGAGATGATGTGATGAGTACCCCATAGTCCAGGACACCGTCAATCCAGCTGAGGTCGAGGGAGAGTTCCGTCAGCATGACGGCGTGGTGACGGTGATGATGAAGTTACCGGTGTAGGGCTCGCCTAAGCACTACGACGATATGATCGAGGTGTGTTACTGTGGAGGGGGGCACCGCACACGACTAAGAGATTATCGGTTGTGCCTTTGGGGTGTCTCCTACCCACGTATATAAAGGAGGGAGGAGGAGGATGCCGGCCCTAGAGGGGGCACGCCATGTGTGGGGAGTCCTACCAGGACTCCCAAGTCCTACTAGGATTCCCCTTTTCCTTTCCGGAGTAGAAGAGAAGAATGAGGGAAAGAGAGAGGGAGTAGGAAAGGGCAAGCGGGGCGCCGCCCCCTTTCCTCTAGTCCAATTCGAACCCATGGGGGGCGCATGCCTCCTTCCCTTTGGCGTGCCTCCTCTATTACCGTATGGCCCAATAAGGCCCAATACTTATCCCGTCGAATTCCCGTAACACGGGTTTGCGTATGCGTTGGTGGTGGGGTGCCACATATGGCTATCTTGGCTCGATGGGAGAAATGATCTTCGATCATGCCTTACACACACGCGTCGGGCTGGCCTACGATGGGATGTGCAACCTCCCCCATGGTTGCATGTGATTCCATGCCCTTTCCAACCTACGAGTTGTTCGTTGGTGTCGACGCATCGTTTGAGTATGTATGTCGGTGTGTTGGTCGACGGTTGCGTGAGGTTGATACGTCTCCAATGTATCTATAATTTTTGATTGTTCCATGCTATTATATTATCTGTTTTGGATGTTTAATTGGCTTTACTATGCACTTTTATATTATTTTTGGGACTAACCTACTAACCCAAGGCCCATTGCAAATTGCTGTTTTTTTGCCTATTTCAGTGTTTCACAGAAAAGGAATATCAAACGGAATCCAAACAGAATGAAACCTTCAGGAGAGTTATTTTTGGAACAAACACAATCCAGGAGACTTGGAGTGGACGTCAAGGAAGCAACGAGGTGGCCACGAGGCAGGGAGGCGCGCCCCCACCCTCATGGGCCCCTCGTGGCTCCCCTGACCTAGTTCTTTCGCCTATATATACCCATATACCCTGAAAACATCCGAGAGCACCACAAAACCCTATTTCCACCGCCACAAGCTTCTGTG
The DNA here is from genome assembly GCF_056163025.1 of Triticum urartu. NCBI lineage: Eukaryota > Viridiplantae > Streptophyta > Magnoliopsida > Poales > Poaceae > Triticum > Triticum urartu. Next base: position 124,105,809 of record NC_141875.1, read on the forward strand.
CCCGTGAGATCCCATCTTGGGGCCTTTTCTACCACTCTGCCAGAGGGGGAATCGATCACAGAGCGCTTCTACATCAACACCATAGCCTCTCCGATGATGTGTGAGTAGTTTACCACAGACCTTCGGGTCCATAGTTATTAGCTAGATGGCTTCTTCTCTCTCTTTGGATCTCAATACAAAGTTCTCCTTGATTCTCTTGGAGATCTATTCGATGTAATTCCTTTTGCGGTGTGTTTGTCGAGATCCGATGAATTGTGGGTTTATGATCAAGATTATCTATGAAGAATATTTGGCTCTTCTCTGAATTCTTATATGTATGATTTAATTATCTTTGCAAGTCTCTTCGAATTATTAGTTTGGTTTGGCCTACTAGATTGATCTTTCTTGCAATGGGAGAAGTGCTTAGCTTTGGGTTCAATCTTGCGGTGTCCTTTCCCAGTGACAGCAGGGGCAGCAAGGCACGTATTGTATTGTTGCCATCGAGGATAAAAAGATGGGGTTTATATCATATTGCTTGAGTTTATCCCTCTACATCATGTCATCTTGCTTAATGCGTTACTCTGTTCTTATGAACTTAATACTCTAGATGCAGGCAGGAGTCGGTCGATGTGTGGAGTACTAGTAGTAAATGCAAAATCGTTTTGGTCTACTTGTTGTAGACGTGATGCCTATATACATGATCATGCCTGGGTATTCTCATAATTATGCACTTTTCTATCAATTGCTCGACAGTAATTCGTTCACCCTCCGTAATATTTATGCTATTTTGAGAGAAGCCACTAGTGAAACCTATGCCCCCCGGGTCTATCTTCCATCATATTGCTTTCCAATCAATTTACTATTTCCACAATCTTTTATTTTGCAATCTTTACATTCAATCTATATCATAAAAATACCAAAAATATTTATCTTATTATCTCTATCAGATCTCACTTTTGCAAGTGGCCGTGAAGGGATTGACAACCCCATTAGCACGTTGGTTGCAAGGTTCTTATTTGTTTGTGTAGGTACGAGGCGACTTGCATGTAGTCTCGTACTGGATTGATATCTTGGTTCTCAAAAACTGAGGGAAATACTTATGCTACTTTGCTACATCACACTTTCCTCTTCAAGGGAAAACCAATGCATGCTCGAGAGGTAGCAGTCTTGTCCATCACATCATTCTCCTAATGATGTGATCCCATTCATCAAATGACAACACATGTCTATGGTTAGGAAACATAACCATCTTTGATAAATGAGCTAGTCAAGTAGAGGCATACTAGGGACACTTTGTTTTGTCTATTGATGACCCACAAGTATAGGGGATCTATCGTAGTCCTTTCGATAAGTAAGAGTGTCGAACCCAACAAGGAGCAGAAGGAAATGATAAGCGGTTTTCAGCAAGGTATTCTCTGCAAGTACTGAAATGAGTGGTAACAAATAGTTTTGTGACGGGATAAATTGTAACGAGCAACAAGTAACAAAAGTAAATAAAGTGCAGCAAGATGGGCCAATCCTTTTGTAGCAAAGGACAAGCCGGAACAAACTCTTATAATAGGAAAAGCGCTCCCGAGGATACATGGGAATATCGTCAAGCTAGTTTTCATCACGTTCATATGATTCGCGTTCGATACTTTGATAATTTGATAAGTGGGTGGACCGGTGCTTGGGTGCTGTTCTTACTTGAACAAGCATCCCACTTATGATAACCTCTATTTCAAGCATCCGCAACTACAAGAAAAGTATTAAGGTAAACCTAACCATAGCATGAAACATATGGATCCAAATCAGCCCCTTACGAAGCAATGCATAAACTAGGGTTTAAGCTTCTGTCACTCTAGCAACCCATCATCTACTTATTACTTCCCAATGCCTTCCTCTAGGCCCAAATAATGGTGAAGTGCTATGTAGTCGACGTTCACATAACACCACTAGAGGCTAGAAAACATACATCTTATCAAAATATCAAACGAATACCAAATTCACATGACTACTAATAGAAAGACTTCTCCCTTGTCCTCAGGAACGAACGTAATTACTCACAAAACATATTCATGTTCATAATCAGAGGGGTAATAATATGCATATAGGATCTGAACATATGATCTTCCACCAAATAAACCAACTAGCATCAACTACAAGGAGTAATCAACACTACTAGCAACCTACTAGCACCAATCCCGGACTTTGAGACAAGAATTAGATACAAGAGATGAACTAGGATTTGGAGATGAGATGGTGCTGGTGAAGATGTTGATGGAGATTGCCCTCTCCCGATGAGAGGACCGTTGGTGATGACGATGGTGATGATTTCCCCCTCCCGGAGGGAAGTTTCCCCGACAGAACAGCTCTGTCGGAGCTCTAGATTGGATCCACCAAGGTTCCGCCTCGTGGCGGCAGAGTCTCGTCCTGAAAAGTTCCTTCTTATTTTTTCTCATCGAAAGACCTCATATATGAGAAGATGGACGTCGGAGAGCCACCAGGGGGCCCACGAGGTAGGGGCGCGCCCTAGGGGGGGCGCCCCCCACCCTCGTGAGCAGGGTGTGGGCCCCCTGGCCTTCATATTTGGCGAGGATTTTTATTTATTTATTTTAAGACGTTCTGTGGAGTTTCAGGACTTTTGGAGTTGCGCAGAATAGGTCTCTAATATTTGCTCCTTTTCCAGCCCAGAATTCCAGCTGCCGGCATTCTCCCTCCTTATGTAAACCTTGTAAAATATGAGAGAATAGCCATAAGTATTGTGACTAAAGTGAAATAACAGCCCATAATGCAATAAATATTGATATAAAAGCATGATGCAAAATGGACGTATCAACTCCCCCAAGCTTAGATCTCGCTTGTCCTCAAGCGAAAAGCCGATAAGAATAAATATGTCCTCATGTTTAGAGGTAGAGGCGTCGATAAAAAAATACGGACATGAAGGCATCATGTTTGTTCTCATAACAGCAACATATATAGATTTTGTCATATGATTACTTATGTTCAAGTGATGATCTATTCACAATGCAAAAGTATAAATCATAAACCTTATTGGGCTCCAACAAACTATAATCTCAGTCATTGAAGCAATTGCAATTTATCATAACATCGGAAAGAGTCTATGTCAGAGCTAAAAAGCAAGTCCACATACTCAACTATCATTTAGTCCTCCATAATTGCTAACACTCACGCGATACTTGTGGTTACAGAGTTTTAATCGGACACAGAGAAAGATAGGGGCTTATAGTTTTGCCCCACAACCTTTTACCTCAAGGGTAATGTCAACAATAATGGTTCATGCTCCCCTACATCCAATTAGATATATATATATATATATATATATATATATATATATATATATATCATGTTCTTTCCAACATGCTGAGCTTGCCAAAGGATAAAATGAAAAAGAAAAGGTGAAGATCACCATGACTCTTACATAAGGTAGAAGATAATAATAAAGGATAGGCCCTTTGCAGAGGGAAGCAGAGGTTGCCATGCGCTTCTATGGTTGGATATATAAAATCTCAATGCGAAAGAACATCACTTTATATTGCCCGTTGTGATATGAACCTTTATAATGCAGTCCGCCGCTTTTATTACTTCCACACCACAAGATCGTATAAAACTTATTTCTCCCACACCAATCAATCATACATATTTAGAACAATTTTTATTGCTTTGCACCGATGACAACTTACTTGAAGGATCTTACTCAATCCATAGGTAGATATGGTGGACTCTCATGGCAAAACTGGTTTAGGGATTTTGGAAGCACAAGTAGTATTTCTACTTAGTGTTGAGAATTTGGCTAGCATGAGGGGAAAAGGCAAGCTCAACAAGTTAGATGATCCATGACAACATACTTTATCTTAGATATAAGAAATACATAACTCATTACGTTGTCTTCCTTGTCCAACATCAACTCTTTAGCATGTCATATTTTAATGAGTGCTCCCAATCATAAAAGATGTCAATGATAATATTTCTATATGTGAAAACCTCTTTTTCCTTATTACTTCCTATTAATTGCAACAATGACCAAAGCTATGTTTGCCAACTCCCAACAACTTCTAATCATCATACTCTTTCTATGTGAAGTCATTACTCTCAATAAGATCAATATGAACTTTTTTGTTTCTTTTTATTCTTTTTCTCTTTTCTTTTATTCACCCAAGATCACGGCAAAATAATCAAGCCCTTGACTCAACACTAATCTTTATTATATATAGCTCACGGACTCGATTACAAAGAGAGATCATAAAGCAAACTCAAAACTAGATCATGCCATAAACTTTATTCTACTAGATCAAGATAATACTAATAGGATCGAACTAAGAAAACCGGTAAAGATAGGAGTTGTGATTGTGATACGATACCGGGGCACCTTCCCCAAGCTTGGCAGTTGCCAAGGGGAGTGCCCATACCCATGTGATTATGTCTCCTTCTTCGTTGTCGGTGTAATATTCTTGGCGATGATTCCCCTCAGGACGCGGTTCTCCTCCTCGAGCTTATTGACTTGATGTTTGAGGTCCATTATTTCCTTACGAAGCTTTCTTGTGACAGCTCTCCCCTTCTTGTGACAGCTTTCTTGTGACAGCTCTCCTCCTTCTTGTAAAGCTCCTTGCACCCAAGGGTGTTGCATAGCTGCGGGAGAACAAGTGACACTCCTCTTCATATTTTCATAAGAAAGAAATCTAACATTGGAAGGGATAACTGAGTTTGGAATGGCTGAGCTCTGTGGTTCCCCCATCGTGAATCCAGCTCGGAAGCGAGAGGTGACTTATTGATCCTCCATGGCATCTACCCTCATCAATTCAGCCTCCATCTCCTCCTCCGTTGCTGGCCCAAAGTGGTCAGCGTCGCTGTTTGCCTTTGGTTCCGGTGCCGGATTAGATACCCGGCTCTCCCCGATTGACTCTCGAGAAGACATCTTGCTCTAATCTGCAGCAGCAACAGCTTGAAAACAAAAACAGAGGAAGTTTGCGTGATATGGGAGTCAAAACCTTCAGGAGAATATATAATGAATTTTTACCGACCAAGATACGTAATGTGCAAGAAAACGGAGTCCGGAAGGCACACGAGGTGCTCACGAGGTAGGGGGGCGCGCCCAGGGGGGTAGGGCGCGCCCACCACCCTCGTGGGGCCCTCATGTCCTTCCCAGACTGCTACTTATTTTTCTATTTTTCTAAATATTCCAAAACGGAGAAATATTGCCTTCAAAATTGTTTTGGAGTCGGTTTACTTACCGTACCACATACCTATTCCTTTTCGGAGTCTGAAACGTTCCGAAAAGTGTCCCTTATGTATTCCTCCGGGGTTACGGTTTCAATAATATTGGTTTCAACATTTATGGGATTACCTAAGATATAATGTTTAATTCTTTGACCGTTTACCACCTTCGGATTTGTGCCTTCGAAGTTGTTGATTTGTATGGCACCGGAACGATAGACCTCTTCGATAACATAGGGGCCTTCCCATTTGGAGATAAGTTTTCCTGCAAAAAATCTTAAACGAGAGTTGTATAGAAATACATAATCACCTACATTAAACGCACGCTTTTGTATCCTTTTGTCATGCCATCTTTTAACTTTTTCTTTAAACAACTTGGCATTTTCATAAGCTTGGGTTCTCCATTCATCAAGTGAGCTAATATCAAATAACCTCTTCTCACCAGCAAGTTTAAAATCATAGTTAAGCTCTTTAATAGCCCCATATGCCTTATGTTCTAGTTTGAGAGGTAAGTGACATGCTTTTCCATAAACCATTTTATACGGAGACATACCGATAGGATTTTTGTAGGCAGTTCTATAAGCCCATAATGCATCATCAAGTTTCTTAGACCAAATCTTTCTAGACCTATTAACAGTCTTTTGCAAAATTAATTCGAGCTCTCTATTGCTCAACTCTACTTGACCACTAGACTGAGGGTGATAAGGAGATGCAATTCTAGGATTAACATCATAAGGAGAAGCATTTTACGAAAAGCACCATGAATAAAGTGTGAACCACCATCAGTCATTAAATATCTAGGGACTCCAAACCTCAGGAAAATAACTTCCTTAAGCATTTTAATAGAAGTGTTATGATTAGCACTACTAGTTGGAATAGCTTCTACCCACTTAGTAACGTAATCAACAGCAACTAGAATATGTGTGTATCCATTAGAGGCAGGAAAAGGTCCCATATAATCAAAGCCCCAAACATCAAATGGTTCAATAACAAGAGAATAATTCATAGGCATTTCTTGACGTCTACTAATATTACCAATTCGTTGACATTCATCACAAGACAAGACAAACTTACGGGCATCCTTGAAGAGAGTAGGCCAATAAAAACCAGATTCCAATACCTTATGTGTAGTTCTATCTCCAGCGTGGTGTCCTACATAAGACTCGGAATGACACTTGCGTAGGATCTGTTCCTGTTCATGCTCAGGTACACAACGTCTAATAACACCATCTACTCGTTCTTTATAAAGATGTGGGTCATCCCAAAAGTAATGTCTCAAATCATAGAAGAACTTTTTCTTTTGTTGGTATGTGAAGCTAGGTGGTATAAATTTAGCAAAAATATAATTAGCATAATCAGCATACCATGGAGTACTACGAGAAGTACTTATAACATTTAATTGTTCATCAGGAAAGCTATCATTAATAGGTAGTGGGTCATCAAGAATATTTTCTAACCTAGAAAAGTTGTCTGCAACGGGGTTCTCAGCTCCCTTTCTATCAACAATATGCAAATCAAATTCTTGTAGCAAGAGAACCCATCTAATAAGTCTAGGTTTAGCATCTTTCTTTTGCATAAGATATTTAATTGCAGCATGATTAGTTTGGATAGTTACTTTAGAATCAACAATATAAGATCTGAACTTATCACAAGCAAATACAACTGCTTAAAGCTCTTTTTCAGTAGTAGCATAATTTCTTTGAGCATTGTCTAGAGTCTAACTAGCATAATGAATAACTTTTAATTTCTTATCAACTCTTTTCCCTAGAACAGCACCTACAGCATAATCACTAGCATCACACATAATTTCAAAGGGTAGGTCCCAATCAGGTGGCTGAACAACAGGTGCAGTGACTAATGCTTTCTTAAGTATTCCAAATGCTTCTACACAATCATCATCAAAGACAAATGGTATATCTTTTTGCAATAAATTAGTCAGAGGCCGGGGAATTTTTGAGAAGTCCTTAATGAACCTCCTGTAAAATCCGGCGTGACCAAGGAAACTTCTTATACCTTTGACGTCCTTGGGACACGGCATCTTTTCAATAGCCTCAACCTTGGCTTTATCAACTTCAATACCTCTTTCAGAAACTTTATGCCCCAAGACAATACCTTCATTAACCATAAAGTGGCACTTTTCCCAATTCAAGACAAGATTAGTTTCTTCACATCTCTACAAAACTCGATCAAGATTGCTCAAGCAATCATCAAAAGAGGAACCATAGACGGAAAAGTCGTCCATGAAAACCTCACAAATCTTTTCACAAAAGTCAGAGAATATAGCCATCATGCATCTTTGAAAGGTAGCAGGTGCATTACATAAACCAAAAGGCATACGTCTATAAGGAAAAGTACCAAAATGGCATGTAAAAGTAGTCTTTGATTGATCTCTAGCTGACACAGGTATTTGAGAGAAACCAGAATAACCATCTAGAAAGAAATAGTGTGTATGTTTGGATAATCTTTCTAGCATTTGATCAATAAAAGGTAAGGGGTAATGATCTTTCTTAGTAGCTTTATTTAATTTGTGGAAATCAATTACCATCCTATAACCTGTGATAATTCTTTGTGGAATCAATTCATCTTTATCATTAGGAACAATAGTAATACCTCCCTTCTTAGGGACACAATGGACAGGACTTACCCACTCACTATCAGCAACGGGATAGATTATACCTACCTCCAGAAGCTTTAGTATTTCTTTTCTTACCACTTCTTTCATTTTAGGATTCAGACGTCGTTGAGGATCACGAACTGGTTTGGCATCTACTTCCAAATTTATTTTATGTTGACATAGAGTGGGACTAATGCCCTTCAGATCATCAAGAGTATATCCAATAGCAGCACGATGCCTCTTCAGAGTTTTCAATAATCTTTCTTCTTCATGCTCTGAAAGGTTAGCACTAGTAATAACAGGATATATCTTCTTTTCATCAAGATAAGCATATTTAAGATTATCGGGCAAAGGTTTAAGCTCAAACACAGGATCACCCTTGGGTGGAGGAGGATCCCCTAAGATTTCAACATGCAAATTGTGTTGCATAATAGGTTCCTGTTTAAAGAATACTTCATCTATTTCCCTTCTTTCATTCATGAACATATCATTTTCATGGTCTAGCAAATAGTGTTCTAAAGGATCACTAGGAGGTACGGCAATAGAAGCAAGACCAATAATTTCATCCTTACTAGGTAATTCTTCCTCACGATGTTGTTTACTAAATTTAGAGAAATTAAACTCATGAACCATATCATCCAAGCCAACAGTAACAACATTCTTTGTGCAATCTATGGTAGCATTGCAGTATTTAAGAAGGGTCTACCAAATATAATGGGACAAAAGCTATCTTGCGAAGAAGTAAGAACAAGAAAATCAGGAGGATATTTAGTTTTCCCACACAAGACTTCAACATCTCTAACAATTCCAATTGGTGCAATAGTATCTCTATTAGCAAGTTTAATTGTGACATCAATACCTTCTAACTCAGCAGGTGCAATTTCATTCTTAATTTCTTCGTATAAAGTATGCGGTATAACACTAGCACTTGCACCAATATCACATAAGCCATGATAACAATGATCTCCATTTTAACAGAAATAACAGGCACGCCTACCACAGGTCTATGTTTATCTTTATCACAAGGTTTAGCAATTCTAGCAGTTTCACCTTCGAACTGAATAACATGCCCATCGATATTATCAGACAAGAGATCTTTAACAATAGCAATATTAGGTTCCACTTTAACTTGCTCAGGAGGTGTATAAGTTCTAATATTGCTTTTATGAACAACAGTTGAAGCTTTAGCATGATCCTTTATTCTAACAGGGAAAGGTGGTTTCTCAACATAAGAAGTAGGAACAATAGGATCATTATAAGTGACAGTCTTTTCTTCAACTTTAATAGGTGCAGCTACTTTTACTTCTATGGGAGGATGATATTTAAACCACTTCTCCTTTGGGAGATCAACATAAGTAGCAAAAGATTCACAGAAAGAAGCTACTATCTCAGAGTCAAGTCCATATTTAGTGCTAAACTTACGGAAAATATCGGTGTACATAAAAGATTTAACACAGTCAAACTTAGGTGTCATACCTGACTCCTTACCTTCGTCGAGGTCCCAATATTCAGAGTTGCGTTTAATTCTATCCAATAAAGTCCATCTGAATTCAATAGTCTTCATCATAAAAGAGCCAGCACAAGAAGTATCGAGCATGGTGCAATTGTTATCAGAAAGCCGAGCATAAAAACTTTGCATAATTATTTCTCTCGGGAGCTCATGATTGGGGCATGAATATAACATTGATTTAAGCCTCCCCCAAGCTTGATCGATGCTTTCTCCTTCACGAGGCCAGAAATTATATATATAATTGTGATCACGATGAACAAGATGCATAGGGTAATACTTTTGATGAAATTCCAACTTCAATCTTTTATAGTCCCATGATCTCATATCATCACATAGCCTATACCATATCAATGCACCTCCCTTCAAAGATAAAGGGAAGACCTTCTTCTTAGCAACATCATCGGGTATACCTGCAAGCTTAAATAATCCACAAACTTCATCCACATATATTAAGTGCTCATCAGGATGCTTTGTTCCATCTCCTGTAAAAGGATTAGCTAGCAGTTTTTCCATCATACCCGAAGGAAATTCAAAAGGAGTTTCATTTTCAATATGTTCGGTAGGTTGAGGAGCAACTCTTGGCTCTACTGGACGGGGTGAAGATACCCCGAACAAGCCCCTCAGAGAATTAATTTCCATAGTAACAAGTGACAGTAAATTTCAGCACACTATATAAATTTTTCCTTACCAAATTCCACCTACCAAAGGCGCTACACTCCCCGGCAACGGCGCCAGAAAAGAGTATTGATGACCCACAAGTATAGGGGATCTATCATAGTCCTTTCGATAAGTAAGAGTGTCGAACCCAACGAGGAGCAGAAGGAAATGATAAGCGGTTTACAGCAAGGTATTCTCTGCAAGTACTGAAATGAGTGGTAACAGATAGTTTTGTGACGGGATAAATTGTAACGAGAAACAAGTAACAAAAGTAAATAAAGTGCAGCAAGATGGCCCAATCCTTTTGTAGAAAAGGACAAGCCGGAACAAACTCTTATAATAGGAAAAGCGCTCCCGAGGACACATGTGAATATAGTCAAGCTAGTTTTCATCACGTTCATATGATTCGCGTTCGATACTTTGATAATTTGATATGTGGGTGGACCGGTGCTTGGGTGCTGTTCTTACTTGAACAAGCATCCCACTTATGATTAACCTCTATTGCCAGCATCCGCAACTACAACAAAAGTATTAAGGTAAACCTAACCATAGCATGAAACATATGGATCCAAATCAGCCCCTTACGAAGCAACGCATAAACTAGGGTTTAAGCTTCTGTCACTCTAGCAACCCATCATCTACTTATTACTTCCCAATGCCTTCCTCTAGGCCCAAATAATGGTGAAGTGTTATGTAGTCGATGTTCACATAACACCACTAGAGGCTAGACAACATACATCTTATCAAAATATCAAACGAATACCAAATTCACATGACTACTAATAGCAAGACTTCTCCCTTGTCCTCAGGAATGAACGTAATTACTCACAAAGCATATTCATGTTCATAATCAGAGAGGTAATAATATGCATATAGGATCTGAACATATGATCTTCCACCAAATAAACCAACTAGCATCAACTACAAGGAGTAATCAACACTACTACCAACCTACTAGCACCAATCCCGGACTTTGAGACAAGAATTGGATACAAGAGATGAACTAGGGTTTGGAGATGTGATGGTGGTGGTGAAGATGTTGATGGAGATTTCCCTCATCCGATGAGAGGAGCGTTGGTGATGACGATGGTGATGATTTCCCCCTCCCGGAGGGAAGTTTCCCCGACAGAACAGCTCTGTCGGAGCTCTAGATTGGATCCACCAAGGTTCCGCCTCGTGGCGGCGGAGTCTCGTCCCGAAAAGTTCCTTCTTATTTTTCTCATCGAAAGACCTCATATAGGAGAAGAGCCACCAGGGGGCCCACGAGGTAGGGGGGCGCGCCCCCACCCTCGTAAGCAGGTTGTGGGCCCCCTGGCCTTCATCTTTGGCGAGGATTTTTCTTTATTTATTTTAAGACGTTCCGTGGAGTTTCAGGACTTTTGGAGTTGCGCAGAATAGGTCTCTAATATTTGCTCCTTTTCCAGCCTAGAATTCCAGCTGCCGGCATTCTCTCTCCTTATGTAAACCTTGTAAAATAAGAGAGAATAGCCATAAGTATTGTGACATAAAGTGAAATAACAACCCATAATGCAATAAATATTGATATAAAAGCATGATGCAAAATGGACGTATCATCTATGTGTTCACACATGTACTAAGTTTCTAGTTAATACAATTCTAGGATGAATAACAAACATTTATCATGAAATAAGTAAATAACTAATAACTTTATTGTTGCCTCTAGGGCATATTTCTTTTAGTCTCCCCACTTGCACTAGAGTCAATAATCTAGTTCACATCGCCATGTGATTTAACACCAATAGTTCACATCACCATGTGATTAATACCCATAGTTCACATCGCCATGTGACCAACACTCAAAGGGTTTACTAGACTTAGTAATCTTAGTTCACATCGCCATGTGATTAACACCCAAAGAGTACTAAGGTGTGATTATGTTTTGCTTGTGAGAGAAGTTTAGTCAACAGGTCTGCCATATTCAGATATGTATGTATTTTGCAAATTTCTATGTCAACAATGCTCTGCACGGAGCTACTCTAGCTAATTGCTCCCACTTTCAATATGTTTCCACATTGAGACTTAGAGTCATCCGGATCAGTGTCAAAACTTGCATCGACGTAACCCTTTACGACGAACCTTTTGTCACCTCCATAACCGAGAAACATATCCTTATTCCACTAAGGATAATTTTGACCGCTGTCTAGTGATATACTCCTAGATCACTATTGTACTCCCTTGCCAAACTCAGTGTAGGGTATACAATAGATCTGGTACACAGCATGGCATACTTTATAAAACCTATGGCTGAGGCATAGGGAATGACTTTCATTCTCTTTCTATCTTCTGCCGTGGTCGGGCTTTGAGTCTTGCTCAATTTCACACCTTGCAATACAGGCAAGAACTCCTTCTTTGACTATTCCATTTCGAACTACTTCAAACATTTGTCAAGGTATGTACTCATTAAAAAAACTTATCAAGCGTCTTGATCTATCTCTATAGATCTTGATGCTCAATATGTAAGTAGCTTCATCAAGGTCTTTCTTTTAAAAACTCCTTTCAAACACTCCTTTTATGCTTTCCAGAAAATTCTAAATCATTTGTGATCAAGAATATGTCATTCACATATACTTATCAGAAAGGTTGCAGTGCTCCCACTCACTTTCTTGTAAATACAGGCTTCATCGCAAGTCTGTATAAACTTATATGCTTTTATCAACTCATCAAAGCATATATTCCAACTCTGAGATGCTTTGCACCAGTCCATGGATGGATCGCTGGAGCTTGCACATTTTTTTAGCACCTTTAGGATCGACAAAACCTTCTGGTTGCATCATATATAACTCTTCTTTAAGAAATCCATTAAGGAATGTAGTTTTGACATCCATTTGCCAGATTTCATAAAATGTGGCAATTGCTAACATGATTGGAACATACTTAAGCATCGCTACGAGTGAGAAAATCTCATCGTAGTCAACACCTTGAACTTTGTTAAAAACCTTTTTAGACAAGTCTAGCTTTGTAGATAGTAACACTACTATCAGCGTCTGTCTTCCTCTTGAAGATCCATTTATTTTTGATGGCTTGCCGATCATCGGGCAAGTCAACCAAAGTCCACACTTTGCTCTCATACATGGATCCCATCTCAGATTTCATGGCCTCAAGCCATTTTGCGGAATCTAGGCTCATCATCGCTTCCTCATAATTCGTAGGTTCGTCATGGTCAAGTAACATGAACTCCAGAACAGGATTACCATACCACTCTGGTACGGAACGTACTCTGGTTGACCTACGAGGTTCGATAGTAACTTGATCCGAAGCTTTGTGATCATCATCATTAACTTCCTCACTAATTGGTGTATGCATCACTTGAACTGATTTCAGTGAAGAAATAATTTCCAATTTGAGAGAAGGTACAATTACCTCATCAAGTTCTACCTTCCTCCCACTCACTTCTTTTGAGAGAAACTCCTTCTCCAGAAAGGATCCATTCTTAGCAACAAAGATCTTGCCTTCGGATATGTGATAGAAGGTGTACCCAATAGTCTCTTTTGGGTATCCTATGAAGACACATTTCTCCGATTTGGGTTCGAGCTTATCAGGTTGAAGCTTTTTCACATAAGCATTGCAGCCTCAAACTTTAAGAAAAGACAACTTGGGTTTCTTGCAAAACCATAGTTCGTAAGGTGTCGACTCAACGGATTTAGATGGTGCCCTATTTAACGTGAATGCAGCTGTCTCTAATGCATAACCCCAAAACGATAGTGGTAAATCGGTAAGAGACACCATATATTGCATTATATCCAATAAAGTACGGTTATGACGTTCGAACACACCATTATGCTGTGGTGTTCCAGGTGGCATGAGTTTGTGAAACTATTCCACATTGTTTTAATTGAAGGCCAAACTCGTAACTCAAATATTTGCCTCTACAATCAGATCGTAGAAACTTTATTTTCTTGTTACGATGATTCTCTACTTCACTCTGAAAATCTTTGAACTTTTCAAGTGTTTTAGACATGTGTTTCATCAAGTATATATACACATATCTGCTCAAATCATCTGTGAAGGTCAGAAAACAATGATACCCATCGTGAGCCTCAACACTCATTGAACTGCATACATTGGTATGTATTATTTCCAATAAGTCAGTGGCTCGCTCCATTGTTCCGGAGAACGGAGTCTTAGTCAACTTGCCCATGAGGCATGGTTTGCAAGCATCAAATGATTCATAATCAAGTGATCCAAAAGTCCATCGGCATGGAGTTTCTTCATGTGCTTTACACCAATATGACCTAAACGGCAGTGCCACAAATAAGTTGCACTATCATTATTAACTTTACATCTTTTGGCTTCAATATTTATGAATATGTGTATCCCTACGATGGAGATTCAATAAACCATTAACATTGAGTGTATGACCATAAAAGGTTTTTATTCATGTAAATAGAAAAACAATTATTCTTTGACTTAAATGAATAACCGTATTGCAATAGATATGATCCCTGGCGGCTGTGCGTTGACTTCAAAGACCTTAACAAGGCTTGCCCAAAGGATCCCTTCCCCCTCCCCCGCATTGATCAAATTATCGACGCCACTACAGGACACGATTCGTTGTGCTTCCTCGACGCATACTCCGGTTACCATCAAATCAAGATGGCCGAGTCAGACCAAGCCACAACAGCATTCATCACCCCATACGGCCCATTCTGCTTCAACACAATGCCTTTCGGGCTCAAGAACGCCGGCGTAACATATCAGCGCATGATTCAGACATGTTTGGCAAACCAGATCGGCAAAACAGTAGAGGCATACATGGATGATGTGGTCGTAAAAATAAAACATGTCGAATATCTAGTAGACGACTTGAGGCTTACATTTGACAACCTCCGAGCATATGACATCAAGCTAAATCCGGAAAAATGCATTTTCGGCGTTCCAGCCGGAAAGCTCTTGGGCTTCATTGTATCCGGTAGAGGAATTGAAGCAAATCCAGCCAAGATCCGAGCTTTGTCACAATTGGATATCCCAAAGACCTCAAACAAATACAAAAATTAACCGGATGCGTGGTGGCTCTAAGCCGCTTTATCTCCCGGTTGGGAGAAAAGGCGCTACCCATCTATCACCTCCTTCGGCGCACTGAACACTTCGAGTGGATGGATGCCGCCACGGCCGGACTCGAGGAAATAAAAGCCATATTGGCAACAAACCCCGTCCTGGCCGCGCCAAACATCGGTGAACCAATGCTATTGTACATTGCAGCAACCCATCAAGTTGTCAGCGCAGTACTCGTCGTTGAGAGGGAAACGGACGGACACAAATTCCCCCTTCAAAATCCGGTTTACTATGTGTCCACTATCCTCACCCCATGCAAATCACGGTACCCACATTATCAAAAGATTGCATATGCGATACTCATGGCATCCCGGAAGCTACGACACTACTTTCAAGAGTGTTCAATCATAGTAGCATCGGAAGTACCACTCAACGATATTATAAACAACCGTGACGCAACGGGCCGGATTGCAAAATGGGCCATCGAGCTCCTCCCGTTCGACATAACTTATAGGCCACGGCGAGCTATCAAGTCGCAAGTTTTGGCTGACTTCTTCGCAGAATGGACGGAGGCCGAACTCCCTAAAGAGTACGGCACATATTCAAACTGGATCATGCACTTCGACGGTTCCAAAATGTTGGCCGGACTAGGGACCGGCGTCGTTTTGACGTCCCCCACAGGAGACACAGTTCAATATGTACTCCAGATTATGTACACGGACTCCAACAATGCAGTCGAATATGAGGCCCTTTTACATGGTCTCCGGATGGCAGTATCCATGGGCATTCAACGCCTAGAGGTGCGCGGGGATTCGAACCTCGCGATATCCCAAATAAATGGAGACTTCGATGCCAAGGATCCAAAAATGGCAGCTTACCGCAACGCCGTCCTCAAAATGTCAGCTCGGTTTGAGGGGCTCGAATTTCACCATATAGCCCGAGAAAACAATCAGGCGGCAGATGTCCTGGCACGCATCGGCGCAAAACGTGATGTGGTCCCCCCCCAACATCTTCCTGGAAAGGCTGTTCAAGCCATCCGTAGTATGGGAAGGGGAACATGGCAATATTAGCCCGGACCCAACCTCACTGTCCGACGCTGAACAATCTGACATAATCGGAGGCTCTGCCAATGAAATCACAACCTCAGCCCACGTACTAATGGCCGTTATCGCCCCGTGGACAGAACCATTCCTAGCCTACCTTACTAGGCAGGAACTCCCAGAGGACCAAAACGAGGCACGCTGTATAGTGCGGCGATCTAAAGCCTATAAAGTCCATGAGGGAGAACTTTATAAGAAAAGCACTACCGGAGTCCTTCAAAGGTGCATCTTCGAAGAGGAAGGGCGGAACCTGCTGGCTGAAATTCATGCCGGACTCGGTGGCCATCACGCCGTAGCTCGGTCCCTTGTAAGCAAGGCTTTTCGTACAGGCTTTTATTGGCCGACGTCCCGGGCGGACGCTCAGGACTTGGTCCAACGATGCGCCGGTTGCCAGCTTTTTGCAAACCAAAGCCATATGCCACCCACCGCCCTCCAAACTATCCCCATCACTTGGCCTTTCGCGGTCTGGGGGCTTGACATGGTGGGACCCCTTAAAGGCGGAACCCACAAGAAAAAATACTTACTGGTCATGGTGGATAAGTTCACCAAATGGATAGAAGCCAAGCCTGTCAAGACGGCCGAATCCGGACCTATGATAGACTTTATATCCGGGGTCGTACACAGTTATGGTGTCCCCCACAGCATCATCACCGATAACGGCACGAACTTTACGGCCGATGAGGTAAAACTCTGGTGCAAAAACATGGGCATCAAGATCGATTATGCTTCCGTCTATCACCCACAAACTAACGGTCAGGTCGAACGTGCAAATGGTCTCATCATGAGCGGCATCAAACCCAGATTAGTGGGTCCCTCAAGGAATCTAACACGCACTGGGTAGAGGAGCTCGACTCTGTACTCTGGGGGCTGCGGACCACGCCGAATCACACCACCGGATACACAACATTTTTTATGGTGTACGGCGTAGAGGCAGTCTTGCCCTATGACATAATCCATGACTCACCTCGAGTGCGCATGTACGAAGAAAGGGAAGCCGAGATCGATCGGCGGGACGGTTTGGACGCCTTAGAGGAGGAGCGCGACGTGGCAAAAGCCCGTTCCGCATTCTATCAACAGCAGGCTCGAAGATATCAAAGCAGAGAAGTGCGGGCCAAAAACTACAACGTTGGCGAATTAGTTCTACGCCTGCCGGACAAGAAAAAGGACAAGCTGAAGCCCAAGTGGGAAGGTCCCTTCATAATCGACCAAGTCCTGACTGGTGGAGCATACCGCCTACGAGATGCGTCGGATAACCGACTCGAGCCGAACCCATGGAACGCAGCCCGTCTCCGAAGATTCTACGCCTAGCGCCGGACTCCGTGTTTGTCTCCTTCCACTGTCCATTTTTTACATTTTCTGTCTTACATTTCTCTCCTTCCCCTCTTTTCTTTTATAGCCCTTAAAGGCTCCTCAAGTGACGTGCTACCCGCGCTCATTAAACTTGGGGGCTTCTTTAACAGAAGCTTATTTATACGGGCTTCACGCCCACCACATGTGTCAAACTTCCGCATGTACCTTTTCTTCACCATTATATGCATCGATATGAGTTAAGTTTTGGCCAAGCTGGGTTTCCTGGCTCCTGTGCTTACCCCTACGTTCCCGATTGTTCGGCTAGGTGGTAAAGGGAGCACCTCTGTGATTGTTACTGCCGGATCAGCCGGATGTGTACCTCAGACTGGGTGAAGCCGAAAGCTAGCGTTCTTAAGGGAATATTCGGTCGGTGAACTAAAAGATGACCTTTTTTACTTATTTATATATATGCCCCCAGATGATTTTCCTGCGTTTGCAATCCGGACATGCACTTTAGGGCATGCCTCCCAGAGAAAGGAACCCCTAACGGAACTATTCTCTCTGGAAGATGTTTCTTACTAACCATGTAATATAACATAACTAGTTGGGCACTTGTCTGATAAAGCACTAATGACCCCTACGCCTGGTCTCCATGCATACCCCGGTTCTTACATAACCGGTAGGGTATTCGGACACACTCCGGACCGTCAGGTCCTGAGGTTGAAGCGAAAAGGTCGGCAACGACAAATGATCTACAATCCGGCTAGAAGGCATTACACATGTCAATTAAAAATTACATAGTCACTCTGACTGATTGTATTCCTCTTCAATACCATCTAATAGGTTGTCTAACTTACAGTCCTGCTGGGAATACTTAGCGGCCAATTCTACTTGGCCGTACACTAAGCTTACAGGGATCTCCTTCCTGTCAGGCCCCATAGGTCCGACCTCGGCCATGTGGTTTTGGTCAGACTTCGTGTACCGCGTCTTCACCATGGCCCAGGCCTCCCTAGCGCCTTGTCGGTAAGCCGATATCTTCCACAACCGGAAGCGCCACCGAGCTCCCTTAAGCTTCTCCGAAAGCTCTCCAAGGCCCTCGGGCATGGAGTGGGAAGGCCATAAGGCTTGGGCAATGCCTCGCATCGCCTGCCGAACTCGCTCATGCAATTGCGAGAGCTCGGGAAGAAGGTCACCCGTAGAACCGGGCATCTCCTCTGCAGGACGACCCGTTAGCATACCTACAGACATTACTCTGTTAGTCGACTTCCTCGCCGAACTCTTTTATTTTAAACATTCTCTTAAGCACTTAATAAATATGCCGCGTCGAAGCCGCTGATTCTCCTTAGTGGAGTCCGACAACTGGCCACGAACATCTTTAAGTTCAACGTCCAGCTTGGTGTTGGCATCCTGAAGATCATTCTTCTCCCGCCTCACCCTTGTCAGCATACTCTCACCGGCCTTTAGCCGGCGTAAGAGTTGTTGCCTCTCCGGATCCAGTCCGGCGCCATCTGCAATATTATTTGCCAGATTTACACCCACGCCGCACTTCGCAAGATACTAATATTTCGAAGTGTATCTTACCAGAGGGGGTCTCTTTGGGCTCCCTGTCGCGGCTAGTGCGGCCTCCAATTGGGCTTTGCACTCTTCTAGCTCCTGGGACAGTATGGTATTCTTCTCTGTGAGAACCTGCATAACAAATGATCCTTAAATCAGTTATTCTAACTGTTTCAAGTCTCGGGGGCTACTATATATATATATATTTATATTTACCAAAAAAATTATTACCCGTATGTCTTTTACATATTGCTCCGTGGCTCTGGCTAAACCATTTTGAGCGGCACGGACGTACGCATCTCCCGAATTGAAGGCATCTAATGCCTCTTGGGAGAAACAAGCGTCGCGAAGAACTGTCCGGCGACGCCTGTGGTTCATGGCACTCTCCACCTCGGAATTGGTGGCAGACAACCTATCCGCATCCTCTGTCGGAGGAGCGTCCGGTGCGCGCCTTGTGTTCGTTTCTGCTTCCGGGCCAGGCGTTGGAACCTGGCTGGTGGAAGCGTGATGGGCAAACTCTCCGGATGTATTCCGGCGAGGTCTCTTCGTCCTGAAGATGGCACGAACGTTAATATGCCCTGAAGGAATAACACTAGGGAAAAAGAGGGTGCGCTATACCTCTGCGCCGGTGTCTCAATCCGGACTACATTCCTTTTTACCCCACGGGGCCCTGTGGCCCCTCGTTGGCTAGCCGCCGCAGGTTCGGCCTCCTGCCTCGGAAACCTCCCCTGCAAAACACAGTCATTGTCAGAAAAACTGAAATGCGTGAGAATGGATTCCTTCTCAAGGGGATGAGACTCCGCTCTCTATTACCTGGGATGCCGGGATTAACCCTGGGTAATCAGCCGTAATGGCCACCAAGGTATTGTCCTTGCTTAGCTGATAAAACACCCTGTCAATCAGCTCCACCGATATGTCCTGATCCTCTTCGGAGTCCGGATCAAGGGACCGTCCTGGATCCTCGGGCTGTGGGGGACGGCTATTTATATCCTTTACTTCCTGACGCAGTTCCTGCGTTGAAATCGGAAGACTACATATTTAATCATGGGAATATAAAACGGATGGGCAAGCACAATTGTCCACTTACCCAACTTGGAGTGTTGTACATAGAAAATCCGCCCTGCGGGTTGACGCGGAGGAATTCCTCCTCTTCTCCCTTGTACAAAGAGGATAAGATCTTTACTAGAGCGGCAGCTGAGGCTGGCCCCTTACGACCGTAACGGGTGGCGTCATCCTCCCCGTTAAAATCCCACATGGGGTGGCCTCTATATTGAAGCGGCTGCACCCCCCGCATAATGCATGCGGCCATGACTTCAATCATGGTTAGTCCGGAATGAGCCAATAGTCTTATCCGACCCATGAGGTGAAGGACGTCCCTGTCGCCTTCTCTCTGAGAGCTCCGCGGGCGCCAGCTTAGGCGTTTCTTTAAGGGAGCACTGTCGAATTCGGGGAGACCGGCCCGGATAGGATCCGGCAGCGGGACATCATCTATATAAAACCATTCCGAAGGCCAGTCCTCGAACGCCTCCTTTGGGGTTCCGGATAGATATCCGGTGCCGGCAATACGCCACACTTCGGCTCCGCCCACTTGATATATAGACCCCTCTTGAGAGCGGGGCACCAGGTAGAATAACCTCTTCCACAACGCAAAGTGAGCCTCAACACCCATGATTAGCTCGCAAAGGGCGACGAAGCCCGCGATATGCAATATAGAGGCGGGCGTGAGATTGCGCAGCTGGAGGCCGTAGAACTCCAGAAGCCCACGGAGAAATGGATGAATTGGAAATCCAAGTCCTCTTACTAGATAAGGGACGAGGCACACCCGCTCTCCTTTGGAGGGACTGGGGGTGCACTCCGCTTGCTCTCCACCATTATAGGTGGCGAGTCCGGCTCGGACCGGGACCATATAGGCTTGAGGGAGAAATCCTTTGGCCTGAAGCGATACTAGCTCGCTGTGCGGGATGGAGCACCTCTCCCAGTCTCCAGGTTTAGGACTAGAAGGGCGAGAGGAGGAGCTACGACGGCTGGCCATGTTGGAATGGACCTTTGCTGGAGGAGCTCTGATGATTACTCGCGGAGAGGAGAAGGTGTGGTTTGGATCTGAATCCCCATCCCATTAAATAGGCAGCTCGTTTATGCGGCTAGGGGTGTGAATGTAAAAACACCCCGACTTTTCGCATTCGTTTAACACGTGGAAGACGGCCATTATTGGGCGTGGAAGCCAAGGTGCGCTACATTACGAAAATCGGACATTATTCAGCAGGTACACGGAATTTGGAGAAGAACCCGCCTTGCAATGCCGAAGACAATCTGCGCGCCGGACTCGTCGTCATTGAAGCCTGGTTCGGGGGCTACTGAGGGAGTCCTGGATTAGGGGGTGTCCGGGTAGCCGGACTATACCTTCAGCCGGACTCCAGGACTATGAAGATACAACATTGAAGACTTCGTCCCGTGTCCGGATGGGACTTTCCTTGGCGTGGAAGGCAAGCTTGGCGATGCGGATATTCAAGATCTCCTACCATTGTAACCGACTTTGTGTAACCCTAACCCTCTCCGGTGTCTATATAAACCGGAGGGTTTTAGTCCGTAGGACAACTTCATCATACAAAAATCATACCATAGGCTAGCTTTTAGGGTTTAGCCTCCTTGATCTCGTGGTAGATCTACTCTTGTACTACCCATATCATCAATATTAATCAAGCAGGACGTAGGGTTTTACCTCCATCAAGAGGGCCCGAACCTGGGTAAAACATCGTGTTCCTTGCCTCCTGTTACCATCCGGCCTAGACGCACAGTTCGGGACCCCCTACCCAAGATCCGCCGGTTTTGACACCGACACTATGGTTCAAGCTATGGCAGAACACGTGCACTGAAGGCCAAGGCAGTATCTGAGTCTGAAGATGAAGACTCTGGTAGCAGCCTTGGTGATCCTGAAGAACTGAGCCATGATCTGGCTCTGCTCGTGAAGAAGTTCCAAAAGTTCTCAAGATGTGGTCGCCTTGGAAGATCCTCAAGGAGCAACGATTCCTCATCCAGTGACTACAAGACGAGGCTCTGTCACAAGTGCAAGAAAGCTGGACATTTCATTCAAGATTGTCCTCAGTGGGAAAAGGAATCAAAGAAGAAGAAATACAAGGATTACAGTTCTGATGATGCAAAGAAAAAGAAGAAATCCACAAAATCCCCATCATCAAAATCCTCAAAGCCTTCATATCACAAGAAGAGCAGCACCAAGAAGGCCAGGGCATTCATTGGCAAGGAAATGGACTCTGAGGCTGAATCTGAAGAAAATGAGGAAGAGGTGTCATCTGAGGAGTCCGAATCCGGAGTGGCGAGCCTAGCTCTCGCGACTGCATTCGTTAGCAAGTCTATCTTCAACACTGAAGAAAATGACCTCACCAACAAGGCTGATGAAGGCGATGATAACTACGCTCCCACCTATTGCTTCATGGAAAAGGGTGCCAAGGTACTCAAATGTACCTCCTCTAAATCAAGTGAGAATGAATCTGATGAAAACCTTAAGCCCAGCTATTCTAAACTTGCTAAGATTGCAATAAAACAACAAAGGGCTTTAGAAAAGGTTCAAAACATGCTAAATAAAAGTGATGATATGTTGGGTGAAGAAATGGATCGCACTGAAACTTTGACTAAAAATCTTCAGAGACTTCAGTCCAAGCTTGACAAACTTCAAAGTCATCATAACACTCTCTTATCGGATCCTGAGAAGCTTTCTTATGAATTTCTTCAAAGAAAGCAAGACCTTGAGAAGCTAAGAGTGAGTTATGAAGATCTTCAGAAGGAGCGCGATTCATTACTTGCTCAACAAATCAGCGCATCTCAGGAAGAATTTGTTCCTCCATGCTTGAAGTGCATTGAACGTGAATCTGCTAATTCTTCACCTGAATGTTCAAATGCTGCTAATGTTTCAAATTCTTCACATGCCTCTGCTATCACTAATTCCTCATCTAAGGACATTGCTAGTATCACTGACAATGCAGGGCTGAAGGAATTGTACACGACAGGCATGTACAAAAGCCTCAAAGGGCATCAGGCTCTTTGTGATGTGCTTAAAAAGCAGATCCTCAACAGGAACCCTAGGAAAGAGGGTATCGCCTTTGAGAGGAAACTCAATGCTGATGGTACATATTGGAAGCCTGAGCAGTACACCAAAACTACATGGGTCGCTGCAAAGGGACCTCCAGTTGATCCATCTAACTTATCTGGATTTGCATGTGAATCTCCTCATTCTGATGATGAGTCAATTGACTCCAACTATAAGCTATTCAAAAATCAGAATGGTGAAGTATTTGCTAGATATGTTGGCCCTAACTGCAGGAACGGCTCCCCTATGAAGAAAATCTGGGTTCCCAAAAGATGCCTTGAAAATCTTCAGTTGAATGTCATCATGACGCCACCTGTGAAGAATAGGAACCCCAGATCAAATTCCTCATACAGACCAAATTCCTCATATGGATCAAAGTCCTCATATGAACATCATCATGCTAACCCGTCTGTTTCGCAGGGAAGATCTAAGGATTATGGATATGTGCATTATCCTTCAAATCATTATGTCCATAAGTCCTCGAAGAATTTCTCTGCTTACTCATATGCTTACTCTAACCCATCTTATGTGAAACGAAATGGATTGGCTTCTATGCCATCCTTCTCGTATGGAGCTCGCATAATGATGAACTCTTTGCCACCCCTTCAGATGTGGGTGGTGAAGAAAAAGAACTAATCTCTTTTGCAGGGTCAGGTCTCCAGACGCACGTAATCGTCTGAAGAATTTGCTGGAGACCTAAGCATGCCTGATAGGACGCAGGCTAATCATGAAGAAATGAACTTTCTTTTCTCACGTCCTCATATTGCTTTATCAGTTATTTTACTTGATGAAATTGATCTGATGAATTGATGTCATATTCTTCACTAATGAAGTATATGAGTTTGTAAGCTGCACTAATTCATCTGCAGGATGATCAACCCAAAGCCACTGAGTGGGTTCTTGATAGTGGATGTACAAACCACATGACTGGTGACAAGAATCTATTGATGGATGCTCCATTATCTCCGTCGCATCTGAAGCATATCATCTTTGCTGACAAAGGCAAAAGTCAGGTATTGGGTCTAGGTAAGGTTGCGATTACTAAGGATCGACACATGGACAAAGTCATGCTTGTTGAGTCCTTAGGATACAACCTTATGTCTGTCTCAATGCTTTGTGATCTTGATATGGTTGTTGTCTTCGGCAAGTACCGTTGTGTTGTGGTTATGGAAGCTGACAATTCCAAAGTCTTCGAAGGCTTTAGGAGAGGAGACCTGTATATTGTTGATTTCTCTACAGGACCACAACCAGCTGTGTGCTTACTTGCAAAAGCTTCAGAAGGCTGGCTCTGGCTTCGACGACTTGGTCATGCAGGCATGAGGAATTTGCACACGCTTGTGAAGAAGAAGCATGTCATTGGCATCGAGAATGTCAAATTCCTCAAGGATCACCTATGCGGAGCCTGTGAAGCTGGGAAGATGACCAAGGCCAAGCATCTAGTGAAAACTATCATGACCACCACTTGCCCATTTGAATTGCTTCACATGGATCTCTTTGCTCCTAATCATTATTCTTCTATCTCAAATGAAGCATCTCAATATGGCTTCGTTATTGTTGATGATTATTCTCGTTACAAATGGGTACACCTTGTTACTTACAAACATGAAGTGTAGGAAGTCTTCAAACGATTTTCCTCGAGGGCTTCAACCAACTTTGGTGTGAAGATCAAGCACATCAGAAGTGAGAATGGCACTGAGTTCAAGAATTCTGGTCTCGATGACTATCTTGATGAACTTTGTATCACTCATGAGTTATCTTCTCCTTACACTCCTCAGCAGAATGGCGTCGTGGAGCGCAAGAACAGGACTCTTGCTGAGATGGCTCGCACTATGCTTGATGAATACAAAACGCCTTGTTGTTTCTGGACTGAGGCAATTGATACTGCGTGCCACATCATCAACAGGGTATATCTTCACAAATTCTTCAAAAAGACTGTCTATGAACTCCTCACTGATAAGAAACCCAATGTAAGTTATTTCAAAGTCTTCGGTGCTAAATGTTGGATTAGAGATCCTCATCACAACGCAAAATTTGCACCGAAAGCACATGAAGGTTTTATGTTTGGTTACGGAAAGGACTCGCACACCTACAGAGTCTTCAACAATGTTCTTCACAAAGTTGTTGAAACTGTAGATGTGCGGTTCGATGAAACTAATGGCTCGCAAAGAGAGCACCTACCTACTGTGATAGATGAACCAACACCTGAGGAAACTATCAAGTTCAAGGCTACTGAGGATGTCATTCCTACTGAAGAATCTGCTGAAGAATTCATTCCAGAACATGAAGAACGTCGAGCTAATGCACCTGAACAAAATGCTGAATAAAATGGTGCTGAAGAAAACACTGATCAAATTCTTCAACGACAACCAGCTCATCCTTGCATTGCAAAAGAAGTGCAAGTTGAAAAGATCATCAATGACATCAAAGCGCCAGGTCCTCTCACACGCTCAAAAGCTTCACATTTGTCTAACTTTTGTGGGCAGTATGCTTTTGTATCTATTACAGAGCCCACTAAGGTAGATCAAGCATTTCTGGAGCCTGAGTGGATTCAGGCCATGTAAGAAGAATTACATCAATTTGAGCTTAACAATGTCTGGGAACTGGTCAAACGTCCAGATCCTCGCAAGCACAATATCATCGGCACAAAGTGGATCTACTGCAACAAGCAAGATGAAAATGGCCTTGTGGTGAGGAATAAGGCATGGCTTGTAGCTCAAGGCTACAGACAGGTTGAAGGAATTGATTTCGATGAAACTTTTGCACCTGTTGCTAGACTTGAAGCTATTCGCATATTACTTGCTTATGCTAACCATCATGATATCACTCTATATCAAATGGATGTGAAAAGTGCATTCCTCAACGGTAATCTTGAGGAAGAAGTGTATGTTGCTCAACCCCCAGGTTTTGTAGATCCAAAGAATCTTGACAAAGTCTTTAGACTCAACAAGGCCCTCTATGGCCACAAGCAGGCCCCACGGGCTTGGTATGATACCTTGAAGGAACTCTTCATCAAGAAAGGCTTCAAACCCGGTTCACTCGACCCTACTCTTTTCACTAAATCTTATGATGGTGAATTGTTTGTGTGCCAAGTATATGTTGATGATATTATCTTTGGTTGTACTGACCAACGTTATAGTGATGAATTTGCCTCTATGATGAGTGAAGAATATCAAATATCTAGGATGGGAGAGTTGAAATTCTTCTTAGGTCTTCAAATTCGTCAACAACAGAATGGCATATTCATATCTCAGGAGAAATACCTCAAGGATGTACTGAGGAAATTCGGCATGCAAGATTGCAAAGGCGTCAAAATTCCTATGCCCACAAATGGCCATCTGTGCACTGATGAAAATGGTATTGACTTCGATCATAAGGTATACCGCTCCATGATAGGTTCCTTATTATACTTATGTGCATCTAGGCCAGATATAATGCTTAGTGTTTGCATGTGTGTCCAATTTTAAGCTGCACCGAAGGAATCACACCATAAGGCTGTGGAGCATATTCTTCGATATCTAGCTCACACACCAACACTTGGATTATGGTACCCCAAGGGCTCGGCTTTTGATCTTGTTGGATATTCTGACTCTGACTATGCTGGTGATCGTGTGGATCGCAAGTCAACATCTGGTACATGTCATTTCCTCGGACGATCTTTGGTCTGTTGGTCCTCGAAGAAACAGAACTGCGTATCACTATATACTGCTGAAGTTGAGTACATTGCCGCTTGTTCTTGCTGTGCCCAATTGCTATGGATGAAGCAAACTCTAAAGGACTAAGGCGTCAACATGAAGAATGTACCTCTCTTCTGTGACTATGAGAGTGCCATCAAGATTGCACACAACGCAGTTCAGCACTAGAAGACAAAGCACATTCAGATTTGTCATCATTTTCTTCGTGATCATGTGTTGAAGGGCGACATTTCTATTGAGCATGTGAAGACTGAAGAACAGCTAGCCGATATCTTCACAAAGCCCTTCGATGAGAAGAGATTTAGCAAGTTGCGCTGTGAGCTAAATATCCTAGAATCTTTGAATGTTCTTTGAAAAGGACACTCATCCTAACACTTATGCAAAATTGATGACTTAGATGTGCAACACATGAAGAAACGTTTTTCTTCAATCAATGAAGAATAACACTCTTAGTGTGAAGAAATTAACGAAGAATTTGATTCTCAGAACCCTACGATAATTGTACGCGGTGTCTGAAATCATCATTCTTATACGGTGGGTCACACCACCACCAAAAGTTGAAATTCCTCAAATTATTCATATTCTTCAACTTTGCATAGTCTTCACTGGTTCCGTCGTTTTTCTTCATTGGATATATATATATATATATGAGTTTATGTCCTCTACAGCATTCACTTATTGCTATTTCTTCAAGTTGGTTTTCTGCTAAGTGAATGTGATCGGACCCTTCCCCTCTATGCTATACTCAACCCAATCTATTCACAAATTCTTCATTTGCGTTCTATTTGAAACTCGTTCAAAATCTTCACTGTGTCCTTGTCAGCTGAAGAAATTGCGAACGGAACTTTAAAATCTATCTTATCGAAATTTTCAGTTTTGCCGCTCAAACCGTTCCGCATCCCTCGATACACTTATCCACTCACCCACGATCTAACACGATCTCCACCTCTCACTACGTGGGTGACACATGTCATGCGAATGAGAAGGGTCAGGGGCACGTTCGTCCAATTTCTTCGGGCGAGCAGTTTTTCACCATGGCTATAAATACCCCTCCTTCCCTTCCTCACTTCTTTCACTCCGCTCGACCTCTCTCTCCAGCTCGAGCTTCTCAAACCCTAGCGCTGCCGCTACTTCATTGCCGCCAGTGAGGAAGAGCTTCACTGCCTCGACCTCATCACCGACGTACTCGCGCCGACCGCGGACATCTTCACTCCGCCGCTGCCGTAGCCGTCTTCCTCCGCCAAGTTAGGGCGTGGTAGATCTGCATAGATGAACTTCACATCTCCTCACTCCAGTTCGTCGTGTTCTTCATCCAGGGTAAATAAAAGTTACTTTTACTGCCCTCGTTGATTCGAATGATTATCTACAAAATCTTCAAAAGTGTTTTTCTTCATATCTTCACACACTGAACACCTCACAAGTCATCTGTTCTTGATTCGTTTATCTAAGCATCATTTTTCTTCAAGATTCCTCAATTGTGTGGATCATCGATCTATACAACTCTGGAACCTAAGACAAAGAACGCTTAGTGAAAATCTTCAAGACTCATCTGGTCAAATTCCTCAAACCTGTTCATTTTGAAAAACCTTCTGAGAACGCATATGACCTCTCCAAAATTCCTCGCAACTATACTCTGTTCACAGGTACACATGTCAGCTGCTGAATCACTAGGTTCTCATCAACTTAACTCATTTGCAGCGTTCCTCGAAGAAAAGTTGCATACTTCTTCAGAGAATTCGATTGTTCAAATTCCTCAACTGAAGAAAATGGCTGATGGTAAAAGGCCACAGAAGGGAGGAAAGAGGCCTGAGGTAAATACAGCGTTTGAGATCCCTGATGACATATATGCTGGGTACTGCACACCTACTGAGGAAACCAAGAATGAGTGCAAAGTGCGCATTCAGAAGATAGAGAGGAGATGGGCAAGAGAATGGAGGGAGTACAGATATGTCACTCCTAAGTATATGAAGAAATTCGCACTCAATCCTCCATGCCCAAGAGCACCACTGGCACCTGGCCAAATAGCAGATCCCACCAGCCCCAAGCGCGGTGAGGACTATCCTGATGAATGGGCCAAGCGCCAAGGCAAGTTGGCTAAGAAAGCCAAAGAAGCAGTGAGAAAATTTAATGAAGACTCTACCGCTGCTGCTGCCTCTGCTGAGGCCTTTGCTGTCAAGCCAAAGAAGGCTATGTCAAAGAAGCCTGCGCGCAAGCCAAGTGCTTCACCAACAATGCCCTCAAGGCCAAGTTCCTCAGCAATGCCCTCACGGCCAGAATCATCAAAGCCCTCACGGCCAATTCCTCATGCTGCTCCTATTCCTCCAAAGTCCTCAGCTCCTCCGCCGAAGCCTTCAGCTGTTCCAACCAAATCCTCAGCACCTGTGCATCTCGCTTCGTGCCAAAGGACTGCCGGCATCTCCATTGCCTCAGGTGTCTCAGCTAGTTCCTCAGCTGCACCAAGTTCCTCAGCTGGCCCCTCACTACTGAAGACAAAGGCCACTGCTGGACGAGGTCCACGCCCAAGTCCTCAAAAGAAGCAAGTCGCTTTCCAAGTGTCGTCTGATGAAGACGAAGCTGATGATGATGAACTTGCAGAAATCATCAGAGACAGGCAAGTTAGGGCCGCTAGAGCCAAAGGATGAGAGGTGCCACTGCTTTTGGATCCCAAGCTGATCCTCGAATACATTGATGATTGGCACAAGGACCCCAACACTCCCTTGCCTGACTTCAAGCTGACTCCTGGATAGAGTCACATGCTGACCCACTTCATTCAAGAAGAAAAGTGGAAATTTGAGAAGGCCAGGCAGATCAAGAAAGTGCAGTACAAGAAAGAGCGCTATCTGAAGAAAAACGTTGTCTCTATGACAACTGAAGAACTTGTCACTACTCAGACTGAGATTAAGAAACTCAGTGATGACTTTGAAGCATATCGCGCTGATTGGCTTGGAGCCAAGGTTCATTTTGTGAAACTTGCGGATAACTTCAATTCCAATGTTGCAGCCCTAACGCAATAGGAAATTCCTTAGGCTGAAGCATCTGCTTAGCCTACTAAAGAAAATGCCAGCACCGCTGATGACAATCAGGCTGCTGAAGATAATGTGAGTTCCAGGGCTGATGACTGCATTCCAGCCGCTGAAGAAATTGCCAGGGCACCCACTAGTGGTGTGCCTGAAGAAACTGAAGAACTCAGGGCAACTGCATCAGTTGTGCCTAAAGAAAATCAACCAGATTACTCAGCTGCTCCTGCACCAACTTCAACTCCAATCCTTCCATCTGCATCGGATGTGAAGAAGACCAAGGCTGCAGAGCATGCTGCAGTGAAGAAAAGGAAAGCATCAGCTGCTTCAGATTCGTCAGCTCCGAAGAAAATGAAGCCTATGACAAGCTCATTTGCAAATCCGATTGATGATGTTCACATCTCAACCAGGCCATCAAAGGACCTTGTTCCTCTTGATGAAGAATATGTGATCCCCATCGGATCTGATGAAGAAACTCATTCTGCTGCTTCGTCTGAACCGTTGGATGAAGAAATTGAAGTGGATGCGATCCCTTCAACACCTATCATCTCCTCGCCTATGCCTCAGTTCACAGCTGAAGAGGCTGGTGTTGAAGAAATGGAAGATGATGATGTGGACATTGGCTGCTCCACACCCGTCATCAGTGATGAATTCTGGGAAAGTCAGCATCCAAACTCTCCAATGTTCACTACTCTACAGCAAATTCCTTAGTCCCCCACACAAACTGTTCACATGGGCTCTGAAGAAACTCATCCCACTGCATCTGTCCATGAGGAAATTCCAGCCACTAGCGTTGATGAAACTGCTGCTGCTGCACAACCAACTACGCAGACTGCCACTGAGGAGGAACCAGAAATTCCTCAGCCTGAAGAACCTGCGATTGAGATTCCTGAAGTCGTGATGCAACTCACTAACACTCCTCTACCGAAGCCAAAGGATCCATTCTCACGCAAGCAAAAGTTCGAGGATGATGATTTCTTCGGCGAGCACGTATTCTTCGAAGATTACAACCCATATGACTCTGCTCGCATTAGGAAGAGGCGTTTCTGGACTGCTAGTCAAGCCAATTTCTATTCCTCAGTGCTATTCAATAAAGAGAAGATTTTCTACCATGAGCATATTCCTCACGTGGATATGGAATCTCTGCCATGCTTCGCACCAGTCCTCAGTGTTCTTCACGACACTGGGCTGCTCAACTTTTGCTCTGACATCTGTGATTGGAATGAGGAACTGATTCTTCAATTCTATGCAACGCTGCACATCACCGGAGATGCTGAAGATGTGAATTCATGGGTGCTGGACTGGATGTCTGAAAACACTCACTACACTACACCAGCCTCTGAATTGCTTCGTGCTCTACCACTCAGTCCTCCCCTTGAAAAAGCTCGCTACATCTAAAGTGAACCTGATCTCACACATCATTACATGCAGGTGCTGATGAAACCTTTGAAGCCAGGTCAAGCACCAAGAACCAAATTCCTCGTGAAGGAATGGCAGTACGTGCCCAGAACTGTCTATCATATTCTTACGAGGATAATTAGTCCTATCAAAAGCCACGACTCATCTGATGAGGAAATTGTTGGCATCATGAAGAATCTGGTATTCAACATCGTTCATGGCATTCCTGTCAATTATCACGATTTCTTCATGAGGACTATGGCGAATGTTGCACTGTCTCCATTTGAGCTGAAGCCTTATGCACCTTGGATCATGAGATTCCTCAGGACAAGGTCTTCACTCAACTACAAAGCTGATTTCCAGAATCATCTCAGCTACTTGCCCTCAATTGAAGTCCTCAAGCAGACATATTCCTCAGTTGATGGAAAGGGCAAGGCACCAGATGTAATTGATGAAGGCATTCGTCCATTGGATGGTCAGTTTCGCAAAGCTGCATCTTATTCCACCAATGATGACTCTACCACACATGACTCTGCCAATGCACCTAAGTCCACTCCTCAAGCCACTGCTCCGCGCGTGATGACTGACCGTGAACTTCTGCTTAGTCTTCACCAGAAGGTGGATCGAAATCACAAATGGGTTAAGCATCAGTTTGGTTCACTTCTTCACAACATGACTGCCACACACAATGCAGTGAAGAAAAACCACTACTACCTCCATCAAGTCTTCAGTCGCACCTGGGCAATCCTGTCACATCTGTATGGTGAAGAAGATCTGAAGAACATGGGTCTTAATGAAGATTTTGACTGGTCTACACCTCCACCGAAGAAATTCAAGAAGGTCAAGGTTCCTTCTCTGGTGGACAGCTCATATTCTTCATCGCGCGACACTGATGAACATGAAGATTTGGACGAAACTACGGCAGGCCCTACATCAACAAACGGCCCCAACAACGCTGGCGCTCCTTCATCAACATGATTATCTTCAGGGGCGTTAGTCCTCATTTTCGATCCTTTTGGTCATTCGATGACAAAGGGGGAGAATTATGAGTTAGTCTTCAAGCGGGTCTACTATATGGGTGTTTTTTTGCTAAGTTACAACTCTCGTTCTTCTGAAACTTTATTGGATCAAGTTGTAATCTTAAACCCGATGGTGCTCTGATACTTTTGATGCACTGTGCTTTGATACTCTTGATGCACTATTCTGCATGCTTATTCCTTGTTAATATTATTGCACGCATGCTGAATTTCATCAGGCACCATATTTCATCATGCATTTCAAATTCTTCATATTATATGTTAAATGCGTGTATGAATTACAAGATATAGGGGGAGATCTCCATGATTCAACTCTTCAAGTGTGCATTGCTTCAAAAGCAAATTCCTCACTATGCACATCTTCAGGGGGAGTTCTTCTATATCTTGCAATCAAATTCCTCAATATCAGTATTTACACTTCATATGTTTATCCCCGTTGAAAACTTAACCTATATTGTCATCAATCACCAAAAAGGGGGAGATTGTAAGTGCATCTAGTGCCCCTTAGTGATTTTGGTGTATTGAAGACTTATAGGTTAAGGGACTAATGCGTGTGTGAGTGTACACATGTCTATAAGTCTATGAGGAGTTTGATATTTACAGGAAAAGTCGACCCCTAAAAATGAATATCTTCGACTGAAGATTTTGGTATTTCTGAAGACTTTCATGAAGACTTTGAAAGTGAAGAAATTGGTGTGTCCATGAAGACTTGATATTCATGCGAGAAATATGAAGCTTGAAGGCTTTCGTTTTCATAGTTTTGTTTTTCTCTTTCTTGAGTCATAGGAAACACCGTACTGTTAAAGGGGGTCGAGAAAATACTAAGGAAAAATTTCCATGTGATGCTCAACTCAAATCCTACACCTACCAATCCCTTCGAGTGAAGCCATTGGAAATCTCATATAGTTCAGTCAATTTCTTCAGTGACAAAGACGAAGTTCTTCTGGTCTCTGAGGAATTTGTCCTGACTGAGGAGTTAGGAATTCGCTAGTGCGGATTTCCTACACAGTGAGGAACATGATAGCCCTGAGGATTTTGCTACTCAAAATTCCGACCGTTGTTGTGCTATGCGCCAGCTGTCCAAAAATATCTATCCACCTAACGGTCATATCATTGAAGGGCATTTATGTCTTATCATGTCGGGCTGCTCCCTAGGCTATAAATAGCCGCCCCCTACAACCACTAGCTGGTTGGCTGCTCCGAGAGAAACTGACACTTGTCATTTGAGAGCAACCCATCCTCTGAGGACTTTGAGCAAAAATCATCAAGTGAGGAAAAACCAAAAACCCAAAACCCAAACACCTACAAACCCCAAGTGATTGAGCATCACTGAAGAGATTGATCCTGAGTGGATCCGACGCTTGTTACCTTTGAAGACTGTGCTTCTTCCAGACAGTTAGGTGTCATGGTCTAGAGCATCCAAGAGGAATTGTGGATCTCCGAGTGACCAAGTTTGTGAAGGTTTGGAAGTCGCCTAAAGACTTACCACGAGTGATTGGACGAGGTCTGTGTGACCTTAGTTCAAGGAGAATACGGTGAGGACTGGGTGTCTTGGACTAAGTTTCCTTGACTGGGTGTCCGAGACTGTGTGTGCTCGAGTTTAAATACTCAGCCGCTCCAACCAGACGTACAACTGAGACAGCAGTTGGAACTGGTCTACCAAATCATTCTCTTCACCGAGCTTACTGGTTCTATTTCCTCAACTCTTCCACTTCCTCATAACTGTGTTGTGTGATTGTTCATATCTGTGTTTGAAGACTTTGACTGAAGACTTTCTCAATTTCCTCAGTTCAATTTCTTCAGTCTGTTTGTCTTCATCCTGTGTTATCTTGTGATTACGCTTACTGTACTCTGTGCCTGTCTTCATTTCATCATGATGACTATGCTTGTATTCTGTTGTGTTTACTTTTGAGTACTTAGTCCGCTGCTAGTAGTTCTTCGCTAAGGAATTTCCTCACCAGCAAATTCCTCAGTGAAGAATTTCATAAAAATCGCCTATTCACCCCCCTCTAGTCGATATAACGCACTTTCAATACCGAGCTTTGCCAAACGTTCATAACATCTGCATCTGCTCCTACAATAGGTCTGTCACCTAGCGGTGCATCAAGGACATAATTCTTTTGTGCAGCAATGAGGATAATCCTCAGATCACGGACCTAGTCCACATCAGTGCTACTATCAACTTTCAACTTAGTTTTCTCTAGGAACATATCATAAATAAAACGGGGAAGCTATATGCGAGCAATTGATCTACAACATAGATATGCAAATACTATCAGGACTTTGTTATAAATTTAAGTTCAATTAATCATATTACTTAAGAACTCTCACTTAGATAGACATCCCTCGAGTCATCTAAATGATCACGTGATCCATATCAACTAAACCATGTCCGATCATCACGTGAGATGGAGTAGCTTTCAATGGTGAACATCACTATGTTGATCATATCTACTATATGATTCATGCTCGACCTTTCAGCCTCAGTGTTCCGAGGCCATATCTGCATATGCTAGGTTCGTCAAGTTTAACCCGAGTATTCTGCATGTGCAAAACTGGCTTGTATCCGTTTTATCTGAACATAGAGCTTATCACACCCGATCATCACATGGTGTCTCAACATGAAGAACTATCGCAACGGTGCATACTCAGGGAGAACACTTATACCTTGAAATTTTAGTAAGGGATTGAGGGAGTCCTGGATTAGGGGGTATCTGGACAGCCAGATTATATCCTTTGGCCGGACTGTTGGACTATGAAGATACAAGATTGAAGACTTCATCACGTGTCCGGATGGGACTCTCCTTGGCGTGGAAGGCAAGCTTGGCAATACGGATATGTAGATCTCCTTCCTTGTAACTGACTCTCTGTAACCCTAGCCCCTCCGGTGTCTATATAAACCGGAGGGTTTTAGTATGTAGGACAACATACAATCATACCATAGGCTAGCTTCTAGGGTTTAGCCTCCCTGATCTCGTGGTAGATCAACTCTTGTACTACTCATATTATCAAGAATAATCAAGCAAGACGTAGGGTTTTACCTCCATCAAGAGGGCCCGAACCTGGGTAAAACATCGTGTCCTGCCTCCTGTTACCATCCGCCTTAGACGCACAGTTTGGGACCCACTACCCAAGATCCGCCGGTTTTGACACCGACATTGGTGCTTTCATTGAGAGTTCCTCTGTGTCGTCATCATTAGGCTTGATGGCTCCTTCGATCATCGATAGTGATGCAGTCCAGGGTGAGACTTTTCTCCCCGGACAGATATTTGTATTCGGCGGCTCTGCACTACGGGCCAACTCGCTTGGCCATCTGGAGTAGATCGAGAGCTATGCCCCTGGCTATCAGGTCAGATTTGAAAACTTGAACTACACAGCCAACATCCACGGAGACTTGATCTTCGACGGATTCGAGCCCTTGCCGAGTGCGCCACACGGTTACGATGAGCATGACTTAGCTCCACCATCGAACAGTGTTCGGGAGATCGCACCGGCGACCGCTCCGACCCTCAAATCGGAGCCAATTGCGCCATCCAGTTATAGGTGGATAGACCCCGCCACGGAGGCTGACCTTACCCTTCACAAGAGCCGTGACGCCAAACTGCCGGATTCTTCCCCGGCCACGGACTCCGAACCGCTTGCGCCTGTGCCCATCGAATCCGACTGGGCGGCGATCATGGAGTTCACCTCCGCGGATATCTTTTAGCACTTGCCTTTTGGCAACATACTGAACTCATTAAGGTCTCTCTCTCTCTCTCTGTCAGGAGAGCCCTGGCCGAACTATGTCCGGCAGAATTGGGATGCGGATGACGAAGAAATTCGCCGCCCACCCACCACCCACTTAGTAGCCACTGTCGATGATTTGACCGACATGCTCGACTTCGACTCCGAAGGCATCAATGGTATGGACGACGATGCAGGAGACGAACAGGAACCACTACCCATAGGGCACTGGACGCCCACTTCATCATATGATTTATACATGGTGGACACACCCAAAGAAAACGACGATGAAGAACGGAAGGACACAGCGAAGGGTTGTTCCCTCGAGAAGCAGTCAAAGCGGCAGCGTAAGTGCCGCTCCAAATCCTGCCTCGGCAGAAGCAGCGATCATATAAACCCAGCAATAGAGAAAGGCGAGCCAGCGGACGAAAAACACGGCATTGAACCATCGTCCGACCACGGCAACACAGAGAATCAAACCGAACAACCCGACTCCGTCGAAGATAACAGTCCGGATGACATCACACCGGACAGGCACCCGAAGCAACAGAATACCCATCAAAGGCTTGTTGCCACTGCGAGGAGTCTGAAAAAGCAGAAGCAAAGGCTCAGGGCTGCACAAGAGACACTAAGAATCAGATGGAGTGAAGTACTCAACACTGCAGCGAAGTACGGCAGTAATCGCCACACCAAGAGCTACCCAAAGCGAAAGTTGCTACCTGAATTCGATGAGGAGGCCTTAGATCCCCCGCAATCAAAAAACAAAACGACCATCTGGTCGGGGATAAACGACCTCGTGGCCAATATAGAGCGGCAAACGACGCCGCACATAAGCCAGTACGCGACCCACGTGAGGGCTCGCATCAAAAGGACGTCGCAACCAGATCCATCTACGGGCCACGCAAGCACGCTCCAGCATGCAATGCAACACAACAAACATCCCAACACCACGGTACACCCAAATACATGGGTGCCGCACACCCCCTATGTTTCACCGATGAGGTGCTGGACCATGAATTTCCAGAGGGATTCAAACCCGTAAATATAGAGGCATATGACAGAATGAGAGACCCTGGGGTATGGATTGAGGACTACATCCTCCATATCCATATGGCTCGAGGAGACGATCTCCACGCCATCAAGTACTTACCCCTCAAGCTCAAAGGGCCAGCTCGGCACTGGCTTAAAAGCCTCCCCGAAAACTCCATTGGAAGCTCGGAAGAGCTTGAAGACGCTTTTTGGGCAAATTTTCAAGGGACCTATGTCTCACCACCGGATGCAGACGATTTGAGTCATATAACTCAACAGCCCGGAGAGTCAGCCTGAAAGCTTTGGAACAGGTTTCTCACTAAAAAGAACCAAATAGTCGATTGCCCGGACGCCGAAGCCTTAGCAGCTTTTAAGCACGGCATTCAAGACGAATGGCTTGCCAGACACCTCGGCCAAGAAAAGCCGAGAACAATGGCAGCATTAACAAGCCTCATGACCCGCTTTTGCGCGGGCGAGGACAGCTGGTTAGCCCGATGCAGCACCAGCGACCCAAGTACATCCGAAGTTAGGGACGGAAATGGGAAACCACGACGCAGCAAAAACAAGAACCGGAATAAAGAAGACAGCCCGGAGAGCACGGCGGTAAATACCGGATTTAGAAGCTCTCGGCCAGGTCAACAAAAGCTGCCCTCCAAAGGCAACAGAGATGAACTGTCCAGCCTAAACAAGATTCTGGATAAAATATGTCAGATCCACAGCACCCCCGATAAACCTGCAAATCATACCCATAGAGAATGTTGGGTCTTCAAGCAATCCGGCAAGCTCAACGGCGAACATAAGGGGCATGATACACCAAGCGAAGACGAGGACGAGCCTCGCAAGCAAAGCACTGGGGAACAGAAGAAATTCCCACCAGAAGTCAAAACAGTAAACGTGTTACACATGACAAAGGGGAGAAACAAAGCGACACTCCTAGAGACACATGCCCCAGGGCCTATCACCGTGGAGTTCTGGCACTGGTCATCCCAACCGATAACCTTTGACCATCGGGATTACTCGGCAAGTACCAGCGTGCAGGATGGGCTGCCTTGGTATTAGACCCAATAATTGACGGATACCACTGCACACGAGTCTTGATGGACGGCGGAAGCAGTTTAAATCTGATATATCAGGACACAGTCCGCAAAATGGGGATACACCCAACAAAAATTAGCTGCAGCAATACTACCTTTAAAGGAGTAATGCCAGGCCCAGAGGCCCATTGCACGGGCTCCCTGCTACTACTGGTTATATTCGGCTTTCCCGATAACTTACACAGCAAAAATTTAACGTTCCACATCGCTCCGTTCCAAAGTGGTTATCAAGCACTACTCAGACGCGACGCTTTCGCTCGCTTTAAGGCAATACTGCATTACGCTTCTCTCATGCTTAAGATGCCCGGTCCACGTGGCATCATTACAGTAAATGGAAATATTGAGCGCTCCTTGCACGTGGAAGACCGTGCGGCTGCCTTGGCAGCCGCACACTAAACGGCCTCACCAACTAAAGCATCTGACAGGTCATTAAGACCACGGACGCGGTTGGACGAGTCTGGTGCAGCTATATGTAATTGATACAGGTTTGATGGCTATAGCCCTATCACAATACAAGGGGCAAAGCGCGCACAAACAAGTGGCAATTAGGCTCAACTTTACTCATTTTGAACTATACATGGTTTATTTAGTATAACCTACCTTTTGCACGACAACTTTTCAATTAAGTTCCTTTCTTTTTCAGATGACCATCGTGCTACAACCGTCCAGAATACGGCACAATGGAGACACAGGCGCAGACATGCAGCAGGGACCCATTCCGAGGATTCTTTTTAGATTAAGACCATGTGTAAACCTTTTTTACTGTCTCTTGTTGATACGCATCCCTCGGATTCTCAGTACAATCGAGAAGGATGCTGACGTATTGGCATGTGGCCATGTCAGAATATTGCACATACCTGGACCAGGGGCTCATTACAAAGGGCACTGTTTCGACCCGGTTTACATCATAAAGACCGAATACCCTAGGGAGTGTTCGGCGTCGCGAGTTTGGCCTTATATGCATCAGCTCCGAATCATGTCTTTGGTCAAATATTGGGTTTGCCCGGCTCTTGTGTTTTGCTGCCTTACGTTCCGCTCTATCGGCTATGGCAGCACCAGGAGAACTACTGCGATTGTGCCCTGGTTCATCCAGACGAGCACCTCAGTAGAGAAAGCCGAAAACTGACTGTCATGATATAGCGTGAGACTGGTCAACCACTCGATGACCTAGCGGAATCTTCGGGATTCCTCCGCCTTAACGAAGGGCCGTTTCACGGCTAGGCATGTACACGCCCCGAATCCGGATGAGCGCGGAGCCACCAGGGGCTATATAGTAGCCCCACTGTCAAAATCCTCTGGCTAAGTGATAGTGTTAAAGCATTATAGTCCGATTGCCTAGTTCGCTGCGCTATCACCTCCTTAATGGACCAAGACGTTGGATCAAGTGTGAACATGTGTGTTCTGCGAACACCCCCGCATTATATGCATGGGGGCTGAAGCCGACGAGTGCCATCTTTCAGGTTATATACATATATACATAAACGGCCGCACATGAGGCATCATAGCACTTTCGGGCAAAAGTATAAATACAGCCTTGATAAATTCAATAAAACATTGTTCTTACAATCGGAATACAGGTCACTTAAACATAATATTCTTCGAGCACTGAGCCTCTATCAAACGAGCGCCTTCAAGAACTTCTTCAAAGTAGTGCTCGGCAGCCACTCGGCCTATGGCCGAACCCTGTGCTGCAACAGTGCTGGCATCCATCTCCGCCAAGTATGTTTTGACACGGGCAAGGGCCATCCGCGAGCCCTCTATGCACGCCGACCTCTTTACAGCATCGATGCGTGGCACAACACTAAGGAATTGTTGCACCAAGCTAAAGTAGCTATTCGGCCTTGGCCCTCCTGGCCACAGATGATCCACTACGGACCTCATGGCAAGTTCGGATAATCTATGGAGCTCGGCCCAACCGGTCAATCGCTCATTCAACAACAGCGGGCAGACTGGAGCGTGAAACTGTGACCAGAACAGCTTCTCCAGTTCAGGACCCTTCTGATCCTTGAAGTACTTGGCCGCATCAGCAGCACTTGCAGCCAAATCCATGTACTCGTCCGCAGAACTCCATAGCCGGTCTAGAGGAGCATATTTTGGATCTCCGAACTTAGTCCGTAACAAGAAGGGCTTCCTAGAAACGATATCCGCAGCTTGATTCAGCTCCTCCTTCGTCGCTATAATTTTCGAGCGGGCTTCCTTGGCAGCCACCCAGGCCTTCTCCAGGTGCGTCGCCTTCGCCCGGTTTTCCTCTTCAAGAAGCCGATAACGGTCAGTAGCTTCTTTTAACTCTACGGCCATCTTGGAAATTTTTTCTTTGCTCTTGCAATGTGCGGCCTGTTCGGCCTTTAACCCCTCGGCCGCCTTTAAGGCGGCTGCATTGCTGCTCCTTGCGTGCTCCTTGGCTTGGGCAAGTTCCGCCCGAAGGGTCTCCACTACGGCAGCTCCATCTGCAGTCACAACATAATAAAGATACTGGCATCATGTTGCTCTTACTATGTGACGATCACCCGAAAAATCACTGACCCTGTGCCTCGTCAAGCCGCTTGTTGACAAGCACGATGTCGACATCTGCCGCATCCAGCTGCCGCCTTAGTTCGGCAAACCCATCAGTCCGGCTAACCACCGAAGCTTCAACCACCTGCACATAAAGGCGGTCTAGTTATTACCTGGGACTATGATCCTCTGTTTGCTGCCGTTTTCGACGACAACCAGAGTCTCAGGGGTTACTATCTACACAGGGCACATCTAAAAATGTGCGGTACTATCAAAACTGTACATCATTTCACGTACCTCAAAACCCTTCAGTAGACTCATAAAGGCTTCATGCAACCCGCTTTCGGCGGACGAAATCCTTTCAATCACCGTACCCATCAACGTGCGGTGCTCTTCTGAGATAGCCGCTTGCTCTAGCAGATCCCTTAGTACGTCCGACCGCACGCCAGACGGTGCCGGACTCTTTTGATTGCTCTCTTCAAGATCCGGATATTGAGGACTTCGGGTGGCCATAGGATTACCTTCTAGCCTTGCCGGATTAGGATAAACCCTCCGCGACGACACCTCGGGGTCGCCCGCCTTGTGAGGCAGTGTGGCAGGGGGAGGCGTTTCGCTCTCCATCATCTCTGGAAGAAGATCCCCTGAAGACGAGCTCTGTTGAGAAGGGCTAAGATCTGAACTGGAAGATAAATGCTTTGGTTATTTTCCTCAGAAGTAAAGTGAGATATTTTCATTATTAAGTACCCTTTTACTTACATCTCGGTGGAGGGCTGATCCCCTTAAGGGCATAGTGCGGCCAGGGTAGCCCCCAAGGCAGGACCATCTGGCGAAGCTTTCTTCCCCCATTTGGAGACCATTGTCTCTGGGTCCTCAGAGGCGGTCCTCTTCCTTCCCTGGGGAGAGGAAGTTTCAGTCCCTCCTCCCCGGCTAACCTCCTTCGTGGAGGCGCTAACCTCCTTGTTCCCCCCTTTATCTTCTCCCAGCGGCACTTGATAAGGCGCGATCTCTAGCATCCTGGTTAGCACGGGATTTTGTGAGGTCTCGAGGAGGGGGGCCGGACACCTGATCAACTTTGCCTTCGCTATCCAATCCTGGACCAAGAGCGGTTTTTCTTTTTTATGGCAACGTTGCTATAAATAAAACGGACAGTGTGTTCGGCTGTGGGGCTACTTACTTGGGTATCCGGGTGATTGCAGCTCAGACCTGCATCCTCGGTGATGTCCGGACACATTATTTGTGGTACGAAGAACAATTTGTACATCTCTTCGTGCGTCATGCCGAGGAAATATTGGATAGCCCGCGGTCCTTCCAGGTTGAATTCCCACATGCGGAGGGGGCGGCGTTTGCAGGGATGGACTTGACGGACTAGCATAACTTGCACCAACATAACCAGACTGATATCTCTCTCAAAGAGATCTCGGATGCGGCTTTGCAGCATTGGCACGTCCTTGGCTGGACCCCAGCTCAGCCCCCTGCTGATCCACAACATCAGTTGTGGTGGGGGGCCTGAGCGGAAGGCGGGGGCAGCTACCCACTTGGCACTTCGGGGAGCTGTGATGTAGAACCACTCTCGTTGCCACAATCCGAACACCTCTGGGAAGTAACCCTCATGCCATGGAGCGTTAGCAAATTTGCTTATTGAAGCGCCTCCACACACCGCGTGCCGCCCCTCAATCATCTTCGGCTTCACATTGAAGGTCTTGAGCCACAGGCCGAAGTGAGGGGTAATGCGGAGGAAGGCCTCACATACGACAATAAATGTCGAGATGTGAAGAAGGGAATCCGGGGCCAGATCATGAAAATCTAGCCCGTAATAGAACATAAGACCCCTAACAAAGCGATCCAGAGCGAGGCCTAGTCCTCGGAGGAAGTGGGAGACGAACACGACTCTCTCGTTGGGTTCGGGAGTAGGGACGACCTGCCCTCGGGCAGGCAGCCGATGCGAAATTTCGGCGGTCAGATATCTGGCCTCTCTCAACTTCTTGATGTCCTCCTCTGTGATGGAGGAAGGCATCCACCAACCTTGAAGGTTGGATCCGGACATAGTTGAAGGTACGAAGTGCCTAAACCTGAGCTTTGGGTGTTGGAACTTGATGCGAGAGGCGGATTCGATTAAGATAGAGAGGAAAAGGCCTTTTCCCCTTTATAAGGAGGGTGAATATCAAGCGTCCTCCTCGTGGCCGTTTGGGACTTGCCTAAGATTTAGCAGTCCTACTAATAGGCACGGTTGGGTTACCCACATCCATACTAATGGGAATCCCGTAATAAGGGGACACGATCTCTGCTTCGACAAGACGTGCCAAGGAAACCGCCTCGCGAAACACGCTGAGATAGGTTAGGAAAAACGATTCGAATAAAGACCTAGTTGTGGTGTGATGTCACACTACGGGGTACGTCAGCAGATTAGATTTGTGTAAATATTATTCCCTCTACGGTGGTATGAGGAACTTATTTTGCAGAGCCAGACACGATCCTCGTGTTCAAAATCTTCTTTGAAGTATTCGGAGGAGGAACCCGCCTTGCAATGCCGAAGACAATCTGCGCGCCGGACTCATCGTCATTGAAGCCTGGTTCAGGGGCTACTGAGGGAGTCCTGGATTAGGGGGTTGAGGGAGTCCTGGATTAGGGGGTGTTCGGGTAGCCGGACTATACCTTCAGCCGGACTCCAGGACTATGAAGATACAAGATTGAAGACTTCGTCCCGTGTCCGGATGGGACTTTCCTTGGCGTGGAAGGCAAGCTTGTCGATGCGGATATTCAAGATCTCCTACCATTGTAACCGACTTTGTGTAACCCTAACCCTCTCCGATGTCTATATAAACCGGAGGGTTTTAGTCCGTAGGACAACTTCATCATACAACAATCATACCATAGGCTAGCTTCTAGGGTTTGGCCTCCTTGATCTCGTGGTAGATCTACTCTTGTACTACCCATATCATCAATATTAATCAAGCAGGACGTAGGGTTTTACCTCCATCAAGAGGGCCCGAACCTGGGTAAAACATCGTGTTCCTTGCCTCCTATTACCATCCGGCCTAGACGCATAGTTCGGGACCCCCTACCCGAGATCCGCCGGTTTTGAAAGTTCCTCTGTGTCGTCGCTTTCATTGAGAGTTCCTCTGTGTCGTCGCTTTTAGGCCCAATGGCTCCTTCGATCATCAACAACGATGCAGTCCAGGGTGAGACTTTTCTCCCCGGACAGATCTTCGTCTTCGGCGGCTTCGCACTGCGGGCCAAGTCGCTTGGCCACCTTGAGCAGATCAAAAGCTGCGCCCTTGGCCATCAGGTCAGGTTTGGAAGCCTAA
Source organism: Triticum urartu (assembly GCF_056163025.1). NCBI lineage: Eukaryota > Viridiplantae > Streptophyta > Magnoliopsida > Poales > Poaceae > Triticum > Triticum urartu. The sequence goes on from NC_141875.1 coordinate 124,149,630, forward strand.
ACTACACGGCTGACATCCGCGGGGACTTGATCTTCGACGGATTCGAGCCACAGCCAAGCGCGCCGCACTATCTCGATGGGCATGATATAGCTCTGCCGCCGAACAGCGCCTTGGAGGCCGCACATGCATCGGTTCCGACCATTGATTCGGAGCCTACTGTGCCGATCGAGGATCAGCGGTTGGATGCTGCCTCAGGGGCTGCGATCTCAGAGGCGATCGAGCCGAACTCCAGCCCCGCACTCCACATGATTCCTTTCCGAACTCCGAGCCCCCCGCGCCCCTGCCGATCGAATCCGATTGGGCGCCGATAATGGAGTTCATCGCCGCAGACATCTTTCAGCACTCGCCCTTCGGCGGCATCCTGAATTTGCTAAAGTCTCTCTCTTTATCAGGAGAGCCCCGACCCGACTATGGTCAGCAAGGATGGGATTCGGATGATGAAGAAATTCAAAACCCACCCACCACCCACTTCGTAGCCACTGTCGACGACTTAACCGACATGCTCGACTTCGACTCTGAAGACATCGACAGTATGGACGACGACGCAGGAGACAACCAAGAACCAACGCCTATAGGGCATTGGACAGCCACCTCATCTCACGATGTGTACATGGTGGATACCCCTAAAGGAAGCAACAACAAGGAAAACGGGGATGGAAAGAGGGATCTATTTCTCGAAAAACAATCAAAGCGTCAGCGTAAACGCCGACCCAAGCCCCGCCTCGATAAAGACCCAGCCATAGAGCAGGATGAGCCAGTAGACGACGAGCATGCCTTAGAGCAACCGTCCCAACAGGACAACCCGGATAGAGAAACCGAACATCCCTCCCCCGGCGAAAATGGCATTCTGGACGACCCTACGCCGGACAAGCCTGTAACACCCTCGATGCGACTATATCTCCCACGTGTCGAGGCACGACTTAGAGGCATAATCGCATTGAAGGCATATGTCGCAAGTGAGGTAATCTTCACACAACCCATGTAATATAATAAGGGAAAGAGATACATAGTTGGCTTACAATCGCCACTTCACCCAATTACATGAATAAAACATTACATCAATCAGATACAATCAAGGCCCGACTACGGAGCCAAAATGAAAGAAGAACCCCAAATGCGACAAAGGCCCCCGATCGACCCCAACTGGGCTCCACTACTGATCAACTAAAACGAAACAACATAAAGGACAAGATCTTCATCAAGCTCCTCCTGAGCTTGGTTGCGTCATCTGCACGGACTCATCGGCACCTGCAAACTAGTTTTGGAAGTATCTGTGAGCCACAGGGACTCAGCAATCTCACACCCTCGCGATCAAGACTATTTAAGCTTATGGGTATGGTAAAGGTATGAGGTGGAGCTGCAGCAAGCGACTAGCATATATGGTGGCTAACATACGCAAATGAGAGCGAGAAGAGAAGGCAAAGCACGGTCGATAAAACTATGATCAAGAAGTGATCCTATAGCAACCTACGTCAAGCATAACTCCAACAACCGTGTTCACTTCCCGGACTCCGCCGGAAAGAGACCATCACGGTTACACACGCGGTTGATTCATTTTAATTAAGGTCGACTTCAGGTTTTCTACAACCGGACGTTAACAAATTCCCATCTGCCCATAACCACGGGCACGGCTTTCGAAAGTTCAAATCCCTGCAGGGTGTCCCAACTTAGCCCATCACAAGCTCTCACGGTCAACGAAGGAATAGACCTCCACCCGAGACGTTCCGATCAGACTCGGTATCCCGGTACAACAAGACATTCCGACAGGGTAAAACTAAACCAGCAACACCGCCCGATGCGCCGACATCCTGATGGGAGCTGCACATATCTCGTTCTCAGGGAAACACCGGATGAGACATCCTACGAGTAAAACCAGCCCTCAAGTTTCCCCGAGGTGGCCCCGCAGTCTACTCAGTTCGGACCAACACTTAGACAAGCACTGGCCCGGGGGGGTTAAAATAAGATGACCCTCGGGATGCGCGACTCCCAAGGGAAAGAAAAGGCTAGGTGGCGAATGGTAAAACCAATGTTGGGCATTGCTGGAAGAGCTTTACTTAAGGAGAACTGTCAAGGGGTTCCCATAATAGCCCAACCGCGTAAGGGACGCAAAATCCGGGAACATAACACCGATATGACGGAAACTAGGGCGGCAAGAGTGGAACAAAACACCAGGCATAAGGCCGAGCCTTCCACCCTTTACCAAGTATATATATGCATTAATTAAATAAGATATATAGTGATATCCCAACAAGTAAGTAAATGTTCCAACAAGGAACGGCCTCCAATCTTCACCTGCAACTAGCAACGCTATAAGAGGGGCTGAGCAAAGCGGTAACATAGCCAATCAACAGTTTGCTAGGACATGGGGGGTTAAGGGTTTGACATGGCAATTTCGGAGGCTGACAAGCAAATGGTAGGCATCGTAGCATTGGCATAGAAAAAGAGCGAGGAAACTAGCATAGCAAAGATAGTAGTGATTTCGAGGGTATGATCATCTTGCCTGAAATCCCGCAAGGAAGAAGAACGAGTCCATGAAGAAGACAAACGGAACGTAGACGAACGAATCCTCACAACACGACGTTATCGGAACCAACCCGAAGAAGCACACCGGAAAGAAGCAAACAATCATGGTAAACAACCAACGCATAAACATGGCATGATGCACAAACAATTATGATGCATGTCCGGTTTAGGTATGCATGGCATGGCAAAGAGCACAAGCAAAACTACAAATTAAGTGGAAGCTCAATATGCAACGGGTTGCATATTGACGAAACACCACATCAATTATTTAGTTCTCTCTCGTTTATGTACCCCAACAATATTAAATGTTGATTAACATGGCAAGAGGTGAAGCACAACAAAAATACCTATCTAGGCAAATTTAAATGAGGCCGGAAGCAACGAACAACAATTCCGGAAAATCCTCATATGCATAATTTAAGGTTTGGTACTGTTCTTCCCTAAACATTATTTTAGAGTTGTTAAACATGCAATATGAGTGCACCATGTTAAACTAGGCATTTTTCTACCCCATTTACATATAAAGTTTATTAAAATCGGAGTTACGGTTATTTAGTTATGAATTAAACCGTATTAGCATGGCATTGGGGCAAATTAATGCAAACAACATTTTAAACATTTTAAACATAGGTGAAAGTTGGATAGTATTAATCTACACAAAATTCTGAGCAAGTTTCATATATAAATCATTTTAATCCGATGCACCATTTGTGAGTTAGTAAATGCATGATCTAGGGGGACTAAACTGCAAAACTGGCTGACTCAGGATAATAGACAAAATCGCAACAGGAAAAAAAAACATGCATCGGGCCGAAACTGGCAGCCCAACAGGCACAGGGGAGAAGGGGCGCTGGGATGTGGGTGGCTCACCCATGGGCCTGGCCCGATAGCAGGAGCGGCCTGGCAGGGGGCACGCTGGCGCGCGGAGAGAGGGCAGGCCGAGGCGGCGCTGGGCCTTGGCGCCCGCGGCAGGAGGCGAGGCCGACATTGCTGGGCCTTGGCGCGCTGCACTGGGCCGGAGGCGAGGCCCACGCGGAGGGTCAACGGCGTCGAGCGGGGATCTGGTTCCCGATCCATGGCGGCGACGGCGCACCGGGTTCCCGACGAGGGCGGAGGGCACGACGACGGCCGGAGAGCGACGGGGAGCGCCGGGGATGGACAGATCCGGGCGGTGGCTCACCGGATCCGGTGCGGAAATGGCGGGAGCGGCTCGGGACGACGAGCTTGACGCCTCGTCGCCGGCGAGCACCTGCGGGAGAGAGAGAGGCCGTGAGAGAGACCAGGGAGGGAGGAGCAGAAGGCGGGGCCGGCGCGAGCTCACCGCGGCGGGGATGGTGCGTCGCGAGGCGCGACCGGGTGGCAGAGAAGACTCCGGGCAGGGATCCAGCGAAGCCTCGCCGGAGTTCCATGGCGGCGGCGCGACGCGATGGTGAAGGCAGCGTACGGGCTGCGCGGCGGCGGAGCAGGGCCGGTTCGGCCCGGCGCGGGCCGGATCCGGGTATGGCGGGTCCGCGCGGCGGGGAAGTGGGCACAACGACGCGTGTCGGCTCCAGATTGGACGAAAGCGGCGGCGGACATGTCCGGGCTGCGGGGGAGAAGTATCCGGCGGCGCGGAGAGGCTGAAGTTAGGGTTTCATCCGCGAAATGATCCGAAATTTTGGGGAGGGTGCTCTTTTATAGGTAGAGGGAGCTAGGAAGCTCCAAATGAGGTGCGGTTTTCGGCCACGCGATCGTGATCGAACGACCGAGATGATGGAACAGATTTAGGTGGGTTTTCGGCCAAAATGGAAGGGTGTTGGGCTGCAACACACACGAGGCCTTCTCGGTCCCTCGGTTAACCGTTGGAGTATCAAACGAAGTCCAAATGGTACGAAACTTGACAGGCGGTCTACCGGTAGTAAACCTAGGCCGCATGACAAGTCTCGGTCCAATCCGGAAATGTTTAATCCCCACACAAGAAAGAAAGGTAGAAATGACCACCGGAGGAGAACGAAGCGCCGGATTGCAAAACGGACAACGGGGAAAATGCTCGGATGCATGAGACGAACACGTATGCAAATGCAATGCACATGATGACATGATATGAGATGCATGACATGCAAGCAATGACAACGCAACAACAGCGAATAACTGCACGACACCTGGCACATCGGTCTCGGGGCGTTACAAAGCCCACGAAGCAGAAGAACCTCCACAAACGGCTCGTTGCAACCACACGCAGCCTGAAAAAGCAGAAGCGGAAGCTAAAAACTGCGGAAGATGCACTCAGGATCAGATGGAGTAAAGTAATCAATACCGCAGACAAATACGGCGACAGTCGCCGCACTAAAAGCTATCCGAAGAGAAAGCTACTGCCTGAATTCGACGAGGAGGCCTTAGAGCCCTCGCGTTCCAAAAATGAGAAAGCCACGCGGTCGGATAGACGACCCCATGGCCAGCATAAAGCGGCAAGCAGCGCCGCACTTAAGCCGGCATGCGACCCACTTAAGGATTCGCATCATGGCCTAGCTAGGTCCATTTACGGGCCAAGAAAGCAAGCTCTCGTAAGCAATGCAATAAAGCCATTATCAGAATCCGGCACACCCAAATACAGGGGTGCCGCACACCCCCTATGTTTCACCGATGAGGTCCTGGATTATGAATTTCCAGCGGGATTCAAACCCGTAAACATAGAGGCATATGATGGAACAACAGACCCTGGAGTCTGGATCGAGGATTATATCCTCCACATACATATGGCTAGAGGAGATGACCTCCACGCCATAAAATACTTACCCCTCAAGCTTAAAGGGCCAGCCCGGCATTGGCTCAAAAGCCTTCCTAAAAACACAATCGGAAGTTGGGAAGAGCTCGAGGATGCTTTCTGAGCAAATTTTCAAGGGACTTATGTCCGCCCTCCGGATGTAGACGATCTTAGTCACATAACTCAACAGCCCGGAGAGTCAGCTCAGCAATTCTGGAATAGATTTCTTACTAAAAAGAATCAGATAGTCGACTATCCGGACGCTGAAGCCTTAGCGGCTTTCAGGCATAATATCCGAGACGAATGGCTCGCCAGACACCTCGGCCAAGAAAAGCCAAGAACAATGGCCGCACTAACAAGCCTCATGACCCGCTTTTGCGCAGGAGAGGACAGCTGGTTGGCAAGATGCAGCACCAGTGACCCAAGTACATCCGAAACTAGGGATGGAAACAGAAAACCGCGACGCAATAAGGACCGTCGCCGGACTAAGGAAAAAAGTCTGCAGAGCATGGCAGTCAACGCCGGATTCAAAAGCTCACGACAGAATCAGAAAAAGCCGCCCCTCCAAGATAACAGGGACGACCTATCCAACCTAAACAAATCTTGGATAGGATATGTCAAATACACAACACTCCCGGAAAGCCTGCTAACCATACCCACAGAGATTGTTGGGTTTTCAAACAATCCGGCAGACTCAACGCCGAACACAAGGGGCTCGACACACCAAGCGAAGACGAGGACGAACCCCAAAAGCAGAGTACCAGGAAACAAAAGAATTTCCCACAAGAAGTAAAAACAGTAAACTTACTCCACATAACAAAACGTGCGGCGCCCATAAAGTTACGCGCCCCATGGCCTATCCCAAAGGAATCCCGCCACTGGTTGTCAAAACCAATCATCTTCGATCATCTGGATTATTCTAGAAGTATCAGGAACCCAGGATGGACTGCCCTGGTACTCAATCCAATAATTGTTGGACTCTAGTTTTCAAATATCCTTATGGACGGTGGCAGCGGACTCAACCTGATATATCAGGACTCAATCCGCCACATGGGGATCGACCCAAAAAGAATTCGCCACAGCAAAACCTCCTTTCAAGGAGTAACGCCAGGTCCGGACACCCATTGCATGGGTTTTCTCCGGCTCGAGGTTATTTTCGGCTCTGCCGATAACTTCCGTCGTGAAAAGCTGACTTTCCACATCATCCCATTCTCAAGTCGCTATCAAGCACTACTGGGACGCGAAGCTTTCTCCCGCTTTAACGCAATACCGCATTATGCATCTCTTACGCTTAAGATGGCCGGTCCACGCGGCATCATCTCCTTAAAGGGGAAGCAGTGAGAACACCTCCCCCAAGCGGAGGATTGTGCGGCCGCTTTAACAGCCCCACAATACAATGGCTTCACCAGCCAGAACATCGGAACAGGTCATTAAGACCACGGACACGGATAGACGAGTCCGGCACAAAAAGTATCGTTGATAAAGGCTTAGTGGCCATATACCCCTGCACTAGGGGCTTCACACGTATAAAATAAGAGACAATAAAGCTCAATTTTTCATATTTTACTTTACACTTTGTTTATTTCATATAACTTTTGTTCGGCACGCCCCTTTTTCAACTTAGTTGCTCTCTTTTTACAGATGAACGTCGTGCCGTGCCCATCCAGGATATGGCACAACGGAGACACAGGCGCAGACGTGCAGTAGGGACGCGTTCCAAGGATTCTTTTCAGATTAAGACCCTGCGTAAACCTTTTTTACTGTCTCTCGTTGATACACATCCCCTGGTTCTATGACCAAGGAGGAGGCTGGCGTCTTGGCATGTGGCCACGTCAGAATTCTTGCGCGTACCTGGACAATAGGGGCTTATACCTCAGAGCGTTACCTCGCCCGCTCTCATAAAGACCGAATACCTTAGGGAGTGTTCGGCGTCGCGAGATTGGCCTTATATGCATCAGCTCCGAGTCATGATTTTGGTCAAATGTTGGGTTGCCCGGCTCCTGTGTTCGGCCGCCTTACGTTCCGCTCTATCGACTAAGGCGGCACCAGGAGAACTACTGCGATTGTGCCCTGGTTCGGCCAGGCGAGCACCTCAATAGAGAAAGCCGAAAACCGACTGTCATGATATGGCGTGAGACTGGTCAACCACTCGATGACTCTCCGGAATTTGTAGGATTCCTCCGCATTAACGAAGGGCCGTTTCCCGGCCAGGCACATACGCGCCCCGAATTCGGGCGAGCGCAGTCGCCACCAGGGGCTACCTAAATAGTCCCATTGTCAAGCTCCTATGGCTAAGTGAAAGTGTTAAAGCATTATAGTCCGGTTGCCTAGCTCGCTGCGCTATCACCTCCTTTGTAGGACCAAGACATTGGATTAAGTGTGAAAATGCGCCTTCTGCAAGCACCCCCGCACTATGTGCATGGGGGCTGAAGCCAACGACTGCAATCTTTCAGATTTTGTATATATATCTTAAAATGGCCGCACAGGAGGTGTTCCAAATAATTGAAGGCACAAGTATAAAAGGCTACTACAATTCATCAAAATATTGCTTTATAATTACATATGCTATCAGAACATAGCATCCTTCGAGCACTGCGTCTCTATTACACGAGCGCCTTCAAGGACTTCCTGAAAATAGTGCTCAGAGGGTACTCGGCTTTTGTCCGAATCTCGGGATGCAACAACGGTGGTCTCCATCTCTGCCCAGTATGTCTTGACACGGGCAAGAGCCATCCGTGCGCCCTCTATGCATGCTGACCTCTTCATCGCATTAATACGTGGCACCGCATCAAGGAATTGCTGCACCAAGCTGAAATAACTCTTCGGCTCCGATCTCCCCGGCCACAGATGACCCATGACGTACTTCATGGCGAGTCCGGACAATCTATTCAGTTCAGCCCATTGAGCCAAACGATCGTCCACTACTAGTGGACGCTCTGGATTCTGGAATTGCGACTAAAAAAGCCTTTCCACTTCGCGATCTTCTTGATCTCGAAAGTATTCGGTCGCATCAGCAGCACTCGCTGCCAAATCCAAATAGGTGTCCTCCGCACTCCACATCCAGTCCAACGGAGCAGACTTCGGATCGCAAAACTTCCTCCGCAGCATAAAGGGCTTTCCAGCGGCAACCTGTCCGGCCTGACGCAGCTCCTCCTTCGCAGCTCTCATCGCAGAGCGAGCATCCTTGGCATCAGCAACGGCCTTCTCTAAGTCCGTCTGTCTCGCCCGGTCTTCTTTCTCAAGAAACTTGCAACGGCCAGCAGCACTTTTTAACTTCACGGCCATCACGGCCATCTCCTTCTTGCTTCGGCAGTGAGCAGCCTGTTCGGCTCTCAGCTCTTCAAGGGCCTTCTCGGCAGCCGCATCACTTTTCCTGGCTTGTTCCTTAGCTCGGGCAAGTTCCGCCCGAAGACTCTCCACGGCGGCCGCACCATCTGCGTCAAGCACACACATTGTAAGATACTGGCATAAAGCTCCTCTTACCAGATGCCACCCGAGGAATTGCATACCTTGAGCCTCATCAAGCCGCTCGTTGACGAGCACGATGTCGGCATCTGCCACATCAAGTTGCCGCTTTAGTTCGGCAAAATCATCAGTTCGGCTCAATTCCGGACACTTCGCCACCTGTATACAAAGGCGACATTTTAGACCTGGGATTATGATCCTCTGCGCGCCGTCAATTTTGACAACGCACAGAGTCTCAGGGGCTACTATCTACACAGGGCGCATCTTGTTTATGCGCAACTGACAAAGTACATTATCAAACGTACCTCAAAACCCGTCAGCAAACTTCTGACGGCCTCATGCAATCCGCTTTCCGCGGACGAAATCCTTCCAATCATCGTACCCATCAATGCACGGTGCTCCTCTGAGATAGAAGCTCGCCCCAGCAGAATCATCAGCTCCTCCGACCGCGCATCAGACGGTGCCGGACTCGCCCTATGACCTCCATCGGAGGCCGGACGCGGAGAACCGTGGGGGGACATATGGCTACCTTCCACCCCTGCCGGATTCGAAGAAACCCTCCGCGACGAAACCTCAGGGTCGCCCGCCTCGCCAGGCGGTATGGCAGGGGGAGGCGTTCCACTCTCCATCATCTCTGGAAGAAGATCCCCTGAAGACGAACGCTGCTGAGAAGGGCTAAGGTCCGAGCTACAAAGTAAAATTTCGGTTAATCCTCTCAGATAAAAGGCAAGGATTTCTCTCATCCCTCTAAAGGAAAATCTTTCTCTACTTACGGCTCGCTGGAGGGCTGATCCCTTTGAGGGCGTAGTTCGGCCGAGGATCTCCCCGGCGTCGGACCCTCTGACGAGGACTTTTTCCCCCGCTTTGAGGCCATGGTCTCCGGGTCGTCAGAGGCGGCCCTCTTCTTCCCCTTAGGAGAAGAATTGTCGGTTCTTCCCTTCGGAGCAGCCTCCTTCGAGGAGGCCATAGTTTCCTTGTCCTCCCCCTCACTTCCCTCCAAAGGCACGATCTTCAACATCCTGACTAGCACGGGATCCGGCCTGGTCTCCGGAAGGGGAGCCGGACACCTGATCAACTTTGCCTTCTCTATCCACTCCTGTTTAAAAGGACAGCTCTTTTAGGGGCGAATTTATGACAATTTTATGGATAGCAAGTCCGGGCACAAGGTTACTTACTTGAGTATCCGGGCGATTGCAGCTTAAACATGCGTCCTCGGTCAAATCCGGACACATTCCTTGTGATCCTAAGAACATTTTATACATCTCCACGGGTGTTGCGCCCATAAAATGTTGGAGAGCTCGTGGTCCCTCCGGATTAAACTCCCACAGACGAAGGGAGCGACGTTTGCCGGGCAGTGTTCGGCGAATCAGCATGAGCTGCGTCACCTTGACCAGGTTGAGGTCTCTTTCTAAGAGATCCCTAATGCGGCCCTGCAACAAGGGCACATCTTTGGATAACCCCAATCAAATCTTTTTTTGACCCATGACGCTAGCCGTGGTGGGGGACCCGAGCGAAAGGCAGGAGGCGCCACCCACTTGGCGCTCCTGGGAGCGGTGATATAGAACCACTCTCGTTGCCACAAGCCGAGCTCCTCTTGAAAGGAGCCCTCGGGCCATGGAGCATCAGCATTCTTACTTATGACAGCGCCTCTGCACTCTGCGTGCCGTCCCTTGATCATCTTCGGCTCCACTCCAAAAGTCTTGAGCCATAATCCGAAGTGAGGAGTAACACGGAGGAACGCTTCACACACAACGATGAACGAGGAAATGTGGAGGATGGACTCCGGAGCTAAGTCATGGAATTCCAGCCCATAATAGAACATCAGCCCCCTCACGAAGGGATCCATCGGGAAGCCTAACCCCCGAAGGAAGTGAGACATGAACACTACGCTCTCACCGGGCTGGGGACTGGGAATAGCCTGCCTTTGAGCAGGCAACCTATGCAAAATTTCGGTGGTCAAGAACTTAGCCTCTCTCAACTTTAGCACGTCCTCTTCCATGACAGAGGAGGGCATCCATCGGCCTTGAAGGTCGGAACTGGACATTGTCGAAGGTCCGAAGCGCCTGAATCTGGAGCCTAGGGTGTTGGAATTCGAGGCGACGGGCGAACTTGTTTTGAGATTGGAGAAAGGGAGTAAGTCCTTGGTCTCTTTATAAGAGGTTGAATACCAGGAGCCCTCCCCGTAACCGTTTGGGACTCGCCTTTAATCGAGAAGACATGCTAATGGGCACGATTGGGTTACCCACGTCCGTATTGATGAGAATCCCGTAAATAAAGGGGACACGATCTCTGCTTTGACAAGACGTGCCAAGGAAACTGCCTCGCAAAACACGCTGAGGTGGAAAAGTGAAAACGATTCGAATAAAGGCTTGGCCGTAGTGTGATGTCACCCTGCAGAATACGTCAGCAGATTAGATTTGTGTTAATATTATTCTCTTTTAGGAAATACGTGGGAACTTATTTTGCAGAGCCGGACACTACTCTTGGTGTTTACAAACTTTTATGAAGAATTTGGAGGAGGAACCCGCCTTGCAATGCCGAAGACAATCTACGCGCCAGACTCGTCGTCATTGAAGCCTGGTTCAGGGGCTACTGAGGGAGTCCTGGATTAGGGGGTGTTCGGGTAGCCGGACTATACCTTCAGCCAGACTCCAGGACTATGAAGATACAAGATTGAAGACTTTGTCCCATGTCCGGATGGGAATTTCCTTGGCGTGGAAGGCAAGCTTGGCGATGCGGATATTCAAGATCTCCTACCATTGTAACCGACTTTGTGTAACCCTAACCCTCTCCGGTGTCTATATAAACCGGAGGGTTTTAGTCCGTAGGACAACTTCATCATACAACAATCATACCATAGGCTAGCTTCTAGGGTTTGGCCTCCTTGATCTCGTGGTAGATCTACTCTTGTACTACCCATATCATCAATATTAATCAAGCAGGACGTAGGATTTTACCTCCATCAAGAGGGCCCGAACCTGGGTAAAACATCGTGTTCCTTGCCACCTATTACCATCCGGCCTAGACGCACAGTTCGGGATCCCCTACCCGAGATCCGCCAGTTTTGACACCGACAGGGGTATCCGGACAGCTGGATTATATCCTTTGGCCAGACTGTTGGACTATGAAGATACAAGATTGAAGACTTCGTCTCGTGTCCGGATGGGACTCTCCTTGGCGTGGAAGGCAAGCTTGGCAATACGGATATGTAGATCTCCTTCCTTGTAACCGACTCTGTGTAACCCTAGCCCCCTCCGGTGTCTATATAAACCAGAGGGTTTTAGTCCGCAGGACAACATGCAATCATACCATAGGCTAGCTTTTAGGGTTTAGCCTCCCTGATCTCATGGTAGATCAACTCTTGTACTACTCATATTATCAAGAATAATCAAGCAGGACGTAGGGTTTTACCTCCATCAAGAGGGCCCGAACCTGGGTAAAACATCGTGTCCCCTGCCTCCTGTTACCATCCACCTTAGACGCACAGTTTGGGACCCCCTACCCGAGATCCGCCGGTTTTGACACCGACAGGGATCATCTTATAAAGCTACCGCCGAACCAAGCAAAATAAGATGTGTAAAAGATAAACATCACATGCAATCAAAATATGTGACATGATATGGCCATCATCATCTTGTGCCTTTGATCTCCATCTCCAAAGTACCGTCATGATTTCTATCGTCACCAGCATGACACCATGATCTCTATCATCTTGATCTCTATCAACGTGCCATCATATGGTCGTGTCGCCAACTATTGCTTTTGCAACTATTGTTATTGCATAGCGATAAGGTAAAGCAATTACGTGGCACTTGCATCTTATGCAATAAAGAGACAACCATAAGGCTCCTGCCAATTGCCAATAATTTCAAAAACATGATCATCTCATACAACAATTTATATATCATCATGTCTTGACCAGATCATATCACAGCATGCCCTGCAAAAACAAGTTAGACGTCCTCTACTTTGTTGTTGCAAGTTTTACGTGGCTGCTACGGGCTTAGCAAGAACTGTTCTTACGTACGCATTAAAACCACAACAAGTTTTCGTCAAGTGTGCTATTTTAACCTTCAATAAGGACTGGGCGTAGTCACACTTGATTCAACTAAAGATGGAGAAACAAACACCCACTAGCCACCTATGTGCGAAGCACGGTGGTAGAACTAGTGTCATGAATGCGGTCATGTAATGTCGGTCTGAGCCACTTCATCCAACAATACCGCCGAATCAAAGTATGACATGCTAGTAAGCAGTAGGACTATTATCGCCCACAACTCTTTGTGTTCTACTCATGCATATAACATCTACGCATTGACCTGGCTCGGATGCCACTGTTGGGGAATGCAGTAATTTCAAAAAAAAATCCTACGCACATGCAAGACCTATCATGGTGATGCATAGCAACGAGAGGGGAGAGTGTTGTCCACGTACCCTCATAGACCATAAGCGGAAGCGTTATGACAACACGATTGATGTAGTCATACGTCTTCACGATCCGACCGATCCTAGCATCGAAGATACGGCACCTCCGGGATCTGCACACGTTCAGCTCGGTGACGTCCCACGTACTCTAGGTCCAGTTGAGGTCGAGGGAGAGTTGCCTCAGCATGACGGCATGGTGACAGTGATGATGAAGTTACCGGCATAGGGCTTCGCCTAATCACTACGACGATATGAGCGAGGTGTGTAACTGTGGAGGGGGCCACTGCACACGGCTAGATATTGTCTATTGTGCCTTTGGGGTGTCCCCTGCCCACGTATATAAAGGAGGGAGGAGGAGGAGTCCGGCCCTAGAGGGGGCGCGCCAAGTGTTGGGAGTCCTACTAGGACTCCCGTGTCCTAGTAGGATTCCCCTTTTCCTTTCCGGAGTAGGAGAGAAAAAAGACGGAAAGAGAGAGGGAGTAGGAAAGGGCAAGGGGGGTGCCGCCCCTTTCCCCTAGTCCAATTCGGACCCATGGGGGGCTGCTGCTTCCCTTTGTCCTGCCTCCTCTATTCCCGTATAGCCCAATAAGGCCCAATACTTCTCCCGACGAATTCCCGTCACTCTCCAGTACTCCGAAAAATACCCGAATCACTCGGAACCTTTCCGATGTCTGAATACAGCCTTCCAATATATCGATCTTTACCTCTCGACCATTTCAAGACTCCTTGCCATGTCCCTGATATCATCCGAGACTGTGAACTAACTTGGGTCATCAAATCACATAACTCATAATACAAATCGTCATCGAACGTTAAGCGTGCGGACCCTATGGGTTCGAGAACTATGTAGACATGGCCGAGACACATCTCCGGTCAATAACCAATAGCGGAACCTGGATGCTCATATTGGCTCCTACATATTCTATGAAGATCTTTATCGGTCAAACCGCATAACAACATACGTTGTTCCCTTTGTCATCGGTATGTTACTTGCCCGAGATTCGATCGTCGGTATCCTCATACCTAGTTCAATCTTGTTACCGGAAAGTCTCTTTACTCATTCTATAATGCATCATCCCGCAACTAACTCATTAGTCACAATGCTTGCAAGGCTTATAGTGATGTGCATTTCCGAGAGGGCCCAGAGATACCTCTCCGATACACGGAGTGACAAATCCTAATCTCGATCTATGCCAACTAAACAAACACCATCGGAGACACCTGTAGAGCATCTTTATAATCACCCAGTTCCGGTGTGATGTTTGATAGCACACAAGTTGTTCCTCCGGTATTCAGGAGTTGCATAATCTCATAGTCTCAGGAACATGTAGAAGTCATGAAGAACGTAGTAGCAATGAATGTGTAATGATCATAATGATAAGCTAATGAATGGGTCTTGTCCATCACATCATTCTCCTAATGATGTGATCCCGTTCATCAAATGACAACACATGTCTATGGTTAGGAAACATAACCATCTTTGATAAACGAGCTAGTCAAGTAGAGGCATACTAGGGACACTTTGTTTTGTCTATGTATTCACAGATGTATTAAGTTTCCGGTTAATACAATTCTAGCATGAACAATAAACATTTATCATGAAATATGGAAATAAATAATAACTTTATTATTGCCTCTAGGGCATATTTCCTTCACGCACAACCAACCTGGGTGCGCCTGGGGCCCAGGCGCGCCCTGGTGGGTTGTGCCCACCTCGGTGGCCTCCCGCACCACCTCTTTGCTCTATAAATACCCCAATATTCCAAAAACCCTAGGGGAGTCGAAGAAAATCAATTCCATCCACTGCAAGTTCCAGAAACCATAGATCCAATCTAGACACCATCAGGAGGGGTTCATCATCCTCATTGGTGCCTCTCCGATGATGCGTGAGTAGTTCATTGTACACCTACAGGTCCATAGTTAGTAGCTAGATGGCTCCCTCACTCCCTCTCTCTCTCTCTCTCTCGATTCTCAATACAATGGTCTCTTGGAGATCTATTTGATGTAACTATTTTTGCGGTGTGTTTGTTGGGATCCGATGAACTTTGAGTTTATGATCAGATCTATGTTTTTATCCATGAAAGTTATTTGAGTCTTTTGATCTCTTGTATGCATGATTACTTATAGCCGCGTATTTCTTCTTTGAATCTTTGGTTTAGTTAGGCCCACTAGATCAATTTTTCTTGCCATGGGAACAGGTGCTTTGTGATGGGTTCGATCTTACGGTGCTCAATCCCAGTGACAGAAGGGGAAACGACATGTATGTATCATTGCTATTAAGGATAACAAGATGAGGTCTATTCCTACATGAATAGATCTTTTCTACATCATGTCATCGTTCTTATTGCATTACTCCATTTCTCCATGGACTTAATACACTAGATGCATGCTGGATAGTGGTCGATGTGTGGAGTAATAGTAATAGATGCAGGCAAGAGTCGGACTACTAATCTTGGACGTGATGCCTATATAATGATCATTTCCTCAATAATCGTCATGATTATTTGAAGTTCTATCAATTTCCCAACAGTAATTTGTTTACCCACCGTATGCTATTTTTCTCGAGAGAAGCCACTAGTGAAATCTACGACCCCGGGTCTCTTCTTTATTATATTTGCATTAGAGATCTATTTTTAATTTGCTTTTATTTTCAGATCTATTAGTCTAAAAACCAAAAATAACTTGCTACAATTTTTTTTATTTTATCTCGCGTTCCCGCGAGATCTATTTATCCAATCTACTACAAATTTTACCTATCTTTTACCCAGGAGGGATTGACAACCCCTTTTTTACGTCAGGTTGCAAGTATTTGTTCTTTGTGTGCAGGTGTTGTTCACGTAGTGTTGCGGGGTTCTCCTACTAGTTCGATAACCTTGGTCTCATCACTGAGGGAAATACCTACTGTAGTTGTGCTGCATCATCCCTTCCTCTTTGGGGAAATACCGATGTAGTTCAAGCCGCATCAAAAGGAATTTCTAGCACCGTTGCTGGGGAGACATCATCAACATCTACCAGGTTCCTAAGCACAAATCTCATCTCCTTGCAATTTACAGTATTTGCCATTTGCCTCACATTTTCATCTCCCCCACTTCACATAAATTTGCTGTTTTATTCGCCCTCTTTTTCGTTCGCCGTTTTCTCATCAGATCTGTTTTTGAGTGCAATCTTGTTGCGTAGTTACAATGACTCAAGAGAACACCAAGTTGTGTGATTTCTCCAATACCAACAACAATGATTTTATTAGCACTCCAGTTCCTCCTCTTGCCACTAGTGCGGAGTCTTGTGATATTAATGCCGCTTTGTTGAATCTTGTCATGAAAGATCAATTTTCTGGTACTCCTAATGAGGATGTCGTGTCCCATCTTAACACATTCGTGGAATTATGCAATATGCAAAAGAAAAAAAGATGTGGACATGATAATCCACAAGTATAGGGGATCGCAACAGTTTTCGAGGGTAGAGTATTCATCCAAAATTTATTGATTCGACACAAGGGGACCCAAAGAATATTCTAAAGTATTAGCAGCTGAGTTGTCAAATCAACCACACCTGGAAACTTAGTATCTGCAGCAAAGTGTTTAGTAGAAAAGTAATATGATAGTAGTGGTAACAGTACCAAAGGTAACAGTAGCAAAAGTAATATTTTTGGTGTTTTATAGTGATGATAATAATAGGAAAGGAAAAGTAATAAGCGAAGAACAATATATGGAAAGCTCATTGGCAATGGATCGGTGATAGAGAATTATGCTAGATGTGATCGATCATGTAACAGTCATAACCTAGGGTGACACAGAACTAGCTCCAATTCATCAATGTAATGTAGGCATGTATTCCGAATATAGTCATACGTGCTTATGGAAAAGAACTTGCATGCCATCTTTTGTCCTACCCTCCCGTGGCAGCGGGGTCCTATCGGAGACTAATGGATATTAAGGCCTCCTTTTAATAGAGTACCGGACCAAAGCATTAACACATAGTGAATACATGAACTCCTCAAACTACGGTCATCACAGGGAGTGGTCCCGGTTATTGTCACTTCGGGGTTGCTGGATCATAACACATAGTAGGTGACTATAGACTTGCAAGATAGGATCAAGAACTCTCATATATTAATGAAAACATAATAGGTTCAGATATGAAATCATGGCACTTGGGCCCTGGTGACAAGCATTAATCATAACAAAGTCATAGCAACATCAATCTCAGAACATACTGGATATTAGGGATCAAACCCTAACAAAACTACCTTGATTACATGATAAATCTCATCCAACCCATCACCGTCCAGCAAGCCTACGATGGAATTACTCACGCACGGAGGTGAGCATCATGAAATTGGTGATGGAGGAAGGTTGATGATGACGGATTCCCCTCTTCGGAGCACCGAACGGACTCCAGATCAGCCCTCCCGAGAGAGTTTAGGGCTTCACGGCGGCTCCGTATCGTAAAACGCTACGAATCCTTCTCCCTGGTTTATTTCTCCCCGAAAGTGAATATATGGAGTCAGGGTTGAGGTCGATGGAGCGTCAGGGGGCCCACGAGGCAGGGGGCGCGCCCAGGGGGGTAGGGCGCGCCCCCACCCTCGTGGACAGGTGGAGGCCCCCCTGACGTTGATCTTCCTTCCAGTATTTTTTATATATTCCAAAATAATTCTCCGTTGATTTTCAGGTCATTCCGAGAACTTTTATTTCTGCACAAAAATAACATCATGGCAATTCTGCTGAAAACAACGTTAGTCTGGGTTAGTTCCATTCAAATCATGCAAGTTAGAGTCCAAAACAAGGGCAAAAGTGTTTGGAAAAGTAGATACGACGGAGATGTAGCAACTCCCCCAAGCTTAAACCTTTGCTTGTCCTCAAGCAATTCAGTTGATAAACTGAAAGTGATAAAGAAAAACTTTTACAAACTCTGTTTGCTCTTGTTGTTATAAATATGTAAAGCGAGCATTTAAGTTTTCAGTGAATATTATGAACTAACCATATTCACAATAACATTTAGGTCTCATGTTTACTCATATCAATGACATAATCGACTAGCGAGCAATAATAATAAATCTTGGATGACAACACTTTCTCAAAACAATCATGATATAATATAACAAGATGGTATCTCGGTAGCCCTTTCTGAGACCGCAAAACATAAATGCAGAGCACCTTTAAAGATCAAAGACTGACTAGACATTGTAATTCAGGGTAAAAGAGATCCAGTCAAGTCATACTCAATGTAAACCAACAGTAATGGATGCAAATGACAGCGGTGCTCTCCAACTGCTGCTTTTTAATAAGAGGATGATGACTGTGATGCCCCCAATTTGACCGTACACTAATCATACACGCAAACGTGTACGATCAAGATCAGGGGCTCACGGGAAGATATCACAACACAACTCTACAAATAAAATAAGTCATACTAGCATCATATTACAAGCCAGGGGCCTCGAGGGCTCGAATACAAGAGCTCGATCATAGACGAGTCAGCGGAAGCAACAATATCTGAGTACAGACATAAGTTAAACAAGTTTGCCTTAAGAAGGCTAGCACAAACTGGGATACAGATCGAAAGAGGCGCAGGCCTCCTGCCTGGGATCCTCCTAAACTACTCCTGGTCATCGTCAGCGGGCTGCACGTAGCAGTAGGCACCTCCCGAGTAGTAGTAGTCGCCATCGACAGTGGTGTCTGGCTCCTGGGCTCCATCGTCTGGTCGCAGCAATCGGGTAAAGAAAGGGGGAAAAGAGGGAGCAAAGAAACCGTGAGTACTCATCCAAAGTACTCGCAAGCAAGGAGCTACACTACATATGTATGCAATGGTATCAAATGGAATAAGGGTATCATATGTGGACTGAACTGCAGAATGCCGGAATAAGAGGGGGATAGCTAGTCCTTATCGAAGACTACGCT
Organism: Triticum urartu; assembly: GCF_056163025.1. Taxonomy (NCBI): domain Eukaryota; kingdom Viridiplantae; phylum Streptophyta; class Magnoliopsida; order Poales; family Poaceae; genus Triticum; species Triticum urartu. The sequence continues at coordinate 124,168,683 of NC_141875.1, forward strand.
TCTGGTAACCTCCATCTTGCAGCAGAAGAAGAGAGTAGATGGTAAGTTCACCAAGTAGCATCGCATAGCATAATCCTAACCGATGATCCTCCCCTCGTCGCCCTGTGAGAGAGCGATCACCGGTTGTATCTGGCACTTGGAAGGGTGTGTTTTATTAAGTATCCGGTTCTAGTTGTCATAAGGTCAAGGTACAACTCCAAGTCGTCCTGTTACCGAAGATCACGGCTATTCGAATAGATTAACTTCCCTGTAGGGGTGCACCACATAACCCAACACGCTCGATCCCATTTGGCCGGACACACTTTCCTGGGTCATGCCCGGCCTCGGAAGATCAACACGTCGCAGCCCTACCTAGGCACAACAGAGAGGTCAGCACGCTGGTCTAAATCCTATGGCGCAGGGTCTGGGCCCATCGCCCATTGCACACCTGCACGTTGCGTACGCGGCCGGTGAGCAGACCTAGCAACCTCCATTACAAAGGAAGTTGCGTTACGCGGTCCAACCAGGCGCGCGCCGCTCAGTCACTGACGTCACGAAGGCTTCGGCTGATACCACGACGTCGAGTGCCCATAACTGTCCCCGCGTAGATGGTTAGTGCGTATAGGACAGTAGCCAGACTCAGATCAAATACCAAGATCTCGTTAAGCGTGTTATTCTGAAATAACCACGGACACCGACCAGGGCCAGGCCCACCTCTCTCCTAGGTGGTCTCAACCTGCCCTGTCGCTCCGCCACAAAGTAACAGTCGGGGGCCTTCGGGAACTCAGGCCCACCTCTACCGGGATGGATCCACCTGCCCCTTCAGCCCCCAACATCAGAATCACTCGCGGGTACTCCTACGAGCCGACCCGACTTTAATCACCACAAGTATCATATATTATGTATAAGCATATACCCGTGACCACCTCCCAAGTGATCACGGCCCGATAGTATAGCATGGCAGACAGACAAGAATGTAGGGCCACTGATGGTAAACTAGCATCCTATACTAAGCATTTAGGATTGCAGGTAAGGTATCAATAGCTGGAGCAACAATGACAGGCTATGCATCGGAATAGGATTAACGGAAAGCAGTAACATGCTACACTACTCTAATGCAAGCAGTAGAGAGAAGAGTAGGCGATATCTGGTGATCAAAGGGGGGGCTTGCCTGGTTGCTCTTGCAAGAGAGAGGGGTTGTCAACACCGTAGTCGTACTGGGTAGCAGTGGCGTCGGTCTCGGTGTCTAGCGAGAGAAGAGGGGGAAGAAACAATGAATATAATGCAAACAAATGCATGACGATGCATGACATGACAAGTAGCGGTGCTAGGGGTGCCCTAACGCGGTAAGAGGTGGTACCGATGAAGGGGGGAAACATCCGGGAAAGTATTCCCGGTGTTTCGCGTTTTTGGACAGATGAACTGGAGGGTGAAAGTTGCGTGTTCGCTATGCTAGGGATGCGTGGCGGACGAACGGGTTGCGTATCCGGATTCATCTCGTCGTTCTGAGCAACTTTCATGTACAAAGTTTTTCCATCCGAGCTACAATTTATTTTATATTAATTTTAAAAGATTTAAATCAATTTTAGGATTTATTTAATTATTTAAATCAACATTATCCAGAACAGTGCTTGCGGACGTCATCATGACGTCAGCAGTTGACCTGGTCAACCTAACATGTGGGTCCCGTTCGTCATTGACTGTTTAGTCTAATTAGGGTTTAACTAATCTAATTACTGTTTAATTAAACTAACTAGTTAATTAGATTAGTTAATTACGGTTAATTAACTTAATTAATTGTTATTTTTTATTAATTATTTTTTATCTCTTTTTTAAAACGTCTCACAGGGACGGGCCCCACGTGTCTGTGGCCCAGAGGGGCCTATCGGGGGCGGGTACTCGCGGGCAGTGGGCGCCCGGGCGTGCACCCGTGGCCGCCCAGTGGGGCGTCGGCCACGGCGACGGATCGGAGCGGGGTGGCGCAGGCTGGAGGTGGGGGCGCGGCCGGGCCGGTGCGGGGACGCACGACGATGCGGTGGCGGAATGACGCGGACGCGCGGTGAGCGGCACCAGTAGCGGAGCAGCAGCAACGGGGCTACACAGCAGGGAGGAAGAGCGGCGGCAGGGGCCTGCCAAGACGCGGCCATGATAGGAGAGCACGGGAGGCGTCGGGGCATGGCCAGTGACGTGCAGGGGGAGGCCGGTGTGCGAACTGGGCGCGGGGAGTGAGAGGCGACGGTGCAGGGCGAGGCCACGGCGAGCGTGGGCCTCGACGGCCAGAGCAGGGGGGCACCGTGGGGGGCGCTGGCACATGCGCGTGAGTGGCAGTCGGTGACCATACGGAAGGAGGGAAAGGAGGATAGGAGGGGGTTCCTCACAGAGGAGCTGCAGGGGGAAGGCAGCGGGCTCGAGGCGGTTTGGGGTGGTCCGGCGACGGCGGGGCGATGCCGGGCGGCGTCGAGGTGGCGGGGATCCACGAAGGGGTTCGGCAATGGAGGTCGGCAGTGTGCGTCCAACGAGGCGATGCCGTGGAGGAGGACGAAGGCACGGCGGAAGGAAACCGCGAGGAGGAGGCCGGAGGGTGGCGCTCGGCACCGGCGGGCGGCGACTGTCCTCGGGCGCGGGCGCTCCGAGAGGAGGGGAGAGAGTAGCGAGGGGAAGTGGGGGTCTTTGCCCCGATCCAGATTGGATCGGGAGGGGGAGAGGGAGTGGCGACGTGGGGGGGAGTGGGGGTTCGGGTGGGGGTTAGGGTTAGTGGGGGTGGTCGGCCTAAGTAGGCCAGAGGCGCGCGGGTGGGCCGGCCTGTCTAGTCTGGCTGGGACCAGATGGGCCTAGCGGCCTAGTGGACATGGGGGGTTACATTTTAGTTTGTTTTGTTTTTCATTTTTCTTTTATTTAATTTATTGCATTTAAATAATTTATTAAATTTTGGTTTCAGCACCATAATCATCTATGATTTATTTTCTACATTTCGAACATTTTAGTTTTATTATTTGAAAACTTTTATTGGCTGACTTGATTTTGATTTTTGAATTCGAACAAGATTTGAATGACCGTGAAACTAACAATAGTAATCGTGGTGATGTGGCATCGTTAGTAGAGTATTACTATAGCTTAATTATCCAGGCGTCACAATGACTCAACATAAAAGTAAATGGATATGCCCTTCTTAGAGGGAAGCAGGGATTTGTAGAGGTGCCTGAGGGAGTCCTGGATTAGGGGGTCTCCGGACAGCCAGACTGTTGGACTATGAAGACACAAGATTGAAGACTTCGTCCCATGTCCGGATGGGATTTTCCTTGGCATCAAAGGCAAGCTTGGCAATACGGATATGTAGATCTCCTCCTTTGTAACCGACTTTGTGTAACCCTAGCCCCCTCCGATGCCTATATAAACTGGAGGGTTTAGTCCATAGGACAATGACAATCATACCATAGGCTAGCTTCTAGGGTTTAGCCTCTATGATCTCGTGGTAGATCAACTCTTGTAATACTCATATCATCAAGATCAATCAAGCAGGAAGTAGGGTATTACCTCCATCAAGAGGGCCCGAACCTGGGTAAACATCGTGTCCCCCGCCTCCTGTTACCATCCGCCTTAGACGCACAGTTCGGGGCCCCCTACCCGAGATCCGCCGGTTTTGACACTGACATTGGTGCTTTCATTGAGAGTTCCACTATGCCGTCACCATAAGGCTTGATGGCTCCTTCGATCATCGGTAACGATGCGGTCCAGGGCAAGGTTTTCCTCCCCGGATAGATCTTCGTATTCGGCGGCTTCGCACTGCGGGCCAACTCGCTTTGCCATCTGGAGCAGATCGAGAGCTACGCCCCTGGCCATCAGGTCAGGTTCAGAAACTTAAACTACATTGCCGACATCCGCGGAGACTTGATCTTTGACGGATTCGATCCTATGTCAGGTGCGCCGCACAGTCACGACAAGCATGATTTAGGTCTGCCGTCAGACAGTGTTCGGGAGATCACACCTGCAACTACTCCGGCCTTCAATCCAGAGCAAATTGCGCCATCCGAGGACGGGCGGATAGACCCCGCCATGGAGGCCGCACTCTCAGTAGCAATAGAGCCGGATACTGACTTCACACCTTACGAGAGCCGTGTTGCTGAGCCACTGGATTCATCTCCGGCCATGGACTCCGAGCCGTCTGCGTTCGTGCCTATCGAATTCGATTGGAAACCGATCATGGAGTTCACCTCCGTGGATATCTTTCAGCACTCACCTTTCGGTGACGTGCTTAATTCATTAAGGTCCCTCTCCTTGTCAGGAGAACCTTGGACGAACTATGTCCGGCCAGAATGGGATGCGGACGACGAAGAAATTTGCTCCCCACCCACCACCAATTTAGTAGCCACTGTCGATGAGTTAACCGACATGCTCGACTTCGACTCCGAAGACATTGACGGTATGGATGACGATGCAGGAGATGAACATGAACCACCGCCCACAGGGCGTTGGGCCGCCACCTCATCATATGATATATACATGGTGGACACCCCCAAAGAAGGCAATGGCGACGAGACAGCGGAGGATGACCACTCCAAGAAGCAACCCAAGCACCGACATCAGCGGCGCCGCTCTAAGTCCCGCCATATCAAAAGTAGTGATACTGGCACAAAAGACAATAACACTCCGGGTAGTGCCGAAGACAACAACAATCCCCTCCAGCACGATTTAGAGCGGGAGGGTGAACAAGCTAGCCGTCTAGAGCGGGCAGCAGATGGAGAATCGGAGGAGGACAATTAGACGCCTCTCTCCGAAGACGAGGTGAGCCTCAGCGATGAAGAATTTATCGTGCCTGAGGATCGGATCGCTTCAAGCGCTGGCTTATGGCCACAGCAAATAGCTTGAAGAAAAAGAAGCAACAGCTTCGAGCTGATCAAGATTTGCTAGCAGATAGATGGACCGAAGTCCTTGCGGCCGAGGAATATGAACTCGAGCCCCAAACCAAGAGTTATCCAAAGTGCAGGTTGCTACCTCACCTCGAGGAGGAAGCATTGAAACCCACATCACCAGCGTATGATCCGGCTGACGGGCCACCTCGTGGCCGAGATAGACAGGCATTTCAGCCCAAAATACAGCCCGCACCCCGCCGCCAATCAAACAAAATACAAAAGGCTCGGGGCAACACGCGGGACCTGCGAGACATATTGGAAAACAAGGCAAAACATGTAAGATCGATCTACAGATCACGGGGGCGTGCACCAACACTCGACGATGATCGTCACGCCGGATACACTAAGAGCAAATCCGGCCGAGCCAAACACGGCAGACGAGACTCGCATGAACCACGTCGGGATATAGCCCGGGACAGAGGCACCGCACACCCCTTATGCTTCACTGACGAAGTAATGGATCACTAATTCCCAGAAGGGTTTAAACCCATAAACATCGAATCATACGATGGCACTACAGACCCCGCGGTTGGATAGAAGACTTCTTCCTCCACACTCACATGTCCCGCGGGGATGACCTACACGCCATCAAGTATCTCCCGCTAAAACTCAAAGGGCCAGCTCGGCATTGGCTCAACAGCTTGCCGGAAAACTCCATCAGAAGTTGGGAGAACCTGGCAGAGACATTCCTGGACAATTTCCAGGGAACTTATGTGCGACCGCCGGATGCTGACGATTTAAGTCATATAACTCAGCAGCCAGGGGAATCAGCCAGGAAATTCTGGACCCGGTTCCTAACCAAGAAGAATCAAGTTGTCGACTGTCTGGATGTAGAGGCCTTAGCGGCATTTAAGCATAATATCCGTGACGAATGGCTCGCCCGGCACCTCGGCTAAGAGAAGCCAAAATCCATGGCAGCCCTCATGACACTTATGACCCGCTTTTGTGCGAGCGAAGATAGCTGGTTGGCTCGTAGTACCAATAAAGCAAACAAACCTGGCATATCAGAAGCCAGGGATAGCAATGGCAAACCACGACGCAACAAACACAAGCGCCGCAAATATGGTGAAAATGCCGAAAATACGGCAGTTAATGCCGGGTTCAGGGGCTCAAAATCCGGCCAGCAGAAAGGGCCACCCAAAAATAAAAATCTAGGTCCATCCAGTCTGGACCGCATACTCGATCACCAATGCCAAATTCATGGCACCCTAGAAACGCCAGCCACCCATACCAATAGAGAATGCTGGGTCTTCAAACAAGACGGCAAGGCAGGCGCCAAAGACGAAGAGGGGCCTCAATGCAACGATAGCGACGAAGAACCCAGATCACCGAACATAGGAGGGCAAAAGGCTCCATTGCCCTCGAGGTAATCTTCGGATCACCAGAAAATTACCGTATCGAAGAGTTAATCTTCGGAATCGCTCCTTTCCGCAGTGACTATCAAGCATTGCTCGCGCGAACCGCGTTCGCTAGATTCAGCGTGGTGCCACATTATGCCTACCGTAAGCTCAAGATGACCGGTCCACGCGGCGTCATCACGGTTCATGGCATGGCCGAACCTTCTTTCGGCGCCAATAAATACACCACTGCCGTAGCAGCAGAAACAACGAGCAACACATTGCAGTCGAACCTAGAGTCGATGTCTAGGCTCCCGGACACCGTCAAGGGGCTCCGAACTACTTCGCTGAAGGATACCCTGGCTCGTCCAGAGCTCAACTAAACACTCCGGCGAAGGCCACGACAGGCCGGACTCAGCGGTTCAACCGCCCTCCGGCACATATACATTTCTTATATTTCCTTCGTAGGTTAACCTTTGCACTGACCAGGACGGATTCCACGGAGGCAGCTTGAATGTGTCAGGGAATCCTTAGACACTCCCCGCAGTGACCGACCGGCTATATTACGGATCCGCACTCAACCTCTCCCCCTGGCCACAGCATGTTCTGCTATTACAACTCCTTTTTTACCACATTACTCATACCCATACGCTTAGATGTATTATTCAAAATACAACATGTGAATTTATATGATGTTGACCTGCCGATTATTTCTTATCGAAATCATTTTGTCAAGTGGCATCCGTACATAGAGATATGCCTTAAATATGCCAGGGGCTTCGTTTTTCCCGTAACACGATAATAAAAGTCCGAACACCTTCATGGATGTTTGGCACCCCGAACCAATAGCATTATATGCATTAGCTCCGAATCATGTCTTGGGTCAATAGTTGGGTTTGCCCGGCTCCGATGTTTTGGTACCTTACGTTCCCCTATATCGGCTAAGGTAGCACTGGGAGAACTACTGCGATTGTGTCCCGGTTCTTCCGGACGAGCACCTCAGTAGAGAAAGCCGAAAACTAACTGTCATGATTCGGTGAGAGTTGGTCAACTATTCGAGCGGTCACAAAATCTTTAAGGATTTCTCCCGCATAATGCCATAACCAATGCAACATGTGATGGATTGGTTTTTTCTCCGATCAGGTGCTTATAGAGCCCCTAGTACGGTTTTCCGAACACAAGGGGCTGCGCCGACCATACTAAAGTTCCTATGGCTAAGTGAGAGTGATAAAGCCCTATAGTCCGATTGCCTGGTTCGTTGTGCTGAGCACCTCCTTTGGAGGACCCAAAACTGGGATAAAGAGTGCTAAGGTTTATCCCGAACACCCCCATACTTCTTACGTGGGGGAAGAAGCCAATGACTGGCCAACTCATAGGTTTAACATAAACACGGTCGCACAGGAGGGTAAACTTTTATATAACAGGCGAAATATAAACGACCTCGTTCAATATTACAAAGGACAACATGATTGGCACTCATGGAAATATAATGTCCTTGGCGCATAGCTCCGCTGCAAGGTAGGATCCTTTCAGGACACTTTTATAATACAATTCGGGCTTGCAGTGCTCCTTCCCCTCTGGCGGTCCCCCGGTCACCAGCTTTTCGGCATCCATCTTCCCCCAGTGCACCTTTGCGCAGGTGAAGGCCATTCGCCCTCCTTCTATACAGACCGACCGCTTGATGACGTCAAGTCGAGGGCAAGCGCTTACAAGCCGCCTCACGAGCCCGAAGTAGCTGCTTGGAATCGGCTCGACATGCCATAGCCGGATAACCATATCCTTCATGGCTAGTTCTGCCACCTTATGCAGTTCGATCAGTTGTTTCAGTTGATCGGCAAGAGGCAGCGGATAATTCGGTGCCAAATATTGCGACCAGAAGAGCTTATCCGCGGTGTTCCTTTCTTCGGCTCGGTAGAATTGGACGGCGTCTGATATGCTGCAAGGTAGCTCGGCAAATACACCTGAGAAGTCCGGATTCAGAATCAGAAACATAATTTTCCCTTCAAATACTTGCTTTACATGGTAAAAGCCTTACCTGCCGCGATCTTTCTCGCCTCTTGGATCCCCTGCAGGGCGCTTTGGGTTTCCCCCCGGGCATCGCTCGTGGCTTGGCGCGCCTTGGCGAGTTCGGACTCTTTCTCCATTAAACTCTACTCCAAGGTCTCGCATTTACTTACGGCCTCTTGCAGCTCCTGCTCAGCTTTAATAACTCTGGGCTCGTGTTTCTCACGAAGAGTCTGCTCCGCGGCCGCCTTCTCCTCGGCCTCGGCAACAGCCCTTTTGAGGGCCTCGACTTCGGTCATAACCCCTAGCACAAATTATGTTGATTTTGTTTCAACTACATGCATGAACATGTGCCAAGTCAAGCCACTCGAATCGTTCAAAAGAGGATACCACCCTATCATACCACATCACAACCATTTTAATAGCATGTTGGCACACAAGGTAAACCATTATAAGCTCCTAGCTAATTAAGCATGGCATAAGCAGCTATAATCTCTAATTGTCATTGCAAACATGTTTATTCATAATAGGCTAAATCAGGAACGATGAACTAATCATATTTATAAAAACAAGAGAGGTTGAGTTCATACCATCTTTTCTCATCTCAATAAGTTCATCATATAATCATCATTATTGCCTTTCACTTGCACGACCAAATAGTGTGGATAATAATAATAATAGTGCACGTGCATTGGACTAAGCTGGAATCTGCAAGCATTCAATTCAAGAGAGAAGACAAAGTAATATGGGCTCTTTGTCAGATCAATGGTAATGCATATAAGAGCCACTTTAACATTTTCATTATGGTCCTCTCCTATCGACCCCCAAAGAAAAGAGAAGAAATAAAACTATTTACACGGGAAAGCTCCCAACAAGCAAAAGAAGAACAAGAAATATTTTTGGGTTTTCTTTTTAATTACTACTACACGCATAGAAAGTAAATTAATTCAAAGCTATAGCTAATTTTTTTGTTTTTCTTAAGGTTTATTAAACACACAAGAAGAAAGCATAAAAAGGAAAATAAACTAGCATGGATGATACAATGAAAAAGTATGAGCACCGACAACTAGCAATGAGTGTGTGAACATGAATGTAATGTCGGTGAGAAATACGTACTCCCCCAAGCTTAGGCTTTTGGCCTAAGTTGGTCTATGGCCACGGCTGGCCTGGCGGATATCCAAAGTTGTAGCTGGGGTCATACTGAGATGCAACAGCTATTGCCTCTTGAGTTGCCGCTTGGAGACGGGCCATCTCCGCCCTCCTCTTATACTCGTCCGCCTCCTCCCTGGTTATAACATATCTCCCTTTTGCCTGAGAGTCAAAGAAAGTAGTAGCAGGGAGAGCGATGTGATAGGTGCGTCGTCTGTCAAAGATTAGTAGGTACTGGAGGAACTGATCGTTCCTCTCAACAAACTGATGACGAACTATGGCCTCATAATCTAAATAAACAGGAGGCAACTCAATATCATACCCACGTATGGGTATATTAAGAAAATTAGCTAATCGGGTTGCATAAATTCCGCCAAAGAAATCTCCATTAATTCTATTATTATGCAACCTGCGTGCAACAATGGCTCCCAGATTATAATGTTTATCTCCTAACACAGAGCTCCTGAGAATACTGCGATCAGGGACACACATGTGACATGCTTCATCCTTACCATTTATGCATCTACCTATTAAGAGAGCAAAATAATGTATAGCAGGAAAATGAATGCTCCCCTATGGTAGCTTGTGTTATGTCTCTAGATTCCCCTACAGTTATACTAGCATGAAAATCTCTAAATTCAGATTTGCGGGGCTCATTAGGACTGCCCCATTGTGGAAGTTTGCAAGCAGTGTTAAAATCCTCTAAGTCCATAGTATAAGAATTTTCATAAAGATCAAACAGGACGGTTTGAGAGTTGCGTGATGATGAAAATTCAAACCTTCTCATGAAGGAATCAGTGAGATAGTGGTACTGGCGGCACATATCTGCCTCGAAGCTCCCAAGATCGGCATTACACACATACACGTTAAATTCTTCCTTGATTCCTGCTCGATCCATAAAGTCCACTGAGGGCCATTCACAAGCCCGCACTTGAGCTTCCCTTGGTGGTTCTTCGTCGGCATCGCGTATTGCGAGCCTGGGTCCTTGCTTCTTTGAAGGACCACCTTGGTACATTTTCCTAAACATATTTCTTCCTCTAATTTTTTTTGAAATTTTAGTAACTTCAAAATAAAAGTGAACCATACTCAACAATATTGATAGCTACTATTCCTACAAGTGCCTAGAGGCAATATCATGCATCAAACCTACTTTTGACCACAAAAATTTAAAATGCAAGCTCAAGAACAGGGTCACCTAAGCAGCAAAAATATGCAATGAATAAAGCACTAGAACAAAAACTAATTGGACCATTGGAGGAGTCACATACCAAGGAACAATCCCCCAAAGCAGTTTTGTGAGAGGTGCCTTGAGCAAGGAGATCGAAAGTGGCAGCAAAATGAGCTTGGACTCGGGTTTGAGCTGGTTAGTGATGTTTGTGGGAGGAAGAAGGAGTGTGTGGTAGCTGGAATAAGTGGAGGGGAGCCACCGTGGGCCCATGAGGCAGGGGGCGCGCCCTGGACCCTCGTGGCCAGGTGCTTGCTCCCCTGCTGTGTTCTCAGTGCCAGATATTCTTATATATTCCAGAAAAAAATCATATTTAATTTTCAGGGCATTTGGAGAACTTTTATTTTTAGGGTATTTTTTATTGCATGGATCAGAAAACAGACAAAAAATACTATTTTTACTTTATTTAAACTAAATAACGGAAAGTTAAAGGAGGGTACAGAGAGTTGTCTTTCTAACTTCATCCATCTCATGCTCATCAAAAGGAATCCACTAACAAGGTTGATCAAGTCTTGTTAACAAACTCATTCCGACTAACATGGAACCGGAGAAATTTCGAATAACACTATGTTACCTCAATGGGGATATGCATGTCCCCAATAATAAGAATATCATATTTCTTCTTAACAGCAGGAAGAGGAAATTCAAGACCTCCAATAATAATCGATGGAATTTTTCCAATAGAATTAATACTGTGAACTTGAGGTTGTTTCCTCGGAAAGTGTATCGTATGCTCATTTCCATTAATATGAAAAGTTACATTGCCTTTGTTGCAATCAATAACAGCCCCTGCGGTATTCAAAAAAGGTCTTCCAAGAATAATAGACATACTATCGTCCTCGGGAATATCAAGAATAACAAAGTCTGTTAAAATAGTAACGTTTGTAACCACAACAGGCACATCCTCACAAATACCGACAGGTATAGCAGTTGATTTATCAGCCATTTGCAAAGATATTTCAGTAGGTGTCAACTTATTCAAATCAAGTCTAGGATATAAAGAGAGAGGCATAACAATAACACCGGCTCCAAGATCACATAAAGCAGTTCTAACTTAATTTCTTTTAATGGAGCATGGTATAGTTGGTACTCCAGGATCTCCTAGTTTCTTTGGTATTCCACCCTTAAAAGTATAATTAGCAAGAATGGTGGAAATTTCAGCTTCCGATATCTTTCTTTTATTTGTAACAATTTCTTTCATATATTTAGCATAAGGATTCATTTTAATCATATCAGTAAAACACATACGCAAAAAGATAGGTCTAATCATTTCAGCAAAGCGCTCAAAATCCTCATCATCCTTTTTCTTGGATGGTTTAGGAGGAAAGGGCATGGGTTTCTGAACCCATGGTTCTCTTTCTTTACCGTGCTTCCTAGCAACAAAGTCTCTCTTGTCATAATGTTGATTCTTTAATTGTGGGTTATCAAGATCAACAGCAGGTTCAATCTCTACATCATTATCATTGCTAGGTTGAGCATCTACATGAACATCATCATTAACATTATCACTAGGTTCATGTTCATTACCAGATTGTGTTTCAGCATCAGAAATAGTAATATCATTGGGATTCTCAGGTGTGTCTACAACAGGTTCACTAGAAACATGCAAAGTCCTATCATTTTTCTTTTTCTTCCTCTTAGAAGGACTAGGTGCATCTATATTATTTCTCTGAGAAACTTGCTCAATTCTCTTAGGATGGCCCTCAGGATACAAAGGTTCCTGAGTCATTTTACCTCCTCTAGTCATAACTCTAACAGCATTATCATTTTTCTTACTATTTAATTCATTGAGCAAATCATTCTGAGCTTTAAGTACTTGTTCTACTTGAGTGGTAACCATAGAAGCATGTTTACCAATAAGTTTAAGTTCACCTTTAATATTAGGCATATAATCACCCAAGTGTTCAAGCATATCAGCATTGCGTTTTAATTCTCTACCAAAATAAGCATTGAAGTTTTCTTGTTTAACCATAAAGTCATCAAACTCATCCAAGCATGGGCTAGCAAACTTAGTAAATGGAATTTCAGCTTTATCATACCTATAGAGAGAATTTACCTTTACTACCTGTGTTGGGTTATCAAGACCATGTATTTCTTCAATAGGTGATGGATTAAAACCATGTATTTCTTCAAAATGCGGTAAATTAAGACCATGTATTTCTTCAATAGGAGGTAAATTCTTAACATCTTCAGCTTTAATACCTTTTCCTTCATAGATTTCTGTGCCTCTTGCATATCTTCAGGACTGAGAAATAGAATACCCCTCTTCTTCGGAGTTGGCTTAGGAGTTGGTTCAGGAATTGGATCGTGAATTGGATCAGGAAGTGTCCAATTATTTTCATTAGTCAACATATTATTCAATACAATTTTAGCTTCATCTGGTGTTCTTTCCCTGAAAACACAACCGGCACAACTATCCAGGTGGTCTCTAGAAGCATCGGTTAGGCCATTATAAAAGATATCAAGTATTTCATTTTTCTTAAGAGGATGATCAGGCAAAGCATTAAGTAATTGGAGAAGCATCCCCCAAGCTTGTGGGAGACTCTCTTCTTCAATTTGCACAAAATTATATATTTCCCTTAAAGCAGCTTGTTTCTTATGAGCAGGGAAATATTTAGCAGAGAAGTAATAAATCATATCCTGGGGACTACACACACAACCAGGATCAAGAGAATTAAACCATATCTTAGCATCACCCTTTAATGAGAACGGAAATATTTTAAGGATATAGTAGTGGCGAGTTTTCTCATCATTAGTGAATAAGGTGGCTATATCATTTAATTTAGTAAGATGTGCCACAACAGTTTCAGATTCATAGCCATAGAAAGGATCAGATTCAACCAAAGTAATTATATCAGGGTCGACAGAGAAATCATAATCCTTATCAGTAACAAAGATAGGTGAAGTAGCATAAGCAGGATCATATTTCATTCTAGCATTAAGAGTTTTATGTTTCAGCTTAGCTAACAATTTCTTAAGATCACTCCTATCATTGCAAGCAAGAAAATCTCTAGCAGTTTCTTCATCCATAACATAGTCCTCAGGCACAATAGGTAATTCATATCTAGGGGGAGAGTCTTCATCATCACTTTCATCGAAATTATCAGTTTCAATAATTTCATTCTCTCTAGCCCTAGCAAGTTGTTCGTTAAGAAATTCACCAAGTGGCATAGTAGTATCAAGCATAGAAGTAGTTTCGTCATAAGTATCATGCATAGCAGAAGTGGCATCATCAATAACATGCGACATATCAGAATTAATAGCAGAAGCAGCTTTAGATGTCGCAAGCTTACTCAAAACAGAAGGTGAATCAAGTGCGGAGCTAGATGGCAGTTCCTTACCTCCCCTCGTAGTTGAGGGATAAATTTTTGTTTTTGAGTCTTTCAAGTTCTTCATAGTGATAAGCAGATATAAATCCCAAGTGACTCAAAGAATAGAGCTATGCTCCCTGGCAACGGCGTCAGAAAATAGTCTTGATAACCCACAAGTATAGGGGATCGCAACAGTTTTCGAGGGTAGATTATTCAACACAAATTTATTGATTTGACACAAGGGGAGCCAAAGAATATTCTCAAGTATTAGCAGCTGAGTTGTCAATTCAACCACACCTGGAAACATAGTATCTGCAGCAAAGTGTTTAGTAGCAAAGTAATATGATAGTAGTGGTAACAGTAGCAAAAGTAAAAAAATTGGTGTTTTATAGTGATGATAATGATAGCAACGGAAAAGTAATAAGCGAAGAACAATATATGGAAAGCTCGTAGGCAATGGATCGATGATAGAGAATTACGCCAGATGCGATCGATCATGTAACAGTCATAACCTAGGGTGACACAGAACTAGCTCCAATTCATCAATGTAATGTAGGCATGTATTCTGAATATAGTCATACGTGCTTATGGAAAAGAACTTGCATGACATATTTTATCCTACCCTCTCGTGGCAGCAGGGTCCTATCGAAAACTAAGGGATATTAAGGCCTCCTTTTAATAGAGTACCAGACCAAAGCATTAACACATAGTGAATACATGAACTCCTCAAACTACGGTCATCACCGAGAGTGGTCCTGGCGGTGCGAGGTATGCAGGGAAGCACCCCCGTCAACGCACAAGACTTCTGTGGCTTTCTGAAACTCCTGCTCACTGGTCTCAACATCATCCATGTCTTCATCCTCCCCGTCGTCTTCGTCGTTGTCACGACCGCGGGGAGGTCTGTCTCCTTGCCGCTGCTTGGCCTTGCCGCGGCGTCCTTCCTGGCCGGTGCGCTTCTGGCCAGGCTTCTCGGCACCCCCTTAGGCTCTCTCCCTGTCGCGCCGCTCGTACTCAGCCCTTTGTTGAGAGATGCCGGGGTTTCTGATTCCACGGGCACCTATGGGACCGGCGGACCGGGTCCCTTTTGGTTCGGCGGGGGGCGGAGGTTGCGCAAAGAGCAGATCGAGGCGAAGCAAGCGGGCGGTTGGTCGTGCGAGGAGTAAATCGAGGCGAAGCACGCGAGCGATTTACCCAGGTTCGGGCCGCACGGATGCGTAAAACCCTACTCCTGCTTTGTGGATTGGTATTGATTTCTAGCTCGGGAGCGAGCGTGAGTGTGTGGGATTGCTGACCCTCGCGAGAGCTCTCGAGGTGGCCGACCCCCTCTACGTTGCACACGGGCCTCCTTTTATACTCAAGGGGTTACCAACATAGAGCAACGGGAGCCAAGGGCAAAAATGGAAAGGGTGCCGTGGGTAGGCACAGCTAGGTGCTGTAGTAGGCACAGCTAGCTGCTACAGTGTTATCATACCTAACCCTGACGGCAGGGGACAAGGGCATTAAATGCCCGTCTGTGTCGCCTAGATAGCACCGAAAGGGACCGCTAGGGACGCCACCGTCTTGCCACGATGGTTGTCTTGTCAGCGCCTGCGCGCCACCACACGCCCCTAGCTGCGCAGCCTCCTGCCACGTGCGCTCGGGAGGGGCCCCGGAGCGACACGTGGGTGGATGTGCTGGAGCGCGGTCGTGGAGTGGGGGCTTGCCGTGGCAAGCGCCTTGCCACGGCCGTCGGCTTGTCGCTTCCGGGAGCTTGTCGCTCACCGGGCCTTGTCGGGGCGCGTAGCGCACCGCGGCAAGTTCCTTGGAATGCCTCGGACGGCCTTCCCGGCAAGCGCCTCTTGCTGGGGCCTTGGAATGCTTCTGATGGCCTTCCCGGCAAGCTCCTCTTGCCGGGGTCTTGCCTTCTTCCCGGCAAGCTCCTCTTGCCGGGGTCTTGTCTTGAGTACTTTGTTCTTGAATGGTCTTCAGAGGGACCACGGGGAATCTTGGCGGTGACCTGGCAGGCCTTGCCGCGGGACGCTTCGACTGCCCGTGCACAAGTTCGGGGTACAAGGGTACCCCTACTCTAGTACACCGACAGGAGCCCCCGGGCCTGGGCCAGACACGGTGCCGAGCGCTGTTGGGCCAGGCCCAAAACGGTGCACGGGCACGCGCGGCCTAGGTCACGCCGAACGTCCCTCCTCTTCCATCACGCACGCCCGAAACGGCACGCGTCAAACGCGGCGTCGTGGGTGACGCGGGCGGCGCGCGTGGGGCTAAGCCCCGCGAGCATGCGTCAAGCCATGATGAAGGGGAACGGCCCACGCCCTCTTCTCCAAACGGAGGTAGGCGTGGGGGCGTGGCGCATTTACTAGACGGGGCCGGTGCGCGGTTTTCGAAGCGCCCACTCCCCGAGATTGTGGGATAGGGCGAGGCCGCCCCATCCGTCGCCTCAGTTCTGCATCCCCGCCACGCGGCTCCCATGCACTTGGGATCGCGGACGGTGGAAGCGGGAATCCGGGCCGTTGCGAGCGGAGGTGATGGGTCGGCCCGCCTCCCTGCTCTTCCTGTGCCTTGATTCGTTGAGCGGGGCGGCTGGGCTCCCACTTCGCTCCTTTATAAGGAGCAGGAAGGGAGCACCGAAGCCTGCACGAGCTCATCTCCTCCTTTCTTCAGCTTCTGCTCCCCTTTCTCTCATTCGCCATGGAGAAAGGGAATCTTGGGCCTTCAGCGGTGGCGGCGAGGGTCACCGCCAGGCAGCGCACCCTCCCCTATTCCTCTCTTGTGGTGGCAGAGCCAGCCATAAGGGGAAGAGGGAGGGGGCGAGGTCGTGGACGAGGTCGAGGCGCTCGGGGAAGAGGCGGACGGGGCGACGCGCCAGTTTCGCCCCCGCCAGCGGCTCCTCTCCCCGCGGCGGTCCATATAGGGGATGACCCTTGCGAGTTCTTCGTCAAGCTGCACCGGGCGCCTCGTCGTCGCCTCCGGCTTCCTGCTCCGTTCGCGAGCGCGATGGAGTCGGACCCACCCGAAACTATGAGATTACACATGAGGGGCTGTGGGATCAGCGGCACGCGAGTCCGCGTGGTGTTCCCAGCCCCTAGTGTGATGTATCTCGATCGAGGGTGGAAGACGTTCGCCCGCATCCACAGCTTGACGGGGGGACTCACCCTTCATTTTAAGCTGGTGGAGGGCGATCTCCTCTCCGTTAAGGTCTTCGGGTGCTTCGGTACCCGGGCGAAGTGCTGCATGGACAGCTCCTCCGATAGCGAAGACTCCTCCTCGAGCGAGAGTGACGAGGAGGAGAGCGGCAGTGATGGTGAGGGTGGCGGGCGGCAGGATGGCGGCTCCGACTAGGTGTCGGGCGCCGTCTTGTGCGGCACCGGCGACCCCACCATCCGCGCTGCCAGCTTCTTGAACTCCCCGGGGGCGTCTCCTTGGGCGGCTGGCGTAGGGAGGCCGTGGAAGGGGAAGAGGGCTGGCGACAAGGCCGTCAGGTCGGAGTACGAGGGCGTGGTGCCCTCGACAGCGCACTGACGTCCTGCCGCCCCTTCTTCGCACCCTTCTCCCGGCATCGCCATCACCGTCCGGCCCCCGGGATGTTCTCTTGGTGTCTTCTGGCACCTGTAGCTCGCCTTGGCGCCCCTTTCCCCTTTTCGCCTCCTTGATCTACCTCCTGAAGAGAGGGACAAGAAAGGGATTACGGGCACCTTATCTTTTTAATTGTAAGCCCTCGGGCCTTAGTTGTATCTAGAACTTGTAATCCTCTCCTCATGTTTTTCATCCTCTATGGACTGTACCTGTATGGGATGTTTTTAATGAAAAGGGGATGTTTGCCGGGTTATTTGCCTCGCGGGTTGAACCCACGCCAAGGAACAAATCCTTGGTATCTCTCGGACAGGCATTCCATTCCCCGACAACAAGCCCTGCCGCCTTCCCACGTCGCTCGACCTTCCTCACGCCTTTGACGGAGGCGGGAACGAGGTGGGTGCGGCCTCCTTGTCTCATCCCTTAGTTGTCGCGTCTACGACCAAACTTAGCCCCGGGAACGCGCTCCAGGGCCTAGAGTTGGGGGAGCACGGCAGTTTCCGGGAAGGAACGCGGTTTCACATTCCCCAGTCCATAGGAGGATGCATGAAGAGGGATAAAAGACTTATCTGATATTGCAGCCCCCGGCAACTATGGCTTGCCGGGGGTGACACCTTGGCATTCGCAGCCCCCGGCGTTCTTGCCGGGGCCCAGGTGCCGGCGCGCCCTTCTTCTCCTTTTCGTCTCCAGGTGGCCTGGCCAGGACGTGCGAGCCCTGCGAACGAAGGAAAAGCAAAGGGACGGACACTCGACCTCTAAGCTAGGGGTTAGCCGCTGTTAGGGACTATCGACCCTAACCAAGGACGAGACTCAACCTAGCATGCATGCTAAAACCCCCGGGGTATGCAGCGCTTCATTTACTGGTGCTCAGGGTCTGCGCCTGGCTCTGTATAGAGGATTACATGCAACAGCGGCAAGACTCGTACAGAAAGGTGGTTGCCGGACGGGGTCCGACAACCGCGCCTTATGGGTAAAACTTACGAAGATGCTCGATGTTCCAGGAGTTACTCACTGGGATGCCATCTTCGGTCTCAAGGCGGACAGCGCCAGGCCTTGTGACTCGTTTCACCCGGTAAGGGCCTTCCCACTTCGGCGTCAACTTGTTGGAATTCTTGGCCGACTGAACGCGCCGAAGAACAAGGTCGCCTTCCTCGAGACTCCTGGCACTGACTCTGCGGCTATGGTAGCGGCGCAGAGCTTGCTGGTAGCGAGCAGCTCGCACAGCAGCCTGGAGACGATCTTCCTCAAGGAGCAGCGCGTCATCTGGCCGCAGCCGCTCTTGCTCAAGCTCATCGTAAGCGAGCACTCGAGGTGACCCGTATACGAGTTCCGTGGGGGTAACTGCCTCTGCTCCATAGACTAGAGCAAAGGGTGTCTGTCCAGTGGCTCGATTTGGCGTTGTTCTGATCGACCAAAGAACCACCGGTAGCTCCTCGATCCAGTTTCTTCCGCACTTGTGCAGCCTGTCGAAAGTTCTAGTCTTGAGCCCGCGCAGCACCTCGGCGTTCGCCCTCTCCGCTTGACCGTTGCTCCTTGGGTGAGCAACAGAAGCGAAGCAGACCTTGGTGCCGAGATCTTGGACGTACTGCATGAAGGTGTGGCTCGTAAATTGTGTGCCGTTGTCGGTGATTATCCGGTTAGGGATCCCGAAGCGGCAAACAATCGACCTGAAGAACTTGGCGGCTAACTGTGCGGTCACCTTCCTCACTGGTTCCACTTCCGGCCACTTTGTGAACTTGTCGATTGCGACGTACAAGTACTCAAAGCCCCCGACAGCTCGGGGGAAGGGGCCGAGGATGTCGAGCCCCCAGACCGAAAATGGCCAGGATAAAGGGATCGTCTGGAGAGCTTGAGCTGGCTGGTGTATCTGCTTGGAGTGGAACTGGCACGCTTCACACTTGGTTACTTGTGCAGTTGCATCCTGGAGGGCTGTTGGCCAGAAGAATCCTTGCCGGAATGCTTTGCCGACAAGTGCTCTCACGCCAATGTGGTGGCCACATATGCCTCCGTGTATCTCTGCCAACAGCTTTTGTCCATCTTCCCGGGGAATACACCTCAATTTCACACCGTTGAGTCTTCTTCTGTACAGCGTCTTGTCGACGAACTGGTACATACTTGACTACCGGGCTACTCTTTCGGCTTCTTCTTGCTCTTCGGGAAGTTCCCCTGTCTGAAGGAAACGGACAATCTGCCGCGCCCATGTTGGAGCCTGTGGCTCGACAACAAGGACTAAAGGCAACTCTGCTGCTGCGGGAACGTCCGCTTCTACGGCGAGAAGCTGTGTCTCTGCCGGAGCTTGACGTTCCGCGACAAGCTTGCCGGGAGCTTCAGCTTCGACGGAACAAACCCTAGGGCTTGCCAGAGCATCTGGCTCCCCGGCGCTCTTGGCGTTGATCTTGGAGATTGCTGCGGGAATATCCGCTTCTACGGCGAGAAGCTGTGTCTCTGCCGGAGCATGACATTCCGCGACAAACTTGCTGGGAGCTTCTGCTTCAACGGAACAAACCCTGGGGTTTGCCGGAGCATCTTGCTCCTCAGCGCCTTCGGTGTTGATCTTGGGGACCTTCTTGGCGGCGGCTTCGGGAAGCTCTGCCGGCAGGTAGTCACCAGGAATCAACTTCCTCTTCTTGCTTTGTCCAGTTGATGGTGTTACGGATGGTTGAGTCAGCTTGAGCACAAAGGTCCCTGGTTCCACAGGTAACTTAAGTGCGGCGCACTTCGACAGGCCATCTGCAATGGTATTCTAAGATCTCGTAACGTGCTCCATTTGTAGGCCGTCAAAGCGCTCTTCTAGCTTTCTCACTTCGTCGACGTAAGCTTCCATCAATGGACTCTGATAATTCTTGTTTACTTGGCGGACGACAAGCTGTGAGTCACCCCTGACAATGAGCTTCTTGATCCCAAGGTCTGCCGCGATCCGGAGACCGGCAAGCAATCCCTCATACTCTGCAGTATTGTTTGTTGCTTGCTCCTTGGGAAAGTGCATCTGGACTATGTACTTGAGGTGCTCTCCGGTGGGTGAGATAAGCAGCACACCAGCGCCGGCGCCTTGCAGCGAGAAGGCACCATCAAAGTACATCAGCCACTCTTTGTTAGCTTCTTTGTCGGGGATGCTCGTCTTCGGAATTTCTTCATACGGGGTTGGCGTCCATTCCGCTATGAATTCTGCCAATGCTCTGCTCTGAATAGTTGAAGTGCTTTCAAACTTGAGACCAAAGCTTGACAGTTCCAGTGCCCACTCAACAATCCTGCCGGTCGCTTCTGGATTCTGCAGTATCCTCTTCAGCGGAAAGCGAGTGACCACTGTGATCTCATGTGCTTGGAAGTAATGGCGCAGCTTTCTCGAGGCCATGAGAAGGCCGAAAAGCAGTTTCTGCACACCAGAGTACCTTGACCTAGCCCCCTTCAAGAGGGAACTGACAAAGTAAACTGGGCGCTGCACCATTTTCTTCCGTATCTCCTCGTGTATCAGCGCGGGTTCATCTTTGTCGGGACCAGAGCTTGTTGGGGAAGCCCCCTGCTTGTCGCTGGATGCGCTTGTCGCGGTTGCTGGCTCGTCATCCGCCTCCCTCTCTGCCACTAACGCAGCACTAACCACTTGATTGGTTGCCACTATGTACAGCAGCAACTTCTCTTGTGGTTTAGGCGCGACAAGTATTGGAGGGGAGGACAGGTATCTCTTCAGGTCTTGCAGCGCAGCCTCCGCTTCCGGAGTCCATTTCATTGGACCTGCTTTTTTCAATAGTTTGAAAAATGGCAGGGCGCGCTCAGCAAACCGAGATATGAACCTGCTGAGAGCAGCCACGCAACCGGCAAGTTTCTGTACATCCTTGACACGCTTCGGTGCTTCAATCTGCTCAATGGCCTTGATCTTGTCGGGATTGGCTTCAATCCCTCGCTGAGACACGAAGAACCCGAGAAGCTTGCCGGAGGGAACTCCAAACACACACTTCTCTGGGTTGAGCTTGAGGCTGATCTTGCGCAGATTTGCAAAAGTCTCGTCCAAGTCTTGGATCAGGGTGGCTCCGTCCTTGCTCTTGACCACTATATCATCCATGTAGGCTTCCACATTTCTGTGTATTTGTGGCTCAAGGGCGATGTGGACTACTCTTGCAAATGTTGAACCAGCATTCTTTAATCCGAAAGGCATCCGTACGAAACAGTACGTGCCACATGGAGTAATAAATGCGGTCTTCTCTTCATCCTCCTCTGCCATGAAGATCTGATGATACCCGGAGTATGCATCAAGAAATGAAAGCAAATCACACCCAGCTGTGGAGTCAACAATCTGGTCAATGCGCGGCAAAGGAAATGGGTCTTTGGGACAAGCTTTGTTAACATCGGTGAAATCGATGCAAAGCCGCCATTTCCCGTTTGCCTTGCGCACGACTACAGGATTGGCCAACCACGTGGGATGGAGCACTCCTCTGACGAGGCCTGCTGCTTCCAGTTTCTTGATTTCCTCCGCAATGAATTCTTGGCGCTCCACCGCCTGCTTCCGGACTTTCTGCTTGACGGGCCGTGCATGAGGGCAAATGGCAAGGTGGTGCTCAATCACTTTCCTGGGAACACCGGGGATGTCAGACGGTTGCCATGCAAACACGTCGACATTCGCCCGCAGGAAAGCAACGAGCATGCCTTCCTATTTAGGATCAAGCGCGGCACTGATGATGAAGGTACCACCAGTGCCATCCTCCTTGGCGGGCACCTTCTTCGTCTCTGGCGGAGCTGCCATCGTCTTCTTGTGCTTGCCAGTGAAGCTCGATGGTGCGTCCTCGACGGTAGCGCAGCACTCCGAAGAGGCGCGCTTGCCAGAGTGGGCATCAGAGCTTCTGCCGGACTGGGTCTTCTTGTCGGTGGAGCTCGATGGTGCGTCCTCGACGGCAGCGCAGCACTCCAAAGAGGTGCGCTTGCCGGAGTGGGCACCAGAGCTCTTGCCGGACTTGGTCTTCTTGCCGGTGGAGCTCGATGGTGCGTCCTCGACGGCAGCGCAGCACTCCGAAGAGGTGCGCGCGCCAGAGTAGGCACCAGAACTCTTGCCGGACTTGGTCTTCTTGGTCCCGGGGGCTTCAGCGGCAAGTGGATCGCGGTCTGCCGTGGCTGCCGCTTCCCGGTAGATCTTGTCGGCACAGATAAGAGCGTCCTTCTTGTCGCCAGGGACAGAAATGACGCTTATCGGGCCTGGCATCTTCAGCATGTTATACGCGTAGTGAGAGGCCGCCATGAACTTGGCGAGCGCTGGACGGCCAAGTATCCCATTGTAAGGCAACGGGATATCGGCAACGTCGAACGTGACCTTCTCAATCCTGAAGTTTAACTCGCTGCCGAATGTTACCGGCAGCGTGACCTTCCCCTTCGGCTTGCTCCTTCCCGGATTGATTCCTTGGAATGTGCCGGTCTCTTCGAGCTCGCCGTCAGGGATCTGGAGTTTTCGGAGCACAGCGGAGGAGATCAGGTTTAAGCCGGCCCCGCCGTCAACTAGCATCTTGGTGACCTTGAGGTTGCGGATAGTTGGTGAAACCAACATCGGCAAACTCCCAACCGCAGTTGTGCGGTCAGGATGGTCCTCAATGTCAAAGATGATAGGCGTGCTGGACCACTTCAGAAGCTTGCGCGATTCGATGGGTGGTTCCGCTGCATTGACTTCCCGCACCCACTGTTTGAGTTGGCGGTGCGAGGTATGCAGGGAAGCACCCCCGTCAACGCACAAGACTTATGTGGCTTTCTGAAACTCCTGCTCACTGGTCTCAACGTCATCCATGTCTTCATCCTCCCCGTCGTCTTCGTCGTTGTCGCGACCGCGGGGAGGTCTGTCTCCTTGCCGCTGCTTGGCCTTGCCGCGGCGTCCTTCCTGGCCGGTGCGCTTCTGGCCAGGCTTCTCGGCACCCCCTTGGGCTCTCTCCCTGTCGCGCCGCTTGTACTCAGCCCTCTGTTGCTGGACGAGCTGCTCGACCTTCTTGCAGCTCTGGAGGTCATGGCCCTTGGTACGGTGAATCTTACAGTATTGCTTGCCGGAGCCGTCCCGCTTGTCGGCGATCGCCACAGCCTGACAGTTGGTGCACGCGGCAACTTCCTTGCCGGAGCTACCTACTGTGGCCTTCGTGGCGTCACCTTCATTGCCGGATTGCTCAACGACCAGCACCTCGTTGTTCTGCTTCTTCCTGTTGTTGCGCCGCCGGCTTCTCTTCGCCGGGGCGGCATCCTCACTGTCAGATCCTCCTGCTCCCGTGCTTTCTCCGGGGAATTTCCTCCCCTCCTCAGCGCGTGCACACCGGTCGGCCAGGGCATAAAGCTCGCTGACGTCCCGAATCTTGCACATCGCCAACTCCTCCCGCATCCTGCGGTTACGCACGTTCTGGTGGAACGCGCTGATTACCGCGGCAGGGTGGATATTTGGGATGTTGTGGTGTACACGGCTGAACCTCTGGATGTACTGACGCAGGGGCTCTCCTTCCTTCTGGACGAGCAGATGGAGATCGCTCTCTTGGCCATGAGGTTTGTGGCCGCCTGTGAAGGCGCCAACAAACTGGTGGCACAGGTCAGCCCAGGAGGATACGGAGTTGTCCGGCAAGTGCATAAGCCAGGACCTGACGTTGGGCTTAAGCACCAACGGGAAGTAGTTGGCAAGGATCTTGTCGTCCCGTCCCCCAGCAGCCTGCACCGCGATGGTGTAGATGCTGAGGAACTCCGACGGATGCAACTTGCCGTCGTACTTCTCTGGTACGTCGGGCTTGAAGTTCTTCGTACTGGGCCACTGGACTTGCCGCAGCTCAGGAGTGAACGCAGGGCAACCTATCGGGTACGGCAAGTCGCCTGGTTCCCCTGGCACATGCATGTCAACAGAGGGCCCAGCGCGCTGGTCTGACCGACGTCGCGCTTCTCTTCGACGCTCGATTCGAGTGCGAGCGTCTTCTTGCTGTGTTCTTGAAGAACCTGGCATTGATCGCGACGAGCTCGCGGGTCCGACGACGCGGTGGAGTCGATGTCGAGGTGGATCCGGCGGGTCGGCGATCTTGGCCTCCGGGGCGGGGAATGCACAGAGGTTGCACCCCCTCCGGTCTTGTCGTCACCACCGGCTCGTACCTGGCTGACTCGCTGTGGCCGCGACGCGCTTGGCTGCCGAGGAGTGTCGCCGTTGGCGAAGCCGATGAGACTCTGGATAGTGGCCCTCCAGTCGTCGATCTTGTCCAGCGCTGGAGGGTAGTCTAGGAGCAGCTGAGCTCGCGCCAGAGCTTCGGCTGCGGTGGCGGGCGGCGGTAGCGAACGGTGCGAGGAGCGGGATAAGCTCGGACTTCTAACTATGTTAGAAGGAGCAGTATCTCGTCCAGGCGACCGCGTCTCGCTCGTGCCGGCTTGTTGATGCGCATGGTGGTCCTGGGCGCCCCGGGATCCACCAGCTCGATCTTGATCCAGCGAGCGCATGGTACCGTGAGTACCATGACGCTGCCGGTCCCGCGCCTCCTGAGATGGGCGCGGTGCATGCACGGACGCCGAGGCCTTGGAGTGCGCCCGGTCGTTGAGGGAGCCGGCTCCGCCGCCGGCGGGCAGCGCAGCCTTGCCCTGGGACCTGGCAGCACCGCGAGTTCCCTCGTCGACGCGTGTTCCTCCGCCGGCGCCTGCCCCACCATCCATTTGCTCCGGCGGTGGGTGGCTCGACGCGGACGGAGCAGCTGCCTCCGAAAGTTTCTTCTTCGGTGGCATGTTGATGAAGAAGATGAAGATCTAGCTCGCAAGAACGCCGGATCTGATTCACACCACTTCGACGCCCCCTACCTGGCGCGCCAAAGATGCCGGGGTTTCTGATTCCACGGGCACCTATGGGACCGGCGGACCGGGTCCCTTTTGGTTCGGCGGGGGGCGGAGGTTGCGCAAAGAGCAGATCGAGGCGAAGCAAGCGGGCGGTTGGTCGTGCGAGGAGTAAATCAAGGCGAAGCACGCGAGCGATTTACCCAGGTTCGGGCCGCACGGGTGCGTAAAACCCTACTCCTGCTTTGTGGATTGGTATTGATTTCTAGCTCGGGAGCGAGCGTGAGTGTGTGGGATTGCTGACCCTCGCGAGAGCTCTCGAGGTGGCCGACCCCCTCTACGTTGCACACGGGCCTCCTTTTATACTCAAGGGGTTACCGACATAGAGCAACGGGAGCCAAGGGCAAAAATGTAAAGGGTGACGTGGGTAGGCACAGCTAGGTGCTGTAGTAGGCACAGCTAGCTGCTACAGTGTTATCATACCTAACCCTGACGGTAGGGGACAAGGGCATTAAATGCCCGTCTGTGTCGCCTAGACAGCACCGAAAGGGACCGCTAGGGACGCCACCGTCTTGCCACGATGGTTGTCTTGTCAGCGCCTGCGCGCCACCGCACGCCCCTAGCTGCGCAGCCTCCTGCCACGTGCGCTCGGGAGGGGTCCCGAAGCGACACGTGGGTGGATGTGCTGGAGCGCGGTCGTGGAGTGGGGGCTTGCGTGGCAAGCGCCTTGCCGCGGCCGTCGGCTTGTCGCTTCCGGGAGCTTGTCGCTCACCGGGCCTTGTCGGGGCGCGTAGCGCGCCGTGGCAAGTTCCTTGGAATGCCTCGGACGGCCTTCCCGGCAAGCGCCTCTTGCCGGGGTCTTGCCTTCTTCCCGGCAAGCTCCTCTTGCCGGGGTCTTGTCTTGAGTACTTTGTTCTTGAATGGTCTTCAGAGGGACCACGGGGAATCTTGGCGGTGACCTGGCAGGCCTTGCCGCGGGACGCTGCGACTGCCCGTGCACAAGTTCGGGGTACAAGGGTACCCCTACTCTAGTACACCGACAGGTCCCTATTATTGTCACTTTGGGGTTGCCGGATCATAACACATAGTAGGTGACTATAGACTTGCAAGATAGGATCAAGAACTCTCATATATTAATGAAAACATAATAGGTTCAGATCTGAAATCATGGCACTCGGGCCCTAGTGACAAGCATTAAGCATAGCAAAGTCATAGCAACATCAATCTCAGAACATAGTGGATACTAGGGATCAAACCCTAACAAAACTAACTCGATTACATGATAAATCTCATCCAACTCATCACCATCTAGCAAGCCTACGATGGAATTACTCACGCACGGCGGTGAGCATCATGAAATTGGTGATGGAGGAAGGTTGATGATGACGATGGCGACCGATTCCCCTCTCCGGAGTCCGGACGGACTCCAGATCAGCCCTCCCGAGAGAGTTTAGGGCTTGGCGGCGGCTCCGTATCATAAAACGCAATGAATTCGTCTCCCTGGTTCTTTTCTCCCCGAAAGTGAATATATGGAGTCAGGGTTGAGGTCGGTGGAGCGTCAGGGGGCCCACGAGGCAGGGGGTGCGCCCAGGGGGTAGGGCGCGCCCCCACCCTCGTAGACAGGTGGAGACCCCCTGACGTGGATCTTCCTTCCAGTATTTTTATATATTCCAAAATTATTCTCCGTTGATTTTTAGGTCATTTCGAGAACTTTTATTTCTGCACAAAAATAACACCATGGCAATTCTGCTGAAAACAGCGTCTGTCCGGGTTAGTTCCATTCAAATCATGCAAGTTAGAGTGCAAAACAAGGGCAAAAGTGTTTGGAAAAGTAGATACGACGGAGACGTATCAGGACAATGATATTGTGAAGTTAAAATTATTCCCGCTTTCTTTGCGAGATCGTGCAAAAAATTGGTTTCTTCTTGGCCTCGCAATAGTTTTGATTCTTGGGATAAGTGCAAAGATGCTTTTATTACTAAATATTTTCCGCCCGTGGGTGGTACTTTTCTGGAAATTACTTTGGGTGAAGCTACTAAATTGCTTGATAATATTATGGAAAATTATTCACAATGGCATACCGAGAGAGCTCCTACTAGTAAAAAAGTTAATTCGGTAGAAGAAATAAATTATTTGAGTGAAAAAGTTGATGCTCTTATGAAGCTAGTTTCTAATAAACATGCTCCTATTGATCTTAATGATGTGCCTTTGTCTACCTTGATTGAGAAAAATAGTGATGCCGTAGATATGAATTTTGTCTCACGAAACAATTTTAATAACAATGCTTATAGAGGTAATTTTAATCCTAGACCTTTTCCGGGAAATTCCTCTAATAATTATGGTAATTCCTATGGTATTCCTTCTTATAATAATAATAGGAACACCACTGATCTTAAGAATAATATTAAATAATTTATCAATGCTCAAAAAAAATTTAATACTACGATAGAAGAAAAGTTGAGTAAGATTGATGATATGTCTAGGAGCATTTATAGAATTTCTAATGATGTAGAAAATCTCAAGATGAAAATTTTTGTGCCTAAGATTGAAGAATCAATTAAAACTTTATATGTTTTTATGGATGAAAGTAAGAAAAGAACCGCTATGCTTAGAGCTAAAAGAGAATTTTTAGAAAAGGCGTTTCTAGTGATTGCTTTCATAAAAATGATGAAGATCTCAAAATGATTGGTGTTTTTTATATTGATTCATTGTTTAGTAAAATTAAAATTGATGATAAAGGGAATGAAGAAGAATCATCTTTAGCTAGAAGGTGTCTCGATAATTTGGAGGGTGAAAATCTTGTTGAGAAAATTGATAAAAGTGGGTTTGGAGAGGTCAAAACTTTAACTAGTGATGTGCCAACACTTTTGGATTACAAAGACTTTAATTATGATAATGGCTCTTTGATTGATTATATTTCTTTGTTTCAATCCATGATTAATTCACCCCATGCTTATGAACAAACTAAAGCTTTTACTGAACATATATCGTTGATGCTATGATGAAATCTTTGGAAGAAAACTTGGAATCAGAGATTTCAATTCCTAAAAAAATACATGATGAATGAGAACCTAATATCAAAGTCAAGATTAAAAATTATGAGTGTTTTTCTTTATGTGACTTGGGTGCTAGTGTTTCTACAATTCCGAAATCTTTATGTGATGTGCTTGGTCTTACCGATATTGAAGAATGTTCTTTAAATTTGCACTTGGCGGATTATACTATTAAAAAGCCTACGGGAAGAATTAATGATGTTCTTATTCTTGCAAATAGTAATTATGTGCCCATATATTTTATTGTTCTTGATATTGATTGCAATCCGTCTTGTCCTATTATACTTGGTAGACCATTTTTAGGCACTATTGGCGCCATGATTGATATGAAAGAAGGCAATATTAAATTTCAATTTCCACTAAGGAAGGGTATGGAAAACTTCCCTAGAACTAGAATTCAGCCACTATATGAATCAATCATGAGGGCATCTTATGGATCTAGAAATAAAGATGACAATACTTAGATCTTTGCATTGTGCCTAGCTAGGGGCATAAAATGATAGCGCTTGTTGGGAGGCAACCCAATGAATAAAATTTATCTTTGTCTTTTTTTCTGTTGTTGAGTGATTGAAAAATTATGCTATTGTTATGATTGTGGCTTTTATGTTTTAATTAGTGTGTGTGCCAAGCAAAGCCTTTGGGATCATGTTGGGTGATAGTTGATTTGATCTTGTTGAAAAACAGAAATTTTT
The DNA here is from genome assembly GCF_056163025.1 of Triticum urartu. Lineage (NCBI taxonomy): Eukaryota > Viridiplantae > Streptophyta > Magnoliopsida > Poales > Poaceae > Triticum > Triticum urartu. The sequence goes on from NC_141875.1 coordinate 124,197,653, forward strand.
GCATCCAGAAAAATAATTTTCATTTTTAACAGGAGCGCAATAATATCCTGATTTTTGTACACAAGATTTATATAAAAATTTCACATGTTTTCCTAATTTTTTAGAATGTTTGGAGTTACATAAGTATTCATAGTTTTCATATTGTTACACACTGTTCTATTTTTGACAGATTCTGTTTTCTTTGCGTTGTGTGCTTATTTCGATGGATCTATGGTTTGTATTGGAGGGTATAAGCTATAGTAAAGTTGGAATACAGTAGATATAATGAAAAAATAAAATATGAATGGGTTCGCAATAGTACTTATAGTAGTGATTTGCTTTGTTATACTAACGGATCTCACGAAAGTTTTGTTGAGTTTTGTGTGATTGAAGTTTTCAAGTTTTAGGTGAGATCACGATGCATGAAGGAATAACGAGTAAGAAGGGCCTAAGCTTGGGGATTCCCCATGGCATACCAAGCTATTAACTAAAAGAGAAGCACGAAACTAAGCTTGGGGATGCCTGAGTGGCATCACCTCTTTCTTCTAACGACCATCGGTATTTTAATTACTTGGAGCTATATTTTTATTTGTCACATATCATGAGTTTTGCTTGGAGCGTCTTCTATGATATGAGTCTTTGCTTGTTTCGCTTTTTATTTTTATTCATCTATCCTTGCTGGATACACCTATTTGAGAGATCCAAAATTATGCTATGACTTGTTAGAGTTGCTCTCTATGCTTCACTAAAATCTTTTTGAGCTATGGAATTGTTCTAGTGCTTCACTTATATCATTTTGAGCATGGTGTGCTTTATTATTTTTGAATAAATGCTCTCATGCTTCACTAAGATTTATTTGAGAGTTAGTAAAATTTTGAAGAAATTCTCTGATATGTCGCTGTCGTATCTATAATTTTTTATTGTTTCATGCCAATATTATACAACTTTTACATACTTTTGGCAACTTTTTATATGATTTATTGGACTAACCTATTGATCCAGTGCCCAGTGCCAGTTCCTGTTTTTTGCATGTTTTTTACAGAGAATTATTTCGGAATATATGTGATTTTTGGGAGTTGGAATCACCGCAAACGGAGGCCCACACAGCCCACAAGACACCAGGGCGCGCCAGAGGCCCCTGGTGCGTGGTGGTGGGTTATGCGCACCTCATAGGTCGGTTGGAGCTCTACTTTGGGTGCAAGGAAGCTTATATCCGGAAAAAAATCATGTTAAAATCTCAGCTTAATCAGAGTTACGGATCTCCCAGAATATAAGAAACGGTTTTCAGCCAAATCAGGGGAACGCGAAACAGAAGAGAACAGAGAGGGAGATCCAATCTCAGAGGGGCTCCCGCCCCTTCGACGCCATAGGAGACCATGGACCAGAGGGGGAATTCTCCTCCCCGTCTAGGGGGGAGGCCAAGGATGAAGAAGAAGTAGGGGGCTCTCCCCCCCTCGCTTCCGGTGACGCCAGAGTGCCGCCGGGGCAATGATCGGGAGGACGATCTACATCAACAATCTTGCTACCATAAACACCAACTTTCTCCCCCTCTATGCAGTGGTGTAACACCTCTTCCCCCCGCTGTAATCTCTACTTAAACATGGTGCTCAACTCCATATATTATTTCCCAATGATCTATGGTTATCCTATGATGTTTGAGTAAATCCGTTTTGTCATGTGGGTTAATTGTGATCTTGGTTGGTATGATTGTATATTTTATTTATGGTGTTGTCCTACGGTGCCCTCCATTCTCGCACAAACATGAGGGGACCCCGTTGTAGAGTGTTGCAATATGATCATGGTTTGCTTATGGTGGGTTGCGAGAGTGACAGAAGCTTAAACCCAAGTAAGTGGGGTATGACGTATGGGAGTAAAGAGGACTTGATACTTTTCACGACCTTAATGATCTTTAGTAGTTGCAGATGCTTGCTAGAGTTCCAGTCATAAGTGCATATGATCCAAGTAGATAAAGTATGTTAGCTCATGCCTCTCCCTCATATAAAATTACAAGAATGATTACCGGTACTTGTTATCGATTGCCTAGGGACAAATAACTTTCTTATTGACACAAACCCTTTTTCGAAACACCTAACTTTTATTATCTTGCAAAGTACTTCTAGTTTTATTCTTCCAAAGTAGTTCTAGAATCACTCCTACAAACTAGTTTCGTACTTGTTTTCGGTAAAGCAGACGTCAGGTGTGCTAGAGTTGTATCGGTGATTGATAGAAATTGAGGGAATATTTGTTCTACCTTTATCTCCTCGTTGGGTTCGACACTCTTATTTATTGAAAAAGGCTACAAACGATCCCCTATACTTGTGGGTTATCATTCTCTCATGCTTCACTTAAATTATCTTGAGAGAAGAAAATTTTTATGCTCATGTTCTTCATTTAGATTTGTTTGAGCTATCAAAAGCAACATATGAAATTAGTCCCAAAGTGATAGATATTCAAGAGGGATATAATAAACACTTTCATGAAGATCATTGGACAAAATAAACTTGATTCCTTGTAATAGTTTTGTGATATGATGATATAATATGTGAGTCATGTTGGTGAGTAATTATGCTTTAGTAAGAATATTGGTGTTAAGGTTTGTGATTCCTTATGCAAGCACGAAAGTCAACAGTTATACAATGAAATTATATCCTACTTGTGGTGCATTATTCGGTGTTGGTTATGCTTAATGCTCACTTATGAGATTTTTTGCTTCTTGGTTGGATGCTTCTCAATCTTTTGCTAGCCTTCATTTGCACTAAGTATGATCACTACTTGTGCATCCAAAATCCGTAAACCTAGTTTTGTCACGTGAGTCCACTATACCTACCTATATGTGGTATTCTTTTGCCATTCTAAGCAAATTTGTATGTGCCATCTCTAATTTTCAAAATAATTTTCTCTTTTGTGTGCTCATACCGCTCATGAAACAGTAGGGGGTGGCTGATATGTTTCCATGCTAGATGTGTTATTCTCAAGATGAGTGTTTATTCACTTGTCATTACACGAGAGTACGACAAATGTATTAGGGATGCCCCGTCTTGAAATGAGAAATGAATTTAGTTGATGTTGTCAAATAATAAATTCCTTGGAAAGTGTTGGTATGGACGACACCCGTGGATTCGGTTAGCCGTGGAATGTGAAAGTATGGTGGAAAAAGGAATAAACTTTATTTTATGTTTGGGAACCGCCTATGATATATCTAGCATGGAAAGTATTGGGAACTACTCGATCGTTTTCGTTGACAGGAAAAGCATGCAACCCAAAATTTTTTTATCTCTATCTTTTTTGCTTTGAACTCTGGAACCTCTACAAATCCCTACTCCCCTCTGCGAAGGGCCTCTCTTTTACTTTATGTAATTTTATTTTTATTTGAGTCTCCATGTTCTCTTATAAAGCACCAACTAAGGAGCACTATGATCGTACTTGAGCATTGGGTGTAGCTAACATGCGAGTGTGTTTCATGAATGGATCAGTGATTGAGCTTAATGGGTTAGGGATAACTTGCTTTAGTGTTGATATTTTGAAAAACATGGTTCCTTGTTGATATGCTTGAGTATTGAAATCTTCATGTCAAAACTAGACTATTGCTTTGAATCATACAAAAGTCCAAATGTCCAAGCTACAAAGAAAAGAATATGTGATGAATATGTTGGACAACATTCCACATCAAAATTTCTGTTTTTATCATTTACCAAGTCGAGGACGAGCAGGAATTAAGCTTGGGGATGCTGATATGTCTCCAACGTATCTATACATTTTGATTGTTCCATGTTGTTATATTATTCTTGGATGTTTTACAATCATTTTATATCAACTTTATATCATTTTTTGGGACTAACCTATTGACATAGTGCCTAGTGCCAGTTGCTATTTTTTGCTTGTTTTTTACTTCACAGAAAATCAATACCAAAGGGAGTCCAAACACAGCGAAATTTTTTGGACAATTTTTCTGGGCCAGAAGACACACATTGGACCAAAGAAGTACCAGAGGGGTGCCCCGAGGGGGGCACAACCCACCTGGGTGCGCCTGGGGGCCCAGGGGCGCCTTGGTGGGTTGTGCCCACCTCGATGGCCTCCAGCACTGCCTCTTTGCTCTATAAATACCCCAATATTCCAGAAACCCTAGGGGAGTTGACAAAATTCAATTCCAGCTGCCGCAAGTTCCGGAAACCACATATCCAATCTAGACACCATCACGGAGGGGTTCATCGTCCTCATTGGTGCCTCTCGGATGATGCGTGAGTAGTTCATTGTAGACCTACGGGGCCGTAGTTAGTAGCTAGATGGCTTCCTCTCTCTCTCTCTCTCTCTTTCTCTCTTTTCGTTCTCAATGCAATGGTCGATCTATTTGATGTAACTCTTTTTGTCGTGTGTTTGTTGGGATCCGATGAACTTTAAGTTTATGATCAGATCTATGTTTTTATCCATGAAAGGTATTTGAGTCTTTTGATCTCTCATATGCATGATTACTTATAGCCTCGTATTTCTTCTTCGAATCTTTGGTTTAGTTAGGCCGACTAGATCGATTTTCCTTGCCATGGGAAGAGGTACTTTGTGATGGGTTTGATCTTATGGTGCTCGTTCCCAATGATAGAAGGGGAAACGACACGTATGTATCATTGTTATTAAGGATAGCAAGATGGGGTCTATTCCTACATGAATAGATCTTGTCTGCATCATGCCATCGTTCTTATTGCATTACTCCGTTTCTCCATGAACTTAATACACTAGATGCATGTTGGATAGCGGTTCATGTGTGGAGTAATAGTAGTAGATGTAGGCAGGAGTCGGTCTACTAATCTTGGACGTGATGCCTATATAATGATCATTGCCTGGATATCGTCATGATTATTTGAATTTCTATCAATTGCCCAACAGTAATTTGTTTACCCATCGTATGCTATTTTTCTCGAGAGAAGCCACTAGTGAAATCTATGGCCCAGGTCTCTTATTTATTATATTTGCCTTCGAGATCTATTTTTATTTGATTTTATTTTCAGAACTATTAATCCAAAAACCTAAAAATACCTTGCTGCAATTTTTATTTATTTATTTTATCTCGCGCTCCTGCAAGATTATTTATCCAATCTACTACAAATTTTACCTATCTTTTACCCGGGAGGGATTGACAACCCCTTTTTTACGTCGGGTTGCAAGTATTTGTTCTTTGTGTGCAGGTGTCGTTCACATAGTCTTGGGTGGTTCTCCTGCTGGTTCTATGACCTTGGTCTCATCACTAAGGGAAATACCTATCGTAGCTGTGCTGCATCATCCCTTCCTCTTAGGGGAAATACCGACGTAGTTCAAGCCGCATCACAGGCGACCGTGATGATGACGGCGCACCCTGGCATCTTGAGGACATTGTAGCCATGGTGGGTTGCCGCCATGAACTTCGCGATGGCAGGGTACCCAGGGATGGCATTATACGGGAGGCCGATGTGGGCGGCGTCGATGTCGATGAGCTTGGTGTGGTAGTTTTCGCGCTTGCCGAAGGTGACAGGGAGGCGCACCTGCCCCAAGGGTATGGTGGAACTGTCGGTCACTCCTGAGAAGGGCTTGGTGGGTAGGAGCTGGTCATAAGGCACTTGGAGCGTCTCGACAGAGAGAACATTGAGCCCCGCGCCACCGTTGATGAGGGCTTTGGTAACGAAGACGTTGCTGATGGTGGGCGTGCAGAGCATCGGAAGTGCGCCTGCGGCTGCCGAGCACTTGAGCTGGTCCTTGGAGTCGAAGGTGATAGCGTACTGTGACCACTTGAGGGGACGCGCGGCCTCGAGCTTCGGGAGGACCACGAGAGAACTGCTTGAAGATGCGATGAGAGGCTAGGGCCTAGGAACCACCCAGGATGCAGGCCATCGCACGAGGTTCCTAGAAGCCCCCAGCCCCATCATCTTGCCGGTTGCCGTCATTTCTCCTTGGCGGCGGCCGCAGCGGAGGGAGGCCGACATTGCCTTGAGGACGGGCCTCATGAGGTTGGTCACACCAGGGTCCGTCATGAGGCTCATCACGCCAGCGGTCCTCCTGAGGTTGGTCACGCCAGTCCTGACAAGGGTCGCAGTTGTCCTAGTGGCCTCCGCCGCGGCCTCCTCCATGGCTGTAACCACAGTCACTACGCTCGGGGCGGCAGCCAAGGCATCCATCGTGGAGGGCCCTGAGTAACTGGCGGTCGTTGGTGTTGTGGTTGTGTACGTTGTGGAAGATGCAAAATGGGGGGTTGCCCCTGGGAGGCTCATCATGGTCATGGCCGTGCTTCGTCTTGGGCTCAGCTGCAAGCACAGCAGTGCCATTGCGCTTCGCCTCCTTAGCCTTGGCCTTCTTGTCTTCGAGATCAGCCTCCGGAAGCTCGAGGAGGGAGAGGCGGCCCTCTTCGGCCCTTGTGTACTTGTTCGCCATCTTGAACATCTCCAGGGCCGAGCACAAGTCCTTGTGGATGGCGAGCTCCTCTTTCATCTTGACGTCCCTGACGCCATCGGTGAATGCCGAGATGATGGCCTCGTCCGACGCCTTCAGGATCTTGAGGCGAACATTCGTGAACTATTGTATGTACTTGTGCAAGGTTTCGCCTGGCTGCTGATTCACGCGCTGCAGGTCGTTCACTACATGGGCGCGGTCACAAGTGCCCCGGAAATTGGTGATGGAGCGTTCGCTGAGCTCATCCCAAGAGGAGATCGACCCCTCCGACAGGTGTAGGAGCCAGGAGCGTGCGCCGTCCTTGAGGGCCATGGGGAACCAGTTCGCCATGACCTTTTCGTCGCCGTTCGCCACCTCGATGCTCAGCGAGTAGAGATGGAGGAACTCCGCAGGGTCGGGAGTGTCGTCGTAGCGCAAAGGCAGGTCCGGCTTGAACTTGACGGGTCAAACGACGTGACGCAGCTCCAGGGTGAAGGCGTGGCAGCCCTCTGCGCTCACGAGCGCAACACGCGCAGGGGGGGGGCTCGGTCTTGACATTCGCGCTATTGCCTCCAGCGGCGCGTGGTCCTAATGTTGGTGCGATGGTGCGAGGAGCACACGCGCGTCACCTTGCGACCACTGCACCACCTGGCAGCTTGCCTCATACCGTGCCGGCACCAGTGCCCCACGCGGCGGGTCGCGCAGGTGCGCATCGCGTCTGGGCTTGTGGCCGGTGCGGCGTAGAGGAGGAGGAGGTGGCGTGCCATGAGCAATGTCGCCCGTTTCGGATGGTGGGGGTCGGAACGAGCGGGACAGTGCAGGGACCTTGCAGGCGGCGTTGATGAGCTCGGTGATGCGACCCAGCCAGTCGTCGTAGCCCTCATTGGTGGGACAGTAGCATAGCAGCTCGCGCGCCATGAGCAACGCGGCCTGCGCGTTCGTTGGCCCGTGTCGAGCATGAGAAGACGAAGCCGTGGCGAGGGTGAGGACGGAGTAGCGGTGCGGCCGTTGCGCCGAACGGAGGGTGGCAGCAATGAGTTCTGCTGCTCGTGAGCAGCGGGGCCAATGGCGGCGTTAGCCGCAGGAGAGGCAGAGCGTCGTGGGGCGCCATCTAGGCGACGCGAGCGGCCCGGCGCTCGGTGCGGACCCGGCGAGCTTTAGCCATAGGCATGATAGTGCGAGGATGGAGCATGGTTGACGGAGAGGCGGAGCTTCGACACGCCCCTACCTAGCGCGCCAAATGTCGGATTCAGGGCTCCGCAGACCCAAGAGGGTTCGAACTCTGGGCCGTGTGCGAAGATCTCCCCCTATCATAAACTCAAGCTCACCACTCTACGGCCTAGACTCGTCAAGGACGCGTGAGCGGGGAAGAAGATGAACACGGCAGTTTCCCAGGTTCGAGCCACGTTGCAGTGTAAAACCCTACTCCTGCTTTGTGGTGGATTAGCCTCACAAGGAGATTGAGGATGAACTAGTACAGTGGATTGATACGTCCATTTTGCATCATACTTTTTTATTGATATTTATTGCATTATGGGCTGTTATTACACATTATGTCACAATACTTATGCCTATTCTCTCTTATTTTACAAGGTTTACATAAAGAGGGAGAATGCCGGAAGGTGGAATTCTGGGCTGGAAAAGGAGAAAATATTAGTGACCTATTATGCACAACTTCAAAAGTCCTGAAACTTCACAGGAGCACGTTTCAGAATATATAAAAAATATTGGGCAAAGAAAGAACCAGAGGGGGGCCACCCACCATCCACGAGGGTGGGGGGCGCGCCCTACCCCCTGGGCGCGCCCCCTTCCTCGTGGGCCCCCTGACAGGCCTCTGGTGACCATCTTCCGCTATATGAGGTTTTTCGTCTGAGAAAAAAAAAGCAAGCTCTTGGGACGAAACTCCGCCGCTACGAGGCGGAACCATGGCGGAACCAATCTAGGGCTCCGGCGGAGCTGTTCTGCCGGCAAACTTCCCTCTGGGAGGGGAAATCGTCATCACCATCGATCCTCTCATCGGGAGGGGGTCAATCTTCATCAACATCTTCACCAACACCATCTTATCTCAAACCATAGTTCATCTCTTGTATCCAATCTTGTCTCCAAACCTCAGATTGGTACCTGTGGGTTGCTAGTAGTGTTGATTACTCCTTGTAGTTGATGCTAGTTGGTTTATTTGGTGGAAGATCATATTTTCAGATCCTTAATGCATATTAATACCCCTCTGATTATGAACATGAATATGATTTGTGAGTAGTTACTTTGTTCCTGAGGACATGGGAGAAGTCTTGCTATAAGTAGTCATGTGAATTTGGTATTCGTTCGATATATTGATGAGATGTATGTTGTCTTTCCTCTAGTGGTGTTATGTGAACGTCGACTACATGACACTTCACCATTATTTGGGCCTAGAGGAAGGCATTGGGAAGTAATAAGTAGATGATGGGTTGCTAGAGTGACAGAAGCTTAAACCCTAGTTTATGAGTTGCTTCGTAAGGGGCTGATTAGGATCCATCTGTTTCATGCTATGGTTAGGTTTACCTTAATACTTCTTTTGTAGTTGCGGATGCTTGAAATAGGGGTTAATCATAAGTGGGATACTTTTCCAAGGAAGGGCAGTACCCAAGCACCGGTCCACCCACATATCAAATTATCAAAGTACCGAACGCGAATCATATGAGCGTGATGAAAACTAGCTTGACGATAATTCCCATGTGTCCTCGGGAGCGCTTTCCTTTGTATAAGAGTTTGTCCAGGCTTGTCATTTGCTACAAAAAGGATTGGGACATCTTTTTGCACCTTATTTACTTTTATTGCTTGTTACTCTTTACCAATTACCTTATCACAAAACTATCTGCTACCAATATTTTCAGTGCTTGTAGAGAATACCTTACTGAAAACCGCTTGTCATTTTCTTCTGCTCCTCGTTGGATTCGACACTCTTACTTATCGAAGGACTACGATAGATCCCCTATACTTGTGAGTCATCAAGACTCTTTTCTGGAGCCGTTGCCGGGGAGTGAAGTGCCTTTGGTAGGTGGAATTTGGTAAGGAAAAATTTATATAGTGTGCTGAAATTTACTGTCACTTGTTACTATGGAACATAATCCTTTGAGGGGCTTGTTCGGGGTATCTTCGCCCCAACCAGTAGATCAAAGAGTTGCTACTGAACCTACTGAAAATGTTTACTTTGAAATTCCTTCGGGTATGATAGAGAAACTGCTAGCTAATCCTTTTACAGGAGATGGAACATTACATCCCGACTTGCACCTAATCTATGTGGATGAAGTTTGTGGATTATTTAAGCTTGTAGGTATGCCCGAGGATGTTATCAAGAAGAGGGTCTTCCCTTTATCTTTTAAGGGAAAGGCATTGACATGGTTTAGGCTATGTGATGATATGGGATCATGGAACTACAACCGATTGAAATTGGAATTTCATCAGAAGTTTTATCCTATGCATCTTGTTCATCGTGATCGTAATTATATATATATAATTTTTGGCCTCGCGAAGGAGAAAGCATCGCTCAAGCTTGGGGGAGGCTTAAATCAATGTTATATTCATGCCCCAATCATGAGCTCTCAATAGAAATTATTATTCAAATATTTTATGCTCGGCTTTCTCTCAATAATCGCTCCATGCTCGATACTTGTATTGGTTCCTTTATGATGAAGACTATTGGATTCAAATGGGATTTATTAGAAAGAATTAAACGCAACTCTGAAGATTGGTACCTTAGCGAAGGTAAGGATTCAGGTATAACACCTAAGTTTGATTGTGTTAAATCTTTTATGGATACCGATGTTTTCCGTGAATTTAGCACTAAATATGGACTTGACTCTGAGATAGTAGCTTCTTTCTGTGAATCTTTTGCTACTCATGTTGATCCCCCTAAGGAGAAGTGGTTTAAATATAATCCTCCCATTGAAGTAAATGTAGTTGAACCTATTAAAGTTGAAGAAAAGACTATAACTTATAATGTTGATCCTATTGTGCCTACTACTTATATTGAGAAACCACCTTTCCCGGTTAGAATAAAGGATCATGCTAAAGCTTCGACTGTGGTTCGTAAGAGTAATACTAGAACACCTACACCTCCTGAGAAAATTAAAGTTGAACCTAGTATTGCTATGGTTAAAGATCTCTTGGCTGATAATATTGATGGGCATGTTATTTATTTCTGTGATGAAGCTGCTAGAATTGCTAGACCTGATACTAAGGGTAAACATAGACCTGTTGTTGGCATGCATGTTATTTATGTTAAAATAGGAGATCATTGCTATCATGGCTTATGTGACATGGGTGCTAGTGAAAGTGCAATACCTCATTCCTTATACAAAGAAATTATGCATGATATTGCACCTGCTAAGATAGAAGAGATTGATGTTACAATTAAGCTTGCTAATAGAGATACTATTTCACCTGTTGGGATTGTTAGAGATGTTGAAGTCTTGTGTGGGAAGGTTAAATACCCTGTTGATTTTCTTGTTCTTGGTTCCCAGAAGATAACTTTTGTCCCATTATATTTGGTAGACCATTCTTGAATACTGTCAATGCTAGGATAGACTACAAAAAGGATGTAGTTACTATTGGTTTGGGGGATATGTCTCATGAGTTTAATTTTGCTAAATTTCGTAGACAACCCCATGATAAAGAATTGCCTAGTAAAGATGAAATTATTGGTCTTGCTTCTATTGTCGTGCCTCCTAATGATCCTTTAGAACAATATTTGTTAGACCATGAAAATGATATGTTTATGAATGAAAGAAGGGAAATAGATGAAGTATTCTTTAAACAGGGCCCTATTTTGAAACACAACTTGCATGTTGAAATACTAGGATATCCTCCTCCACCTAAGGGTGATCCCGTGTTTGAGCTTAAACCATTACCTGATACTCTTAAATATGCTTATCTCGATGAAAAGAAGATATATCATGTTATTACTAGTGCTAACCTTTCAGAGCAGGAAGAAAAGAAATTATTAAAAACTCTGAAGAAGCACCGTGCTGCTATTGGATATACTCTTGATGATCTTAAGGGCATTAGTCCCACTCTACGCCAACACAAAATAAAATTGGAGAAATACGCTAAACCGGTCGTTGAATACCAACGAAGGTTAAATCCTAAGATGAAAGAAGTGGTAAGAAAAGAAATACTAAAGCTTCTGGAGGCAGGTATAATTTATCCCGTTGCTAATAGTCGGTGGGTAAGTCTTGTCCATTGTGTCCCTAAAAAGGGAGGTATTGCTGTTATCCCTAATGATAAAGATGAATTGATCCCACAAAGAATTGTTACAAGTTATAGAATGGTAATTGATTTCCGCAAATTAAATAAAGCTACTAAAAAGGATCATTACCCTTTACCCTTTATTGATCAAATGCTAGAAAGATTATCCAAGCATACACATTTTTGCTTTCTAGATGGTTATTCTGGTTTCTCTCGAATACCTGTGTCAGACGAGGATCAAGAAAAGACCACTTTTACTTGCTCTTTCGGTACCTTTACTTATAGACGTATGCCTTTTGGTTTATGCAATGCACCTGCTACCTTTCAAAGATGTATGACTGCTATATTCTCTGAATTTTGTGAAAAGATTGTTAAGGATTTCATGGATGATTTCTCCGTTTATGGAACTTCTTTTGATGCTTGCTTCAGCAACCTTGATCGAGTTTTGCAGAGATGTGAAGAAACGAATCTTGTCTTGAATTGGGAGAAGTGCCAGTTTATGGTCAATGAAGGTATTGTTTTGGGGCATAAAATTTCTGAAAGAGGTATTGAAGTTGACAAAGCTAAAGTTGATGCTATTGAAAAGATGATGTGTCCCAAGGACACTAAAGGTATAAGAAGTTTCCTTGCTCATGCCATTTTTTATACGACGTTCATTAAAAACTTCTCAAAAATTTCCAAGCCTCTGACTATTCTCTTACAAGAAGATGTTCCTTTTGTCTTTGATGATGATTGTGTTTAGAAGCATTTGAAATACTTAAGAAAGCTCTTATTTCTGCACCTATTGTTCAGCCTCCTGATTGGAATTTACCCTTTGAAATTATGTGTGATGCTAGTGATTATGATGTAGGTGCTGTTCTAGGACAAAGAGTTGATAAGAAATTAAATGTTATCCAATATGATAGTAAAACTATAGATAGTGCCCAAACAAATTATGCTACTACTGAAAAAGAATTTTTAGCAGTTGTATTTTCTTGTGATAAGTTCAGACCTTATATTGTTGATTCTAAAGTAATTGTTCACACTAATCATGCTGCTATTAAATATCTTATGGAAAAGAAAGATGCTAAACCTAGATTTATTAGATGGGTTCTCTTGCTACAAGAATTTGATATGCATATTATTGATAGAAAGGGAGCTGAGAACCCCGTTGCAGACAACTTGTCTAGGTTAGAGAATGTTCTTGAGGACCCACTACCTATTGATGATAGCTTCCCTGATGAACAATTAGCTGTCATAAATGCTTCTAGTACTGCTCCATGGTATGCTGATTATGCTAATTACATTGTTGCTAAATTTATACCACCTAGTTTCACATACCAGCAAAAGAAAACGGTCTTCTATGATTTAAGACATTACTTCTGGGATGACCGACACCTTTATAAAGAAGGAGTAGATGGTGTTATTAGAAGTTGTGTACCTGAGCATGAACAGGAACAGATCCTGCGCAAGTGTCACTCCGAGGCTTATGGAGGACACCACGCTGGAGATAGAACTTCACATAAGGTATTGCAATCTGGTTTTTATTGGCCTACTCTCTTCAAAGATGCTCGTAAGTTTGTCTTATCTTGTGATGTATGTCAAAGAATTGGTAATATTAGTAGACGTCAAGAAATGCCTATGAATTATTCACTCGTTATTGAACCATTTGATGTCTGGGGCTTTGATTATATGGGACCATTTCCTTCCTCTAATGGCTATACACATATTTTAGTTGTTGTTGATTACGTTACTAAGTGGGTAGAAGCTATTCCAACTAGTAGTGCTGATCATAACACCTCTATTAAGATGCTTAAAGAAGTTATTTTTCTGAGGTTGGGAGTCCCTATATATTTAATGACTGATGGTGGTTCACATTTTATTCATGGTGCTTTTCGTAAGATGCTTGCTAAGTATGATGTTAATCATAGGATTGCATCTCCATACCACCCACAATCTAGTGGTCAAGTAGAACTAAGTAATAAAGAGCTTAAGTTAATTTTGCAAAATACTATTAATAGATCTAGAAAGAATTTGTCCGAGAAACTTGATGATGCATTATGGGCCTATAGAAATGCATACAAACATACTATGGGTATGTTTCCGTATAAAATGGTTTATGGTAAAGTATGTCACTTACCTCTCAAACTAGAACATAAGGCTTATTGGGCCATTAAAGAGCTCAATTATGATTTCAAACTTGCTGGTGAGAAGAGGCTATTTGACATTAGCTCACTTGATGAATGGAGAACCCAGGCCTACGAGAATGCCAAACTGTTTAAAGAAAAGGTTAAGAGATGGCATGACAAAAGGATACAAAAGCTTGAGTTTAATGTAGGTGATTATGTTTTGCTATACAACTCTTGTTTACGATTTTTTGCAGGAAAACTCCTCTCTAAATGGGAAGGTCCTTACGTTATCGAGGAGGTCTATCGTTCCGGTGCTATAAAAATCAACAATTTCGAAGGCACAAATCTGAAGGTGGTGAACGGTCAAAGGATCAAACATTATATCTCAGGTACTCCCATAAATGTTGAAACTAATGTTATTGAAACTGTAACCCCGGAGGAATACATAAGGGGCACTTTCCAGAACGTTTCAGACTCCGAAAAGGAATAGGTATGTGGTACGGTAAGTAAACCGACTCCAAAACAGTTCTAATAGAAATTTTCTCCGTTTTGGAATATTTAAGAAAATAGGAAAATAATAAGCAGTCCGGGAAGGACACGAGGCATTCACGAGGGTGGAGGGCGCGCCCACTACCTCGTGGGCACCTCATGCGCTCTCCGGACTCTGTTTTCTTGCACGATACTTCTTTTGGTAGGTAAAAATTCATTATATAATCTCCCAAAGGTTTTGACCACCGTATCATGCAAATATCCTCTGTCTTTGTTTCGAGCTATTTTCTGCTAGAGTTGTCAAAGGCCAGGCATCATGTCGTCTCCCTCCTCCAACAATTAGGGCAACGATGCTTGGCTAATGAAGATAGAGCTGAAGAGAGAAGAACCCGGGGAGATCAACAAGGATGATGGGATCAAGAAGGCCATGGAGGATCAAGCTCCAGAAACAGAAAACAAAGACATCCTACAACCTCATCACAATCTTCTTACCCCAATAGAGATTGAAGCTTTGAAGATGGTTGAGTTAGCTCACATACAAAATAAGTATCTCACACGTGAAAATATTTTTTTTGAAGGAGCATATCATCGCACTCAAGGGCATTATCCGCAAATTGGAGGATCTCCTATGCTCGATGTGCGACTATCCATCATCATCACCATCTTCTTCACTAGCAAAGGAGAATTGAGTATTGGTTATGGGCACTCCCCTTGGCAACTGCCAAGCTTGGGGGAGTGCCCCGGTATCGTATCACCATCACACTCCTATCTTTACCGTTTTCCTTAGTTCGATCCTTTTGGTAATATGTTGATCTAGTAGAATAAAGTTTAGTATGATCTAGTTTTGAGTTTTGCTTTATGATCCTTCTATGTAATCGAGTCCGTGAGCTATATATAATAAAGATTAGTGTTGAGTCAAGGGTTTGATTATCTTGCTATGATCTTGAGGGAGAGAAAGAATAAAAATAAAAGAGATCATATTGATCTTATGGAGAGTAATGACTTCACATATAAAGAGTATGATGAATAAAAGTTGTTGAGAGTTGATAAACATAGTTTTGGTCATCGTTGCAATTAATAGGAAGTAATAAAGAAAGAGAGGTTTTCACATATAAATATACTATCTTGGACATCTTTTATGATTGTGAGCACTCATTGAAATATGACATGCTAAAGAGTTGATGTTGGACAAGGAAGACAATGTAATGGGTTATGTTTTCCTATATCTTAAATAAAGTATATTGTCATGGATAATCCAACATGTTGAGCTTGCCTTTCCCCCTCATGCTAGCCAAACTCTTTGCACCTAGTAGAGATTCTACTTATGCTTCCAAATATCCTTAAACCTAGTTTTGCCATGAGAGTCCACCATATCTACCTATGGATTGAGTAAGATCCTTCAAGTAAGTTGTCATGTTGCATGCAATAAGAATTGCTCTTTAAATATGTGTGATCTATTAGTGTGGAGAAAATAAGATTTATACGATCTTGTGATGTGGAAGAAATAAAAGCGACGAACTGCATAATAAAGGTCCCTATCACAAGTGGCAATATAAAGTGACATTCTTTTGCATTAAGATTTCGTGCATCCAACCATAAAAGCACATGACAACCTATTCTTCCCTCTATGAAGGGCCTGTCTTTTACTTCTGTCTTATACCTTATGCAAGAGCCATGGTGATCTTCACCTCTCCTTTTTACATTTTATCCTTTGGCAAGCACATTGTGTTGGAAAGATCCACATATATATATATATATATATATATATATATCCAAACGGATGTAAGTTATCATGAACTATTATTGTTGACATTACCCTTGAGGTAAAAGGTTGGGAGGCAACACTATAAGCCCCTATCTCCCTCTGTGTCCGACTAAAACTCCATAACCACAAGTATTGTGTGAGTGTTACCAATTGTGAAAGTCTAAATGATAGTTGAGTATGTGGACTTGCTGAAAAGCTCTTATATTGACTCTTTCCTATGTTATGATAAATTGCAATTGCTTCAATCACTACTAGATTTTTCATTATAACCGAGGGTCAAATTACCGTCGGATATTTCAGTTCACCGTCGGATTTCCATATAACTGACGGTACACCGTCGGCAATCTCCCGTCGGCTATGCTTGGTCAGCCATTACACTCATAGCCGACGGTAATGTTGGATAATACCTTCTCCTAGGGTAATTAGCTGACGGTGAGCCGTCGGGCACGTTTTGGTCGCCAGCCGCTTCACATAAACTTGATGACACTTATAGCTGACGGTTCCCCGTCGGGTATTTATTTTTCTGACTGTTATTACTTCCCATTGGCTTTCGCAATAGATGACGGTATATTTGACCCTTCGGGGTTTGTTATAACCAAGAGGAGAACGGAATCCTTCAGGGATTGTTATAACCGAGAGGATAATGAAACCGAAAGCTATTATGATAGCTGACTGTGTATACACCCCTTCGGGGATTCCTATGGTTGAGAGCCCAACAAAGACCATCAATATAGAGATTCACCGAGAGTGAAGTCTCTGTACTTGAGATGTTTGTTGTATCGCAGGCCATTAGTCACCCCTCAAGGTGCTTTCCACTTCAAATATACTCCCCCCATCCCAAAATATAAGATGTTTTTTACACTATGATAGTGTCAAAAAACATCTTACATTTTGGGACGAAGGGAGTATCTCATAATTGCACAACGACACATGAACAAGTAACATATATTATATTTAGCGCAACTTTCAAAATATCATAACCCTAATGACGCGCATCCAGATTACATTTGTCATCATGATCTATCTAGGAAGTTTGAAATGCAAAACAGAATAGTAACTAATATATAATGCTCGAAGCATTATGCCTAAACTAAAATTGACCAAAACTTCAGAAGTTCACTTTGTTGCATGTCCTGAAGAAAGATCATTAGACTCATCACCCTTCATCACCATATGGATCATAACGCTCATCGCCATATAGATCATGACAATCATCGCCATAGACATCATCACCCTTGCCATAGATCACGACTCTTCCAGTGTTGTTTCACATTCCTAAGAAATGATTAGACTCGTTGTAAGGGAGATGAAAATGATGTAATGTAGTTGAAATTTAATTGAGCATACAGTGACAAAACTTAGATCTTCTAACTGACTAGTTAGCTGCTATCTAGCAGTATGACTACATATTTACCTTTTGATCCTTCACATGCAATTTTCAGGGTAACATGAATAAGCAGGAACACATACTCAAAATAATAAAGATTGAGGACTACAGGTTGCCATGTATACTAAAGCAATAATCTACCAATAAACCACACTGATTTCAATTTCATAGTAAGTTTGCAACGGTTCAGAGCACATCATGCTTTTCGAATTACTTGTAACATTCATATAATTCCAAGCACATGGCAATTTTCTAATTACATGTATTAATCATATCTCCAAAATCCACATGTGCTATTGTTAGACCAAGATGGCGATGTGATATAGGTAAAAAAATCCTATATGAGTTCAACAAAATTTTACCCCTGGCACCTTGATTAAGATGGATTTAATGTGAAGAAAACAGCTAGTCCATAGATAGATATCTCAGTTATGAGCCACATCTAGGAAAATAGGGCACAAGCAGGTGCATACATTATATATATAGTACAGTAGTACCACCTAGGCAATGTGGTAAGCTAAGAAATCAGCTAAAATAAAAAAGAGTAGGTCCCAGAGCAAGTTATCTGTAGCATGATCTTCAAAGCCATTATACGCTGGCCAAGTGGTCAGTGCGTCTCAGACACAACGATCTCAAATAAAAAAGGAAGGTCTCAAGGAAGTCGATTGACAGGGTAGTGTTCTTATCAGAAGTTCAGAACTCAATGCTAGTGATGAAGATACATGTATTTTCGTATATATGTTTCTCCATGCACATGTTGTCTAGAACTAAATTGGCGCATAACTAGATGGGACGTATGGCTAAGAGATGATGGGCCAACCTTTTCAGTTTTGTGTTGACAAACATCATCTCGCCCCCTTTCAAATAGGACTTCATGTGCCTAGGCTCAAAAGCATTACATTATTGCTCTTCAGATAGGCCCAACTACCACATGCATGATAACATAGTGCGTATAAGAACAACAAGTAAGAACCCCTGCTCTACCCTGCTCTACGTCATTGAGAAAGAACACATAGGACATGATGTTAACTTGTCAATGGATGCATCAGCTTTAGGAACATGAGCTAAATGTTATAGAAATACAAAATACTGAAATGAAAAGCAAAAGCGAGATGAAAAAACTTACAAGTACATCTGCAAACCAAAACTGAAGGAAAAAGAACAAGGAGTGTACGCACTACATAAATGGAGGACCTCTTCGATGTAAATTAGTTGTCTGGGCAGGGACTACTAGTTAAGTTATACTCCCTCCCTTCCTAAATATAAGTTTTTTAGACATTTCAAATGGATTACAACTTAGGGATGTATGTAGACATATTTTAGAGTATACATTCATTCATTTTGCTTCGTATGTAGTCACTTGTTGAAATATTTAAAAAGACTTATATTTAGGAACGGAGGGAGTACAATAGTATGAAGTATACACCCCAATCATCATTGCACATGCTGACATAGTGTCTCTTCTCTTATGTACTAGTACTAGTTCGAACTGCTGCAACTAGCTACCCTTGATCCAACATACATGCATCAACACAAGCTAGCTATCTCACCTCACTGGCGCCAAATGGCTACTTACTAGTTAATCAAACTATTTTTCAACACATAGGCTTGACTTTATTTTCCAAACTAATAGACTTGCCTTTGTTTTTCAGCAATCATACAAACAAAAAATATACCTAAACAGAAATGCAAACAACGATGGCCTCACTGTAGAACGTGAACCTCACCACCATAGTAGCCCGCCATGGCACCATCTCCTCCATCTCCCCGGTATTCAACTTGAAAGACACGAGAGAAATCATGCAACCCCAACCACCAGAGCCATTCACTAAAACAGCACACATACGCCACACAGATGACCTACTCAACGAATTGCGCAAAGGAAGTGGCGACCAAACCTAGTACTGGCAGGAAAAGGTGTGAGTGAGTGTGGCCCACCCGGCAACATCAGGTGGCCACTTGGATGAGGAGGAGCTTGAAGAAAGGGCAGAAGGCCGATACATGGCGTAGGAGGTGGAGGAATATAGAGCTGACGAAGAAGACCGTCGCGGTCCTGAGGAGCGGCGTCGAGCACCTATTGGTTGGGGCGACAAGGCCAAGCTGACCAGATCCGACAGCGTCGTGGCCGAGGGCTGCTAGATCTGAGGGCCACGAAGACCGAGATGGGAGTTGAAGGGAGCAGGTGATGTTGCTAGACTAGGGAGGGCAACGAGGGTTGAAGTGTGCAGCGCCGCAGCCGGGTCGACGGGTGACAGCGGGGTTGGCGCATGGCGGCGGGGAAGCGAGAAGAGAAGATGCGGCGTGGGAGGTTTCAGAGGGAAAAGGGGTGAGGGATGGGAGGACGTGGGTACGTGGCCGACAGAAGATGGGTCGTAAAATTTGGTAGTAAGTGGCAAGAGGGAAATAATATCGGGAGTACCTGATAAAAGAATTTATATAAAAAATACTGTCAACACGTATTCAGTGGGAAAAAATCGAAAGTAATTATCTTTAGGTTTCTCATAAAATGTACTCCAAACTTGATGGAGAACTACGAAGGACAAACCAGGCATGCCACATGGACCCGCTACCGCAACTTTGACTTCACAGCAACAAACAAATCGAAGCAATCCCGCAGACACGTCGGAAAAGAGCCGACTACTGAAAACATTATTGCGGCGTTCACATCGCTCCCGTCATCATCGTTGTCACAGAAGCTTGGACGCAACAACCTCGTCATCCACCGGTCCTACTTGCCGATGCTGAACTCCTAAGACGAAGCGCCTGGGAGGAATACGACACCAAGGTGTGGCCACAGTCACACAAGATCAATCGTTTCGCCCAGAGAGGTCGTGATGGCCCGATCCGCGTGGGAGGGGTGTGACATCAAAACAATTATGCCTATAAGAAGGTCAATGATGGTCATAGCCATTGCCATCACTGGGCACAACACGAAGTCGAGACAGGGTCTTCACCCAAGCTTCCACACCACCTCAGCCTCACATCATCCTGCCCCGGTTCTGGCAAGCCCACCAACCACCACCACCATTGAAGTTGCCACCGATGAAGAAGCCCCGAGATCCGCAGCAGCCATCGGCACCTCGCCGAGACCACCGGCGGCCAACCTCCATTGTGTGGCCCGAGATCCACCAACGGTCGTCCAAACGCAGAGCCACCGGACGCAGCACGAGCCGATATGACATGTCGAGCGACATGACGTCAAGGAACAAAAGAGCGTCGCCCGAGGCCAAGAACCAACATGGTTCCGAGCCGCAACCATGTGTCAGATGCGTCCACCGTACTCTATGGAGACCAGAACTGCTGCACCTATAGCCATAGGTCTCCACACGTCAGGCTACCACATGGTCCACCGCGCCACCACATCTACACTCTATGGCCGCGCCCCAGCTTTTAGGAAGCATGCCGGAGCACATCCGAGTGACAACCTACTTAAGCGCGTGGCACCGGCCGACATTGTGTACGCAACGTCCCCCATCGCAACCGCCAGATCTGGGCGCTAGGACCCAAATCCCCCATTGAACTAGACCGCTCCATGGCTTGCTTCGCTCGAGCAGTAGTCCCTCACTGCGCATCGCATGACCCCACAGCGGTAGATCCATGCCACTGAGCCCCTTGTGTGCCTGCACCACCACATCACACTCCGTCGTAGCACCACAAGCCACACAGAAACACCGCGCCAGCCAGGACCAGAACCACGTGTGTTGTATCGGATCTGCACCCCATGCATGGAACCAGTACCAGCTACCAGTACCGACCACCTGGTCGGGACCATCACCCTGGCTTCCTCATATCCACGACGAGCCTCCTAGCGCTGCCCACTACGCATCTGTGCCTCCTACATAGCCCCGCCCAAGCTGCATGACCGCCTTGCACCGCAATGCGACCCACATGTGGCAGGTTCGCGCCGGCCAGGCCAGCCCCGCATGCCTGTGACTCAGGTCCTTGCGTCGCCCCAAGTGCCACCTCACCACGCAAGCACGAGCATCGCGCCGGGGCGCCCACTGAAGTGGTCGCCCCGCGCCGCCCACTGAAGTGCTCGCCCCGCGCCACCCAACCTCAAGTAGGATAAGGAAATGGCCACGCTGCCACCGCCACGTGACCTTTTCCCGGTGACGCCTACCGGTAGCGGCGAGTGGAGCATGGGCGCTGGGTGTGACGCTACCGATTCTAAATATGTTTTGGTGTGGGGCCCTAATTCTTGGAAATTTTCTTATACGGGAATTATCTGGAATATAACATCGGTCATTCCACATGTTTAACGACGTCATCTGTTCAAACATATCACCAAGAGTAAAGGTTAGCCGTCGGTTATTGCTATTCCCGTCGGGTATTTTCTCAAATAACCGAGAGTCACATAAGTATTGTCGGCCATTTCCACTCATAGGTGAGAGTTTTTTTTCACCTTCAGCTATTAAATGTCACCGTCGGGCATTACATGTAATCCCCAAGGGTGTAACAAAAACCGTCGGGCATTACAGTGATCCGTCAGACATTAATTTGTATACCTGACCGTGGGATTTTCGCCGTCGAGCAATCTAGTATACCGTCGGCTATTAGTAGTAATACTTGTGAGTTGGCAATAACCGTCAGCAATTGAAACTACCGTCGGCTCTTACTGAAATAACCGACGGCCCGTCGGCTATTAAATTTCACCGTCGGAAATATGGGGATTTCTAGTAGTGAATGACCGAGATCATAATTTGTTGGTTTTCAATGAAGTTTATGATTCATACTTGACATTGTGAATAGATTATTACTTGAGCATAAGAAATCATATGATTATATATATATAGGACAGGGCTATTCTGTTACTAGTAACAGAATATTATTCTGTTACCATCAGGCCCTTATAGAGGCCCGATCAATTTTGCACAATCTGGTGCTTCTATGATGTGGCACGAAATAGAGAAAAAGCCCACCCACTCCCCACCGCCTCCCCGCTGCTTCCACCCACCGCTGGCTCCACCCCGTGCTCCCACCCACCGCCGGCCGCCGGGCCCAGCCTCCCTGCTTCCACGCGCCGGCGACTTCGCCCCTGCTTCTACCCGTCGCTGGTGTCACCCCTCTGCTTCCACTGTGCCACCAGCCCGCCTCCCCGCTGCTCCCACTGGAGCGCCACCCCCGTGCTTCCACCGCGCCGCCTGGCCAACCTCCCCGCTGCTTCCACCGCGCTGCCACCCCGCACACAACCTCCTGGTTGCCGGCCGCATTGGCGCCGCCATTGCTTCACAAGCCTCCGTTGCCCCCATCTCCTCTTGATCTCGTCATCAATCCCCAACCACTCTCTACAGTTACTGGCTCCAGCCGCCACCCTGTTTCCCATCTCCCCCGGCTCTAGTCTACCAGCAAACCACCTACACGCACAGCCGCAGGTCGCCGGTGTGACCCACTTCTTCTGCCGCAGCGTCCCTGATGTCCATCTCCACCGCGACAACCACCAACCCGACTTGCCCTCCGTTCACCGCTGCCACCCCGGATCGTTCAACGACACAGTGCCAAGCCGTTCGATGCCGCAGCTCAGGAGGTGCCCATCTCAACGTTTCCACACCTCCCCCTGGATGTTCATGCTCCTCTGGTATATATTCAGTTCATATTGTAGCTATGGTCATTCTATTATGATTTTCAGCTCATCTTGTGTGATTTCTTTCTTCAGTCCCAAGTGGCAAATTTGTTCTGCAACATATGGTATCATTGAGCTGCACTTGTTTGTATTGTCCCTCTTCCCCTGCTCCTCAAGCGGCACTGTTGTCTTGTGCTTGTTGTTCGACAGGTATTTGTCTTAATGCCTAGAGAGGAGACTTGTTTTCTGTACTAAACTCATTATTAGTTTGGTTTGTATTATTTTGTAAATTCATGAAAAAACATAAGATAGTTGGGTGCGTGCGCAAAAATATCATCAGTACATGTTTCAAAATTATGTAAGTTTAGATATATCACCTAAAAGAAGTTCAAAGAAAAATTATGCAAGTTCAATCTGTGTGCTGCTACAAATTTGCACTTCTTGTCCAGTCGTACTAGTACTGATGAATAACAAGTTACTGATAGTTATTAATGAATGAAAAATGTAGGGGTTGAAGTAAACCCTCTCGATATAACTATTACTAATATATGTGCTCTGCCTGCACATTTTTCAATACCGAAGAATAACCCTAGGGAGAAGTTCATGTTTAGAAAGTTGGTAGGTTCATACATAGAAACTTAACAAATATTGTCCATTTTAGTATTGATCGAGTATCATATATGCGTCAGTTCTAAATACTTTGTTCGTTGTGATTAGAGATAATACAAAAAGCATATCCTTCAGTTCTACAGATATTTTACAACTTCTCCGAACATGCGTCCACCAACATGCTCGACGTCGTCCACAACTTCATCGTGTGAGAGCTTATGCTCCAGATCCTCTTCCTCCATGGTCCCTGCATGCCGTGATGACCAGGTCTGCAACCGAAACTACAGCATAGTGTTCTTGGAACCAAACTGAAGCAATGCAACGAGAAGTACAAAAATTTGGGCTGATGTACCTTGTCCTATACCCACTTCTTTGCCTGGATGTAGGAATCTGATAGACAAAACAAGGTGTGTCCCTCTACATATTCAAGAGGAAAATTTGATTGCTGAAAATGCTTGTGTTTATACAATTTAATTTTGCTATATGTTTCTTATTTTAATTCAGTCCAGTATCTAATTTTAGTTCAGTTCAATTATCATTTTGGTTTAAGTTCAAGCCAATTCTTATTTTATTTTATCGTCTTGTGCTTCCATCAATTCCGTGGTCTAGGGCGGCTATCATGGTGTTAATTTGTGTCTTCTGACTTGTGCAATTTGATTTCTTGGCACACTGTCTTGTCCATGTGTGGCATTAATCAACCGTCTAAAGGAGAAAGGTGTTCTACATGAAATTCATCCATTTGTCACTGCGAGTTTATTCTTTTTTGTCAGGTCTAAGTTCAACTATGGTTTTGTTTGGACTTGCAAGATTCAGTTGACAACCACTACTGTGCAATGATATTATGGTACTATCAACATAAACATAGAGCCTCCACCTATGGCGACGCGCCATGGCTCCTCCTCCCACCTCCCACGACGTGCTGCAGGGGGGGTCGCCGGTGGAGGGCGGAGCGTTGGCAACAACCACTTCTGCCCCATCCTGCTCCTCCTCATCTCGTGACCGTCTCCTTCGGCACCCTGCACCTCGACGTCGAGCACTGCCCTCGCATGAGAGATCGGATGGACAAGGTGCTCATGCCACCTTCTTCCCCGTTGATCCAGCTCTTGTTCCCCACCGACAGCAGGAGACAGGAGGTCACCTCCAGAGCTTCTGGTGTCGTGAAGGCCGTCAAATGGTAAATTTCTGACCCTTGTAACCTCAGGTACTACTACAAAGCAGAAAGGATCTCTATAAGTTAGTTAATAGCACCATGCCGTGCCTCTTGTGCTGCAAGACTTCTAGTTCTTCAACTAAAAAATAAACGTTTTGCTTGGCATGCTTTCTGGATGAGGTATTACATGATATTAGTCCCAAAAAAGTATAAATTTCTTCTATTGTCAATTCAATTTTCTCTAGTATGCATGTTTGTTTGCTTTTTATCATGATATATAGGAAGATGCTGGTAGCTCTAGTACCTATACTACAACAGTTCATTGACAAAAAATATATCAGTTCAACACATACTTGGAAAAAAGCTCAATACTAAGTGTTCTTTGCCTATCCTTACATTTTCTAGTCTTCACCATGTTCAAATAGTGCCTAGAATAAGTTAACTCATGCATTTCCATAAAACTATGTACTGATAAATCAGAACTCGTCCATTTCCATCAAATTCTGTAAGTTTCGTGTGTGCGCTTCTACAAATCTGAAATACTTTTCCAATTATACTAGTACCGATGCAATTACCTAAAAACGTTGAAGAAAAATTCTATAAGTTTGGTGTGTGTGCTGCTACAAATCTAAACTTCTTGTCCAGTCATTCTAGTACTAATGAAGATCGAGTTGACTGAAATAATGTAGTCGATTCCTGAGACCCTTACTAGTCCTATATATATAAGTTGTGCCTGATAGCCATACATGACTTTTCTCTTTGTTGCCTACTTGTTTTTGTAAAATTCTTTGAACTTATTTAGGCGATATATTTGGACCTTTGCCTCGTCAGTACAACAGCATGCTACCCAGCCGGTCACGAGAAGGGCTACGTGCAGGCCCCTTGTGCTCTGTCCTCAATCCGCCTCAGTCATCTCCCACTCATCCTCTCTCTGCTCTGTGTGTGTGTGCAGGGAGTGGGAGCAGATAGAGCGGGGGAGTGGGATGCCCTTCCATGGTGAATTCATAGGCATCTTCCATGGAGATTGTGAGCTTTGCTTGAGGATTTATGTTGTTGGTCTGTCCACTGTAGTTCGATATTACTCTGTAACTTCAGATATATCACCTAAATAAGTAATGATTTGCAGCGCATTTCTTCAAAATCCAGTAAAGTTTAGATATATCACCTAAATATCGTCAGTGCAAGTTTCAAAATTCCGTAAGTTTCTATATATCATAAAGAAAAATCGATGAGTCACCATCCGCTTTATATTCATGTTCTCTGTAGCACAAGTAGCAATGGGGCTGACTGAGAGTGATCCCTGAACCATTTCATTAAAGGCCATGGTTTCCAGTAATGCCAATGCTAATCCCTGAACCATCCTGTCCTCTATACAGATTGAGAGATTAACATATCAATGGAAGTTTGTTCTCAAAACTGAAATTGTTCTGCATGTACTGACAGATTAGTTGTTAATTATTGGAGTGTTTTGTTCTTGCAGAATAAAAATATTATGTATGCATTGCTTCTTGGCCCAGCGGAGAGAACCCTCATGTTAAAAAGTATAAAAGCAGTTTTGAAGCAATTCCCAGTGTCTTTAGAAGCATTCATGGTTAAAAAGCAACGACTACCTCCTCCGTTCGAGTTGAGCACTGTTCATCGTCCAAGTTGAGCACTAGGTGTCGTCCAAGTTCAAAGAGGGTTGTATGCAAGTACAGAAGTTTGTTTTAGTGAGAGACTGCGACGTGTTCACAATATTCTGTATGATTCATTTGTTCAACCTTAGAACTTAGCGATATTCAGTATATTTTTCTATGATTAAGGCACACATGAAGTCATGTGCAATGGTTATACCCCTAGTGTTTCAAAGATTCGTATTTTGTTTCTTCAAATGTGTTGTGCGCCTGTTTGATGAGGTAAAACAAAGTAAAATAGTGAAAATGGCATTAAAGACACTTGGAAGTACAAATGTAAAAATAAATAAGTTCTAATTCTCGACAGGTAGGAAGTTTGGAGAAGAAAACATATAAGTTTTAAAAAGAAGGGAATGGTAAAAATGTAAGTCCGTTCAACTATATAAACCATAAAGGTACGATGGTGATTACACCATCAGTAAAGATAAGGATGAGAAAGAAAATTAAAAAATAAAACTAAAAGAACATCGAGTGATTATTTTTTAAGAAGTACAAACTCTCTAGTACCATAAGTACCATAAAATTAAAATTAAAAATTGCATCTGTTCTTACTCAAGGGACAATAAATTTGCAAAAAAAATTGTACCAATAAATGTTCAGAGGAAAAAAGCAACTTAATAAATGGAAAAAACGATAAGTTCACAACTACAAAAGTTGTATGTTCAAACATGACGTCTCAGATAAGTTTGGAAAAAAGCTCAAACAAAAGAAAAACCCATGGAAATTCAAATGGTAAAAGTCCAAGTTGCAAAACGCGAGAAGTTCAAAACATCATTGCAAAAAAATGAGTTCAAAAAAAGAAACACACAAAACATATTGTTCTAAAATAAATATCATTCAGCTCAATGATATAAACCATGCAAGTTCGAGGACTATGATACCGTAAACCATCGAAAAGTTACGAGAAAAAGGCGTACCCAAAAAAGTGTAAATTTTAGTCTACGAAACACGCTCAGCACAAACACATATGGACATCAGTTCCGGTACTCCGTTTTTTCTGACGGGAAAGCAACACGAAGGGTCTCACCACATTTCAAATTAGTCTTCACCAGTTGCGAATTTGAGGAAATGTTCAACATGACTAAGTTTCATATTTCGATAGCTCTATGTAGACGTTGAACTGAAATCTTTGGCCTCTATGAAAGTTTCGCATTTGACAATTCTTTGTGAAATTTTGTTGCACACCTACCACGAAAGTTTCCCTGAATATGAGCTGCCATTTTATAGCTCGTATGGTGCTCAGTCTCATGTCAAATACAGTAGTAACTACCGTTAGCCCCTGATCAAATACTACTACTATAGTAGCTCCACCAGCAACAACATAGTGCGGATAATTAATTAGCAACGGAATCTGCTCAGCTCCCATTTCATGTTCCATTTTAGGTTCATGAATTTTGGAACAGACCTTCCTATAAATTGCACTTTAAGCACAGAAGATTTAGCTTCAGCTGCTCTTTAGATTCTGCCATATGTTGCCAACTCTATGGTTCCTGCTAGCAACACTAGCCTAGAACCTCGTCTTGGCATCTTACATAAGATAAATGAACAAATTCAGACATGCCGTGAGATGGCCAAGATTATGGTGCAGGCTCTAGTTCATGCAGAACTAGATGACCTTTCCTGTATTGTGCAGAAAAGACAGAGCATAGAGACTGACCTTTGGAGACGTCAAGGATGGGCACATGGGCAACATGGCTACAGTTGCCGGCGACTGAGGTGAACCTGGACGGACGGTGGTGGTGGTGGCCACCGCCCCCTCCCACTCCGGCGGGACCTGCTCTGCCCTTCCCTTCCTAAGATGGCAAGGTAAACGAAATCAGTTGAGTGGTCACTCAATCCTTTCAACCACATCACAGATCGGTGCCTTGCCACTTGTACAAAGGGGAAGGAGGAGGGGAGCGGAACACGGCGACTCCACCAGCAGCTCGACCCGCCCCCGGCTGGAAATGGCAGCCTCCCCCTCCGCCCTCGCGCTCTCCCCCACCACATGGGTATTCCTTGTGCCTTCCCTTGAGTTCTCTCTACTGATTTCTAGCTTGGTGCTACTTGTAGGTGGTAGCTTCTTCGTCCGTGCTGCTGGCGCTGAGGCGGACGCCGGCGCCGCGCGTGGCCGCCTTCTCCTCCGGCCAGCTCTGCGCGTGCTCTTGGGGCGCGCTGCGCCCTCTATGGCCGGAGCTCGCCGCGGACCCTCCTCGCCCTGGCGCCGCCCGCTGCAGGGCAGCTCTGCTCCAGCTTAGCGCATGTACGCACCCACGCCACACTTCTCTCCACCATACAAGCTCCAGTGGCAGCGCCGCCGCCGTCGCCCGCGCCCCGGCGCCCATCACCGCGACTGGGGTATGGCCTGGGTTGCCAGGAGGGAGGCGGGCGGGTGGAGGGATCCGCCACAAGTAGCTAGCTCAACGGGGAGAGAGAGGAGGGGGCTCTTATTTGCTCTTTTAATAAAAAATGATCAGTTCAACGAAATGACGGAATCAGTACAACCGCTCGGATTCATCAGTTCAGGAAGGGTAACAGAATAATATTATGTTACGCGTAACAGAATAGCCCAGATGTATATATATATATATATGTGTGTGTGTGTGTGTGTGTGTGTGTTGCTATTATAAGGATGATCATGATGCCTTCATGTCCGTATTTTATTTTATCGACACCTCAATCTCTAAACATGTGGGCATATTTTTTGATCAGCTTTCGCTTGAGGTCAAGGGAGGTCTAAGCTTGGGGGAGTTGATACGTCCATTTTGCATCATACTTTTATATTGATATTTATTGCATTATGGGATGTTATTACACATTATGTCACAATACTTATGCCTATTCTCTCTTATTTTACAAGGTTTACATAAAGAGGGAGAATGCCGGCAGCTGGAATTCTAGGCTGGAAAAGGAGAAAATATTAATGACCTATTTTGCACAACTTCAAAAGTCCTGAAACTTCATGGGAGCATGTTTCAGAATATATAAAAAATATTGGGCGAAGAAATAACCAGAGGGGGGCCACCGCCATCCACAAGCGTGGGGGGCGCGCCCTACCCCCTGTGCGCGCCTGTCGGTGTCAAAACCGGCGGATCTCGGGTAGGGGCTCCAGAACTGTGCGTCTAGGATCGATGGTAACAGGAGACAGGGGACACGATGTTTACCCAGGTTTGGGCCCTCTCTATGGAGGTAATATCCTACTTCCTGCTTGATTGATCTTGATGAATATGAGTGTTACAAGAGTTGATCTACCACGAGATCGTAATGGCTAAACCTTATGAGCCTAGATTATGTGAATATGGTAATGAATATCCCCTATCCGGACTATGCTCTCCGATTTATATAGACACCGGAGAGATCTAGGGTTACATGGGGTCGGTTACATAAGAAGGAATCTTCACAGTTGGTCGCCTAGCTTGCCTTCCACGCCAAGGAAAGTCCAATCCGGACACGGGTATAGTCTTCGGCCTTCGTATCTTTGCAGCCCATCAGTCCGGCCCAATGAATAACAGGTCGGACGCCTAAGGACCCCTTAGTCCAGGACTCCCTCAGTAGCCCCTGAACCTGGCTTCAATGACGAGGAGTCCGGCGCGCAGATTGTCTTCGGCATTGTAAGGTGGGTTCCACTTTTTCCGAACTCCAAGATAGTCTTCGGATGCGATGATTGTATCCGGACCTGTTACACACACCATACACAACCGCAGAGAGAATATAATATTTGCACGAATCTAATTTGTTGACAGCTTCTTTACAACACGACATTGTGTCTGTCCAGTGATAATTTCGAACCATTTTTCATCTGCCATCCCACGTTTCGAGACACGGTTGTTATTGGCACGTCTTGTCGAAGCAGAGATCGTGTCCCCTTATTTCGGGATTCTCATCAATGCGGGCATGGGTAACTCAACCGTGCCGTTTATACAGCCCTTGGGAACAGGCGAATCCTAAGGCGAGTGAGGAGGCATTTAATATTTGCTGCCTTTATAAGGGGATAAGGATTCCCTCTTTCTCTTCTCACGCTCTCTCTCTGTCTCCGCCTTTCCGATCTCGAGCTCCATCGCCCAAGTTCTCATCTCCTTTCCACTCAAGCAACCATGTCCGGATCCGGTGGTCAGGGCAAGTGGATGGTCTCCTCCGTCAAGGAGGAGGACATTATTGAGCTTCGGGCGGCCGGATATTTGGCGAAGGAGATCGCCCACCGTCTGCCGGCCGAGGGACAAGTCGTCCCCATGCCAGAGCCCACAGATAGGGTAGTATTCATCCCTCATTTCTTTCGCGGGCTAGGGTTTCCACTCCACCCCTTCGTCCGCTGGCTGATGTATTATTATGGGTTAGACTTCCATGATCTGTCCCCAAATTCCTTCCTCAACATCTTGGCGTTTATCGTCATGTGCGAGGCTTTTCTCCGCATCCAACCCCACTTCGGGCCATGGCTCAAAGTCTTCAACGTGAAGCCGAAGGTGGTGGATGGCCAGCAAGCGGAGTGCAGAGAAGCCATGGTGAGCAAGCTGCCCAACGTCTCCTGGCCGAAAGGTACTTTCATGGAGACAGTGAAGGAATGGCAGAGACAATGGTTCTACATCACAGAACCCCGCGGCACCACCTGGGCCGCGGCTGCCGAATTCCGCTCTGGTGCTCCCATGCGGCTCACCTCTTGGGTCCAGAAGAGTCCGGACTGTGTTCATCCGATGAGCTGATAGCGTTGCAGACGCGCATCCAAAGCATGATAGTCAAGGACATCAAGCTCGTCGATGTGATCCAGGTGACGCTAGTTCGACGGATTCTTCCATGCCAGTGCAGAGGACGACCTCTGCGGGATTTCAACCCGAAGAAGCATCGGACCCTGGTGAGGCTCTTCGAGACCACCCACGAAGATGCCTGGAAGTTGGTCTTTAAGGGCAACGAGAAACCGCCGGCCACAGATTCAGACCGTGGTCACGACTGTAAACACCCCGCCAGCGAGGTATGTTACTTTTAACGTATCCCCAACTTAAATGTTTCGAGGATGATGTCTAAAATTTTATTATTACTCTCTCAGGATTGGATGGAGAGGGCGAAGCGGATCCAGTGTCTGGCTCCCTGCCCGAAGAACCAGTCATCCCACGCCTAGCGAAGATGTTGGTGCCGGCGCCATACAAGGCGCCAGAGAAGAAGGCCACGGGGGCCAAGAGTGGCCCCCGTCACAAGGGCACTTCGGATGCGACATCCGAAGAAGACGAAGCCCATTCCTCTGTCCCTGAGTACAATGACGAGGAAGAGGAGGAGGAGGATGAGGAAAACAACCCTCCTCCCGAGGAGAAGAAGAAAAACAGGGCGGCCTCGGCGCATCTGGAGGCGAAAGCGCCCAAAAAGGGGAAGGGCGCCCCAACGGTCAATACCGCGTGGGACATTGACAGTAGTCCGGAACGATGCCCCCACACTAAGCCCCAGGCCGCATCGTAAGTGACATGGCTTATTCATGCGCACATCCAGCCCTTTCTCTTTGTTATTTTAACACGGTTAACTAAATTATTGCAGTCCGGCACGTGACCTTATCCAGCGATCCTCATCTGGAGGTTCGTTGGCTCCGTCGGAGATGGCGAGCATGTCACCACCGCCTGCTTACTCCCCTGGGGCCAGGGACGACACCGAAGTGTTGTCCCGGAGGACCGCTTCGAAGGGAGGAGCCCAGGACATTGTCCGGGGGGTGCCACAAGGCGAGACCTCCACTGCCGGACACATGGGGGAGCCAATCCCCATGGAGACTGGCGAAGAGGGCCGTCTCTAGTTTGGCCCTCAGTCGAATACGATTCCGGAGATCCATATGGCTCCGGAGTCGGGCGAGCAGCCCCCTTTGAAGGAGGGGGTGCGCCACTTCCGCCGGTTGCTCCCGTCCATCCGAGGGCACCAGATATCTTGATGGAGGCGTTGCGAGGTGCCTCCGTTATGGATGAGCACCGTGTCCTTATGGGCGCGGTGATCGAGAAGGTTCAGTGCGCCAAGAGTGGACTGAACGAAGCCTGCAGCAACTTGTTGACAGGTTTCGAGGTAAGTGACATAAAAAGAGAAAAACCCCATGTAGTCAGTAGCCCCTGAGACATTGTCCGGTGTTCGGTGAGGAGAACCGGACAGAGGATCAATCTTCGGTTGCAGGAGACTAACGTAATATGTATGCATAAGCAGGCGTCGATGTTGGCCGCAACCTCGCATGCTGCCGAAGTCTCTGAATTGAGGCAGAGGCTGGAGCGGACCTAGAACGAGCTGGGTGAGGTTAGGGTTCAGCTCCAGGAGAAGCAAGGTGAGTAACGACTTGCTGTGTGTTCGGAAAGCGTAGGCACTGTATATTAACTGTAGTGTCGTAATGTGCGCAGGAGCCGCGATCGAGGTTGAGGCCCAGAGGAAGGCCCTGGGCGCGGCCGAGGAGAAGGCTGTCCAGCAGCAAGCCGCCCGTAAGAAGCTCAAGGCCCGGGTTAAAGAAATCCAGCATGAGCTCCAGGATGCGGTGAAAAATGTGAGACCTTGGAGCATGATGCGTCAGCTCAAGGGGCCGAACTCACCAAGGCTCGTCAGAGCGCAGAGACCGCATGGCATGAGGCCCAAGCCGCCCTCCAGGAGATCCAGGAGGCCAAGAAGATCACGGCTGGTAAGGCTTTTAAGATGCAAAGCAAGTATGCAGCGAAGCAGTACCTGTTACTAACCCGGGTTCAGAGTTCCCCAGAGGCTTTTGCGGATCTACCACGCAGAATATCAGATGCTGTGGAGTTCTATCGAGCCTAAGGAGGAGGTTCTACAGAGAAGCTATTCTGGTTGCAGTATGCGACGCCGGAGTGTCCCGTGTCCTTCACCGATCAGCTGAAGCACCTGGTGGAGCTGCACTGGGTGGCCGAACTAGCCATGAAGGATGTGATGATCCGGCTATGGCCAGCCGAAGCTATGCCCGGCAGCTACTTCGGGCTCGTGAGGCGGCTAGTGGAGGCCTGTCCACGGCTGGACGTCGTCAAGCGCTCTGCCTGTATTGAAGGTGCCCGTATGGCCTTCGCTTGTTGCAAGATGTGGTGGGCGAAGATGAACACCATTGAAGTTGCCAGCGGGCCGCCGGAGGGCAAGGAGCACCGCACACCTGAGAGATATTTTGCGGATGTCGTAGAAGGGTCTCGACTTGTGGCAGCTCAATGTTCGCAGGACATTGTGTTTGAATAAATGTATTCATGTTGCCCCCGCCCGGTATTATGGAAACAAAGCCTGTAATGTAATTTTGTTATGCTTTAATTGTTTCCTCCTGTGCGGACGTCTTATTTGTAATCTGAGGGTTGGCCAGTCGTCGGCTTCTGCCCTCACGTAAGTAGTACGGAGGTGTTCGGGATGGGATCTAAACAATCTTGATCCAATTATATGGTCCTTTGGAGGAGTTGTTTAGCACAACGAACAAGGCAATCAGACTATATGGCTTAAATGCCCTCACTTAGCCATAGGAGTTTTATAATTAAGCAAGTGCGCAGCCCCTAGTCCAAGCCAGGGTACTGTCAGCATCTGATCGGGAAGTGCCGATCCTTCGCATGATGCGGAAAAAATCTCCAACAATTTTGTAACCCTCGAACAGCTGACCGGCTCTCACCGTATCATGATAGTCAGTTTTCGGCTTTCTCTACTGGGGTGCTCATCCGGTCAAGGTCAGGGCACAATCACAGTAGTTCTCCCTTTACTACCCTAGCCGATAGAGCGGAACATAGGGTAGCAAGCACAGGAGCCGGGCAACCCAACTATTGACCAAAGACATGATTCAGAGCCAATGCACATAATTCTAAATTCAGGGTGCCGAACATATATATAAGAAGTGTTCGAACTTTGATGTCGTATTGTGGGGTGACAAGTAGCCCCTGGCGAATATGAAACGTACAAAAGAGTACCAATGCAGCCAAACGTATATAAGAAGTGAAAACCACAGAAATTGGGCCACGAACCATTTTTATTATAACTGGATGGATACATTAAGGCGTATCTTGTACAGATGGTGCGAGAAGTATCCGGGCTATTTAACATACTGGAATCAATAGGGCGCAGCATGCGGGTCCTGAGAAATAAGTATGAATACCGTCAAGAAGAACGTATAGAGGTTACCCTACACACATGTGCTGCTTGCCTCCATTGTATGCTAATCCTTCTAAAGGACTTGCGATCAGGCCTGCGGAAAAAGGTACCTGAAACAAGAAAAAAGAGTAAAAGTATGTGTGTTCGGGATCGGTCTGGCCGAACTGTAGACCCCAGGTTATCTTTTGCCTCCGTCGATGTCCATGGAATTTTGAGTGCGTAATTGTGTACGCGTGGTACGAATGCCACTACCTCATTGGGACTGGGACGGAGGCCGAATTGCTAGTCGAGCTCTTGACGAGCCGCGTTGTCCTCTTGCAGTGTAGTGCGGAACTTTTTAATGATGTCCGAGGGCTCGAGAGCCGTGCTATGGTGCTGCTTGAGAAGGCCACTCTATACTTCTGCTGCTAGGGCGGCGATGTGCTCCTCTATTCGGAGGGAGCGTTCCGTATTGCCATTGACTATTATGACGTCGCGTGGACCGGGCATCTTGAGCTTGAGATAAGCATAGTGTGGCACTGCGTTAAATCTAGCAAACGCAAATCGTCCGAGCAGTGCGTGATAGCTGCTGCGGAAGGGGACGATATCGAAGATTAACTCTTCGCTTCGGAAGTTTTCCAGAGAACCGAAGACCACCTCCAGCGTGATTGATCCCGTACAGCGGGCCTCTACGCCTGGTATGACTCCTTTAAAGGTAGTCTTTGTTGGTTTTATTCGTGAGGGGTTAATGCCCATCTTCCACACTATGTCCTGATAAAGCAGGTTGAGGCTGCTACCGCCGTCCATCAGGACTCGTGTTAGGTGAAACCCGCCAATAATTGGGTCGAGGACTAGTGCGGCTGAACCGCCATGGTGGATACTAGTTGGGTGGTCTTGACGATCGAAGGTGATCGAGAATGATGACCATGGATTGAATTTTGGGGCGACTGGCTCTACCGCGTAGACGTCCCTAAGTGCTCGCTTACACTCCCTTTTAGGGATGTGCGTAGCGTATATCATGTTCACCATTTTGACTTGAGGGGGAAATTTCTTCTGCCCCCCAGTGTTCGGCTGCCAGGGCTCTTCATCCTCGTCCTCACTTTGTGATCCATTTTCTTTGTTTTCGGCATTAATCTTGCCAGCCTGCTTGAAGACCCAACAATCCATGTTGGTATGATTGGCTTGCTTATCCGGGGTGCCGTGAATTTGGCACGGACGGTCAAGTATGCGGTCCAGGCTGGAAGGTCCTTCGTTGTTTCTTTTGTAGGGCATCTTCCGTTAGACGGACATGGAGCCACTGAATCCGGCGTTGACTGTGGTGTCATCGGTGTTTTCGCCATTGCTCCGGCGTTTGTGTCTTTTGCGCCGGAGCTTGCTAGTGTTGTTCTTGGACTCAGTGGGGCCTGCCTCGCTGGCTGTGTTTTTGCTACGAGCCAGCCAGCTGTCCTCACCTGCGCAAAAGCGGGTCATGAGTGCCATAAGGGCTGCCATATACTTCGGCTTTTCTTGGCCGAGGTGGCGTGCTAGCCATTCATCATGGATGTTGTGTTTGAAGGCTGCTAGGGCCTCGGCATCCGGGCAGTCAATGATCTGGTTCTTTTTGGTTAGGAACCTAGTCCAGAATTTTCTGGCTGATTCTCCAGGTTGTTGAACTATGTGGCTTAAGTCATCAGCATCTGGTGGCCGGACATAAGTTCCGTGGAAGTTATCAAGGAAAGGCTCTTCCGAGTCCTCCCAGCTGCCGATGGAATTCTCAGGCAAGTTGTTTAACCAATGTCGAGCTGGTCCTTTGAGCTTTAATGGGAGGTACTTGATGGCGTGGAGGTCATCACCTCGAGCCATATAGATATGGAGAATAAAATCCTCGATCCATACTACAGGATCGATTCTGCCGTCGTATGATTCAATGTTCACAGGCTTGAACCCTCGGGGACTTCATGATCCAGCACCTCGTCTGTGAAGCAGAGAGGGTGTACGGCGCCTCTATAGCAGGCCACATCGCGGCGGAGCTCTGATGGGGTCCGTTTGCTGTATTCGGCCCGGGCGTGGTTAGGTTTGTCATGTCCAAATAGGTAGCCGTCGTCGTGCCTCGAGGCATGTCCTCGCGATCCGTAGATCGATCTTGTATGTCCTGCTTTACTGTCCAGTGTCTGCCGGAGGTCGTACGTGTGACCCCGAACTCTTCCGTCTCTATTTTTACGGGGTGGTGGGGCAGGCTGTTGTTCGGCCTGAGTTGCCGCTTTATCCCGACCGTGGGGTGGCCGGTCGGCCGCCCTGTCTCGACCATGTGGTGGTCGTTCCGCATTACGCGAGGGAGATGTGTGCTCCAGTGCGTCCTCGTCAAATTGAGGTAGCAGTCTACGTTTCGGGTAGCTCTTGGCTGGGCGCTTGAGGCCGTATTCTTCGGCTATCAGGACGTCGGACCATCTGTCGACGAGAAGATCTTGTTCAACTTGAAGTTGCTGTTGTTTCTTTTTTAGGCTCCTTGCGGTGGCTATGAGCTGAAGCTTAAAGCGCTCCTGCTCTAGAGGATCCTCAAGCACGATGAAGTCTTCGTTGCCGAGGCTTGTCTCCTCCTTGGAGGGTGGACAGTAACTATCGTCCTCCGAGTCATCTTCTATGGCCTGTTCAGCAGGGTTGTCTTGCCTGTTGTCCTGTTCCTCCTGTTCGGATGTAGCTTCGACAGGGTCTTCGTTGTTTTCGGCGTCGCCCGGAGTACTATTTTATTCGGTGCCAGTGTTGCTATCTTTTGAGTGATGAGGCTTAGAGCGGCGTTTGGGGCGCCGATGCTTGAGGGTTTATTCGCGTCTGGCTCTTCTTTGTCGTTGCAAGATCCTTTAGGTGTATCAACCATGTATACGTCGTACGAAGAGGTGGTCGTCCAACGTCCAGTAAATGGCGGGTCTTGGCCTTGCTCCTTGTCGGCATCGTCGTCCATATCGTCGATGTCTTCGGAGCCATAGTCAAGCATGTCGGTTAAGTCATCGACGGTGGCTATAAAGTGGGTGGCGGGTGGGAAGCAAAATTCCTCATCGTCCGCCTCTAGATCGAACCGAACATAGCTCGGCTGTAAGCCTTCCTCCAAGAATAAGTTCTTTAAAGAGTTTAGTACGTCACCCAAAGGTGAGTGCTGGAAGATGTCTGCGGCACTAAATTCGAAAATCGATAACCGATCCAGCTCGGTGTCCGCAGGCGCACCTGATCTGGAACATATAGCCGGAGACGAGTCCAGAGTTCCGTTGACGCCAACAATGCAAGATGTCAAGTCCGTGTGCGGCTCCAACACCGCGGACCTTGTGGCCTCGGAGGGCACGATCTGCTTCAGTTTTGAAGCCGTTGCAGCAACAGGATCCACCTCCTGGACGTAATCCGATAACAGATATAAGTCCTGTTCATCGGGACGAGGGGGAGCAATCGCTGCAGTTTCAAACCCGTTGAAGATCGAGTCTCCCCGGGTATCCGCGGCGTAGTTTGAGTTTCCAAATCTGACCTGGTGGCCAGGGGTGTAGCTATCGATCTGCTCCAGACGGCCAAGCGAGTTGGCCCATAGTACAAAGCCGCCGAACACAAAAATCTGTCCGGGGAGGAAGGTTCTTCCTTGGACAGTGTCATTATCGACGATTGAAGGGGCCATCGAGCCTTTTGTCGATGGCGTAGTGGAACTCTCAATGAAAGCACCAATGTCGGTGTCAAAACCGGCGGATCTCGGGTAGGGGGTCCCGAACTGTGCGTCTAGGATCGATGGTAACAGGAGACGGGGGACATGATGTTTACCCAGGTTCGGGCCCTCTCTATGGAGGTAATACCCTACTTCCTGCTTGATTGATCTTGATGAATATGAGTGTTACAAGACTTGATCTACCACGAGATCGTAATGGCTAAGCCCTAGGAGCCTAGCCTATGTGAATATGGTAATGAATATCCCCTATCCAGACTATGCTCTCCGGTTTATATAGACACCGGAGAGATCTAGGGTTACATGGGGTCGGTTACATAAGAAGGAATCTTAACAGTTGGTCACCTAGCTTGCCTTCCACGACAAGGAAAGTCCAATCCAGACACGTGTATAGTCTTTGGCCTTCCTATCTTCGCAACCCATCAGTCCGGCCCAATGAATAATAGGCCGGACACCCGAGGACCCCTTAGTCCAGGACTCCCTCAGCGCCCCCTGCCTCGTGGGCCCCCTGGCAGTCCTCTGGTGACCATCTTTTGCTATATGAGGTCTTTCGTCCGAGAAAAAAATAATAAGCAACCTTTCGGGACGAAACTCCGCCACCACGAGGCGAAACCAATCTAGGGCTCCGGCGGAGCTGTTCTACTGGGGAAACTTCTCTCCGGGTGGGGGAAATCGTCACCATCGTCATCACCATCCATCCTCTCTTTGGAAGGGGGTCAATCTCCATCAACATCTTCACCAGCACCATTTCATCTCAAACCCTAGTTCATCTGTTGTATCCAATCTTTGTCTCCAAACCTCAGATTGGTACCTGTGGGTTGCTAGTAGTGTTGATTATGAAGGAAATATGCCCTAGAGGCAATAATAAAGTTATTATTTATTTCCTTATCTCATGATAAATGTTTATTATTCATGCTAGAATTGTATTAACCGGAAACATAATACATGTGTGAATACATAGACAAACAGATTGTCACTAGTATGCCTCTACTTGACTAGCTCGTTGAATCAAAGATGGTTAAGTTTCCTAGCCATAGACATGAGTTGTCATTTGATTAACGGGGTCACATCATTAGAGAATGATGTGATTGACTTGACCCATTCCATTAGCATAGCACTTGATCGTTTAGTTTGTTGCTATTGCTTTCTTCATGACTTATACGTGTTCCTATGACTATGAGATTATGCAACTCCCGTTTACCAGAGGAACACTTTGTGTGCTACCAAACATCACAACGTAACTGGGTGATTATAAAGGTGCTCTACAGGTGTCTCCGAAGGTACTTGTTGGGTTGGCGTATTTCGAGATTAGGATTTGTCACTCCGATTGTCGGAGAGGTATCTCTGGGCCCTCTCGGTAATGCACATCACTTAAGCCTTGCAAGCATTGCAACTAATGAGTTAGTTGCGGGATGATGTATTACGGAACGAATAAAGAGACTTGTCGGTAACGAGATTGAACTAGGTATTGAGATACCGGCGATCGAATCTCGGGAAAGGAACATACCGATGACAAAGGGAACAATGTATATTGTTATGCAGTTTGACCGATAAAGATCTTCGTAGAATATGTGGGAGCCAATATGAGCATCCGGGTTCCGCTATTGGTTATTGGCCGGAGACGTGTCTCGGTCATATGTACATAGTTCTCGAACCCGTAGGGTCCGCACGCTTAAAGTTTCGGTGACGATTGTATTATGAGTTTATGTGATTTGATGTACCGAAGGTAGTTCGGAGTCCCGTATGAGATCGGAGACATGACAAGGAGTCTCAAAATGGTCGAGACGTAAAGATCGATATATTGGACGACTATATTCGGACATCGGAAAGGTTCCGAGTGATTCGGGTATTTTCGGGGGTACCGGGGAGTTACGGGAATACGAGGAAGAAGTAATGGGCCTCATGGGCCAAGTGGTGGAAGAGAGGAGGCAAGGCGCACGCCCCCCCTAGCCCAAACCGAATTGGACTAGGGGGCCGGCCCCCATTTCCTCCTTTTCCCCCTC
This sequence comes from Triticum urartu, assembly GCF_056163025.1. NCBI lineage: Eukaryota > Viridiplantae > Streptophyta > Magnoliopsida > Poales > Poaceae > Triticum > Triticum urartu. The sequence continues at coordinate 124,237,693 of NC_141875.1, forward strand.
TCCTTCCTTCTCCTTCTCCTTCTTCCTTTCCTCCTCCTAGTAGGAGTAGGAAAGGGGAGTCCTACTCCTACTAGGAGGAGGACTCCTCCTCCTGGCGCGCCCATAGAGGGTCGGCCGGCCTCCCCCCTTGCTCCTTTATATACGGGGGCAGGGGGCACCTCTAGACACACAAGTTGATCAGTTGATCTCTCCCAGCTGTGTGCGGTGCCCCCCTCCGCCATATTCCACCTCGGTCAGATCGTAGCGGTGCTTAGGCGAAGCCCTGCATTGGTAGCAACATCATCACCGTCACCACGCCGTCGTGCTGACGGAACTCTCCCGTGAAGCTCTGCTGGATCGGAGTTCGCGGGATGTCATCGAGCTGAACGTGTGCTGAACTGGAAGGTGTCGTGCGTTCGGTACTTGATCGGTCGAATCGTGAAGACGTACGACTACATCAACCGCGTTGTGCTAACGCTTCCGCTTTCGGTCTACGAGGGTACGTGGACAACACTCTCCCCTCCCGTTGCTATGCATCACCATGATCTTGCGTGTGCGTAGGAAATTTTTTTAAATTACTACGTTCCCAACAGTGGCATCCGAGCCAGGTTTTATGTGTAGATGTCATATGCACGAGTAGAACACAAGTGAGTTGTGGGCGATATAAGTCATACTGCTTACTAGCATGTCATACTTTGGTTCGGCGGTATTGTTGGATGAAGCGGCCCGGACCGACATTACGCGTACGCTTACGCGAGACTGGTTCTACCAACGTGCTTTGCACACAGGTGGCTGGCGGGTGTCAGTTTCTCCAACTTTAGTTGAACCAAGTGTGGCTACGCCCGGTCCTTGAGAAGGTTACAACAGCACCAACTTGACAAACTATCGTTGTGGTTTTGATGCGTAGCTAAGAACGGTTCTTGCTAAGCCCGTAGCAGCCACGTAAAACTTGCAACAACAAAGTAGAGGACGTCTAACTTGTTTTTGCAGGGCATGTTGTTATGTGATATGGTCAAGACATGATGCTAAATTTTATTGTATGAGATGATCATGTTTTGTAACCGAGTTATCGGCAACTGGCAGGAGCCATATGGTTGTCGCTTTATTGTATGCAATGCAATCGTGCTGTAATGCTTTACTTTATCACTAAGCGGTAGAGATAGTCGTGGAAGCATAAGATTGGCGAGACGACAGCGATGCTACGATGGAGATCAAGGTGTCGCGCCGGTGACGATGGTGATCATGATGGTACTTCGGAGATGGAGATCACAAGTACAAGATGATGATGGCCATATCATATCACTTATATTGATTGCATGTGATGTTTATCTTTTATGCATCTTATCTTGCTTTGATTGACGGTAGCATTATAAGATGATCCCTCACTAAATTATCAAAGTATAAGTGTTCTCCCTGAGTATGCACCGTTGCGAAAGTTCTTCGTGCTGAGACACCACGTGATGATCGGGTGTGATAGGCTCTACGTTCAAATACAATGGGTGCAAAACAGTTGCACACGCAGAATACTCAGGTTAAACTTGACGAGCCTAGCATATAACAGATATGGCCTCGGAACACGGAGACCGAAAGGTCGAGCATGAATCATATAGTAGATATGATCAACATAGTGATGTTCACCATTGAAACTACTCCATCTCACATGATGATCAGACATGGTTTAGTTGATTTGGATCACGTGATCACTTAGAGGATTAAAGGGATGTCTATCTAAGTGGGAGTTCTTAAGTAATATGATTAATTGAACTTAAATTTATCATGAACTTAGTCCTGGTAGTATTAGCGTATCTATGTTGTAGATCAATAGCTCGCGTTTAGCTCCCCTATTTTATTTTTGATATGTTCCTACAGAAAACTAAGTTGAAAGGTGTTAGTAGCAATGACGCGGATTGGATCCGTGATCTGAGGTTTATCCTCATTGCTGCATAGAATAATTATGTTCTTGATGCACCGCTAGGTGACAAACGTGTTGCAGGAGCAGATACAGATGTTATGAATGTTTGGCTAGCTCAATATGATGACTACTTGATAGTTTAGTGCACCATGCTTAAACGTCTTAGAATTGGGACTTCAAAGACGTTTTGAACGTCATGGACCATATGAGATGTTCCAGGAGTTGAAGTTAATATTTCAAGCAAATACCCGAGTTGAGAGATATGAAGTCTCCAACAAGTTCTATAGCTAAAAGATGGAGGAGAATAGCTCAAGCAGTGAGCACGTGCTCAGATTGTCTGGGTACTACAATCGCTTGAATCAAGTGGGAGTTAATCTTCCAGATAAAATAGTGATTGACAGAATTCTCTAGTCACCATAACCAAGTTAGTAGAACTTCGTGATGAACTATAATATGCAAGGGATAACGGAAACGATTCCCAAGCTCTTCGTGATGCTGAAATCAACGAAGGTAGAAATCAAGAAAAGCATCAAGTGTTGATGGTTGACAAGACCACTAGTTTCAAGAGAAAGGGCAAAGGGAAGAAGGGGAACTTCAAGAAGAACGGCAAACAAGTTACTGCTCAAGTGAAGAAACCCAAGTCTGGACCTAAGCCTGAGACTAAGTGCTTCTACTGCAAAGGGACTGGTCACTAGAAGCGGAACTACCCCAAGTATTTGGTGGATAAGAAGGATGGCAAAGTGAACAAAGCTATATTTGATATACATGTTATTGATGTGTACTTTACTAGTGTTTATAGCAACCCCTCGGTATTTGATATTGGTTCAATTGCTAAGAGTAATAACTCGAAATGGGAGTTGCAAAATAAACAGAGACTAGTCAAGGGTGAAGTGATGATGTGTGTTGGAAGTGGTTCCAAGATTGATATGATCATCATCGCACACTCCCTATACTTTCCGGATTATTGTTGAACCTAAATAAATGTTATTTGGTGTCTGCGTTGAGCATAAATATGATTGGATCATGTTTATTGCAATACGGTTGTTCATGTAAGTTAGAGAATAATTGTTGTTCTGTTTACATGAATAAAACCTTCTATGGTCATACACCCAATGAAAATGGTTTGTTGGATCTCGATCGTGGTGATACACATTTTCATAATATTGAAGCCAAAAGATGCAAAGTTAATAATGATAGTGCAACTTATTTGTGGCACTGCTGTTTAGGTCATATTGGTGTAAAGCGCATGAAGAAAATCCATGCTCATGGGCTTTTGGAATCACTTGATTATGAATCAGTTGATGCTTGCGAACCTTGCCTCATGGGCAAGATGACTAAGACTCTGTTCTCCAGAACAATGGAGCAAGCAACAGATTTGTTGGAAATCATGCATACTGATGTATGTGGTCCGATGAATATTGAGGCTTGCGGCAGGTATCATTATTTTCTAATATTCACAGACGATTTGAGCAGATATGAGTATATCTACTTGATGAAACACAAGTCTGAAATATTTGAAAAGTTCAAAGAATTTCAGAGTGAAGTGGAGAATCATCGTAACAAAATAAAAGTTTCTACGATATGATCGCAAGAAGTAAAATATTTGAGTTATGAGTTTGGCCTTCGGTTAAAACAATGTGAAATAGTTTCACTACTCACGCCACCTGGAACACCACAGTGTAATGGTGTGTCCGAACGTCGTAACTGTGCTTTATTAGATATGGTGTGATCTATGATGTCTCTTACCGATACCACTATCATATTAGGGTTATGCATTAGAGACATCTACATTCACATTAAATAGGGCACCATCTAAATCTGTTGAGACGACACCGTATGAACTGTGGTTTGGCGAAAAACCTAAGCTGTCGTTTCTTAAAGTTTGGGACTGCAATGCTTATGTGAAAAAGTTTCACCATGATAAGCTTGAACCCAAATCGGAGAAGTAAATCTTCATAGGATACCCAAAAGAAAATGTTGGGTACACCTTCTATCACAGATCTGAAGGCAAGTTATTCATTGCTGAGAATGGATCCTTTCTAGAGAAGGAGTTTCTCTCGAAAGAAGTGAGTGGGAGGAAAGTAGAACTTTATGATGTAACTGTACCTGCTCCCTTATTGGAAAGTAGTTCATCACAGAAATCTGTTCCTGTGACTACTACACCAATTAGTGAGGAAGCTAATGATGATGATCATGTAACTTCAGATCAAATTACTACCGAACCTCGTAGGTAAACCAGAGTGAGATCCACACCAGAGTGGTACGGTAATCCTGTTTTGGAGGTCATGTTACTTGACCATGACGAGCCTACGAACTATGAGGAAGCGATGATGAGCCCATATTCTGCGAAATGGCTTGAGGCCATGAAATCTTAGATGAGATCCATGTATGAGAACAAAGTATGGACTTTGATTGACTTGCCCATTGATCGGCGAGCCATTGAGATTAAATGGATCTTCAAGAGGAAGACGGACGCTGATAGTAGTGTTACTATCTACAAAGCTAGAATTGTCGCAAAAAGGTTTTCGACAAGTTCAAGGTGTTGACTACGATGAGAGTTTCTCACTCGTATCTATGCTTAAGTCTATCCGAATCATGTTAGCAATTGTCGCATTTTATGAAATCTGGCAAATGGATAAACAAAACTGCATCCCTCAATGGATTTATTAAAGAAGAGTTGTATATGATGCAACCAGAAGGTTTTGTCAATCCTAAAGGTGCTAACAAAATATGCAAGCTCCAGCGATCCATCTATGGACTGGTGCAAGCATCTCGGAGTTGGAATATACGCTTTGATAAGTTGATCAAAGCATATAGTTTTATACAGACTTGCGGTGAAGCCTGTATTTACAAGAAAGTGAGTGGGAGCACTACAGCATTTCTGATAAGTATATGTGTATGACATATTGTTGATCAGAGATAAATGTAGATTTATTCTGCAAAGCATAAAGGAATGTTTGAAAGGAGTTTTTCAAAGAAATACCTCAGTGAAGCTGCTTACATATTGAGCATCAAGATCTATAGAGATAGATCAAGACGCTTGATAAGTTTTTCAATGAGTACATACCTTGACAAGATTTTTAAGTAGTTCAAAATGGAACAGTCAAAGAAGGAGTTCTTGCCTGTGTTACAAAGGTGTGAAGTTGAGTAAGACTCAAAACCCGACCACGGCAGAAGATAGAGAGAGAATGAAAGTCATTCCCTATGCCTCAGCCATAGGTTCTATAAAGTATGCCATGCTGTGTACCAGACCTATTGTATACCCTGCCCTGAGTTTGGCAAGGGAGTACAATAGTGATCTAGGAGTAGATCACTGGACATTGGTCAAAATTATCCTTAGTGGAATAAGGATATGTTTCTCGATTATGGAGGTGACAAAAGGTTTGTCGTAAAAGGTTACGTCGATGCAAGTTTTGACACTGATCCAGATGACTCAAAGTCACAATCTGGATACATATTGAAAGTGGGAGCAATTATCTAGAGTAGCTTAGTGCAGAGCATTGTTGACATAGAAATTTGCAAAATACTTACAGATTTGAATGTGGCAGACCCGTTGACTAAACTTCTCTCACAAGCAAAACATGATCACACCTTAGTACTCTTTGGGCGTTAATAACATAGTGATGTGAACTAGATTATTGAATCTAGTAAACCCTTTGGGTGTTGGTCACATGACGATGTGAACTATGGGTGTTAATCACATGGTGATGTGAACTATTGATGTTAAATCACATGGCGATGTGAACTAGATTATTGACTCTAGTGCAAGTGGGAGACTGAAGGAAATATGCCCTAGAGGCAATAATAAAGTTATTATCTATTTCCTTATCTCATGATAAATGTTTATTATTCATGCTAGAATTGTATTAACCGGAAACATAATACATGTGTGAATACATAGACAAACAGAGTGTCACTAGTATGCCTCTACTTGACTAGCTCGTTGAATCAAAGATGGTTAAGTTTCTGAAAGCACAAGTGCTCCCTGGGTGGTTTTGGTAATTAATGTCAACATATCTCTTGTTGGGCTAACACTTTTACCTAGTATGTTTCAGATAAGTTCAACAATGGAGTGGCATGGACTAGAGGATGTGGAACCCCTTCAAGATGCTAAGGACAAAGGATTGGCTCAAGCTTCAAGATCAAGACTCTACATTTTCTATTTTAGTGATCCAAGATCACATTGAGTCTATAGGAAAAGCCAATACTATCAAGAGGGGATGAGGTGTTGCTTAATGGCTTGCTTGCTCAAAGTGCTTAGTGATATGCTCCAAAACCCTCAACTACCTTCCCACATCCACATATGACCTAAACCAAAAGTCAAACTCGGCCCCACCGATTCTATCTATCCGGCGCCACCGAGTTTCAGATGTCATAGCCACTGCCACAAACCCTAGCAAATCAGTTTCACCGATAGGGATCTCGGTCTCACCGAGATGGGATTGTAATCTCTCTGTGTATGTCCATTACCAAAATCAGTCTCACCGAGTTTGAGCAATCGGTACTACCGAGATTACAATGCAAACCCTCTGGTTAGCTTATTACCAAGATCGGTCCCACTGAGTTTGTGTAATCGGTCTCACCGAGTTTGCCTGACCAACTCTCTGGTTAGCTTATTACCAAAATCGGTCCCACCGAGTTTGTGTAATCAGTCACACCGAGATTACGTTATGCCCTAACCCTAACCATATCGGTCCTACCGAGTTGCACCTCAGTCCCACCAAAAATCCTAACGGTCACTAGGTTTGCTGAATCGGTCCGACCGAGTTTAACCATTCGGTCCCACCAAGTTTGGCAAATTGTGTGTAACGGTTAGATTTTGTGTGGAGGCTATATATACCCATCCACCCACTCTTCATTCGTAAAGAGAGCCATCAGAACATACCTACACTTCCAATACACATTTTCTGAGAGAGAACCACCTACACTTGTGTTGAGGTCAAGATGTTCCATTCCAACCATATGAATCTTGATCTCTAGCCTTCCCCAAGTTGCTTTCCACTCAAATCTTCTTTCCACCAAATCCAAATCCTGTGAGAGAGAGTTGAGTGTTGGGGAGACTATCATTTGAAGCACAAGAGCAAGGAGTTCATCATCAACACACCATTTGTTACTTCTTGGAGAGTGGTGTCTCCTAGATTGGCTAGGTGTCACTTGGGAGCCTCCAACAAGATTGTGGAGTTGAACCAAGGAGTTTGTAAGGGTAAGGAGATCGCCTACTTTGTGAAGATCTACCGCTAGTGAGGCAAGTCCTTCGTGGGCGACGGCCGTGATGGAATAGACAATGTTGCTTCTTCGTGGACCCTTCGTGGGTGGAGCCCTCTATGGACTCACGCAACCGTTACCCTCTGTGGGTTGAAGTCTCCATCAACGTGGATGTACGATAGCACCACCTATCGGAACCACGACAAAAACATCTGTGTCTCCAATTGCGTTTGAATACTCCAAACCCTTCTCTTTACATTCTTGCAAGTTGCATGCTTTACTTTCCGCTGCTCATATACTCATTGCATGCTTGCTTTATATGTATTGTGTTTGTTAAACTTGTGCTTAAACTCCACTTAAACTTAAGAATATTAAAAACTGCAACTTTTGGCACTTAGTGTCTAATCACCCCCCCCCCCTCTAGACACCTCTTCTCGATCCTTTCTATTGGTATCAGAGCTTTGGTCTCCATTGCCTTGGTTTAAACACCATTGGAGGAAGATGGATGTGTCTACTTTGGGGAGTCTTAGACATAGAGTGCCTATTCTTGATGGAGAGTATTTTCACGAGTGGAAAATGAAATGCTTGAGATTTTCAATGAATATCATTTGAACAAGTACATTACTAGCCCTTGTGCACCTCATGTTGATCCTTTGCACCCTACCCTAGATGAAGATATTGACATGATTCGCAATCTTAGAACTGTTGAGCTCATCATTAGAGGCTTGCCTAGAAACTTGATTAGAGGTTTGCCTACTCTCAAGTGTGCCTACACCATATGGAGATTTCTTGAGGAATGATTTCCAAATTATTCCTTGAAAAATGTAGACGAAATTCTCCATAAGTCTATTGCCTTGAGTAAGATGAACTCTAGTGATCCTAGCTTTGGTGATTGTCTATTTGAGCTTACCAATCTCATGCGTGCTAAAGGAAATGTTGGAATCATTAGCGATATCATATTCGAAGCTATTAGAATTCATAAAGGTAACCATTGTGATGATCATTTATCTAATGAATTACCCTCTCTAGGAATTGATCAATCACAAGATGATTTTGAACATGGATACTATGATGAAGATGATGATAGTGACTATGATCTTGATGATGCAATGAGGCATTTTGGTCTTATGGCAAATCTTTGCGGCTACATGGCTGGAGGAAAGGAATGGGTCCTTGATAGTGGATGTACTGATCATATGACCGGAGATAAAGATATGTTCCGTGAGCTTGCTGAAAACGACGGCCCTCGAAAATATGTCACTTTTGGTGATAATTCAAAGGGTAAGGTGGTTGGCCTTGGTAAGGTGGCCATCTCACATGATAGCTCCATACAAAATGTCATGCTCGTTGAATCCCTTGGATACAATTTACTTTCAGTTTCTAGACTTGCGGATTTTGGTTTCAATGTCTTATTCACTGAAGTAGATTGCCAAGTGTTTCGTAGAGACAATCATAAAATGGTCTTTACCGGTATACGTAGAGGAGATCTTTACATTGTTGATTTCACTAAAAAGGCTCAACCTAGAACTTGCTTAATTACCAAATCTTCTAAAGGCTGGTTGTGGCATAGAAGACTAGGTCATGTTGGTATGCGAAATCTTGATAAGCTTATTAAAGGTGATCATATCCTTGGAATAAAAGATGTCATATTTTACAAGGATAGACTTTGTAGTGCTTGTCAAGCAGGGAAACAAGTTGGAGGAAGTCACCGCGCGAAGAACATCATGACCACAAGAAGACCACTCGAGCTAATTCACATGGATCTCTTTGGTCCAAATGCCTACAAGAGTCTCGGTGGTAACTCATTTGGTCTAGTCATAGTTGATGATTTTTCAAGATTTACGTGGGTGTTCTTTCCTGATGACAAATCGCAGGTCCAGAAGATCTTCAAAAACTTCGCTAGGAAGGCCCAAGATCAGTTTGACGTGAAGATCAAGAAGGTTCGGAGCGACAACGGAATGGAGTTCAAGAACGCAAATGTGGACACCTTTCTTGACGAAGAAGGGATTTCACACGAGTTCTCGGCTACGTACACACCTCAAAAAAATGGAGTTGTTGAAAGGAAGAACCGGACTCTTATCGAGATGGCAAGAACGATGCTTGATGAGTACAAAACGCCAAAGCACTTTTGGGCGGAAGCGGTTGAGACAGCTTGTCATGCAAAAAATCGCTTGTATCTTCACAAGCTACTCGGCAAGACGGCATACGAGCTCCCCACCGGTAACAAACCCCAAGTTGGATACTTTCGAGTATTCGGCTCAAAGTGCTACATTCTTGATAAGCATCAGCATTCTAAATTTGCTCCTAAATCTCATGAAGGTTTCCTACTTGGTTATGGCTCAAACTCTCACACTTACCGTGTCTACAACAATTTCACCCGAAAGGTTGAAGAGACGGTAGATGTGAAGTTTGATGAATCTAACGGCTCGCGAGTAGAGCAATTGCCAATTGATGTAGGAGATAAAGACCCTTCGGAAGCAATTCAAGACTTGTCCATTGGCAAGATTCGTCCAACGGAAGTGAAGGAGAGTACCTCGTCCGTCCAAGTGGAAGCTTCTACCTCACGACAAGGTGAACCAAGAGTTGATACGGAAGCATCCACAAGTGGGACACGCCAAAATGAAGAAAACGAGGAAGCGCACCAAGATGAACATCAAGAACCTCCTTCTCCACCACGACAAGAGAACGACAACGTCAACAATGAAGAAGGCCAAGAAGAAGCACAAGATGAAGAGGATGTTCCACCCCGACCCAAGCAAAAGCTTTCACGAGTTCGAGCAAGAATTGCTAAGGATCATCCCGTCGAGCAAATCTACAATGATATCCAAACCAGGAGAATCACTCGCTCTAAAACTCGTTTAGCTAACTTTTGTGAACATTACTCATTCATCTCTAGCATTGAACCTATGAAGGTTGAAGAAGCATTGGAGGATCCGGACTGGATAAACGCTATGCATGAAGAGCTACACAACTTTGAGAGAAATCAAGTGTGGACATTGGTCGAGAAGCCCGACAACAACCACAACATCATTGGTACCAAATGGGTGTTTCGCAACAAGCAAAATGAAGATGGACAAGTGGTTCGCGACAAAGCACGTCTCGTCGCCCAAGGCTACACACAAGTTGAAGGTATGGACTATGGTGAGATATATGCTCCCGTTGCTAGACTTGAGTCCATTCGCATCTTACTTGCTTATGCTAATCACCATGATATCACCTTGTACCAAATGGACATTAAAAGTGCTTTTCTAAATGGCAAAATTGAGGAGGAAGTTTATGTTAAGCAACCTCCCGGCTTCGTCAATCCTAAGAAACCTAATCATGTTTACAAACTTCACAAAGCCCTTTATGGTCTTAAACAAGCTCCTAGAGCATGGTATAAATGCTTGACCAAGTTCCTTATTGAAAAAGGCTTTGAAATTGGTAAAATTGATTCTACTCTTTTTACTAAAAGGGTTAATGGAGAACTATTTGTGTGCCAAATTTATGTTGATGATATCATATTTGGTTCAACTAACCCTCATTTTAGTGAGAAGTTTGGAAAGCTAATGTCAGAGAAGTTTGAGATGTCTATGATGAGTGAACTCAAATTCTTTCTCGGTTTGCAAATCAAGCAAAGTAAGGAAGGTACCTTTGTCTCCCAAACGAAGTACACCAAGGACTTATTCAAGAAGTTCAATATGCAAGAATGCAAAGGTATGACTACACCCATGACTACTAGTGGACATCTTGATTTGACCAAAGATGGTGAACCGGTTGATCAAAAGGTTTATCGCTCTATGATTGGTTCATTGTTATATCTATGTGCCTCTCGTCCCGATATTATGCTAAGTGTGTGCATGTGTGCACGATATCAAGCTGCTCCTAAAGAGTGTCATCTTAAGGCTGTGAAAAGGATAGTGAGATACCTAATCCATACACCAAATTTTGGCATTTGGTAGGTCCTCTTTTGATCTTGTTGGCTACTCCGATTCGGACTATGCCGGAGACAAGGTTGATAGAAAATCCACTTTGGGTACTTGTCAATTCCTTGGTAGATCTCTTGTGTCTTGGTCTTTCAAGAGGCAAAACTCGGTATCCTTATCCACCGCCGAAGCGGAATACATTGCCGCTGGTTCATGTTGTGCTCAATTACTTTGGATGACCCAAACTCTTAAAGATTATGGGATATATGTGAAACATGTTCCATTGCTATGTGACAATGAAAGTGCTATTAAGATTGCTCACAATCCCGTGCAACATTCTCGAACTAAGCATATTGAAGTTCGTCATCATTTCATTCGAGATCATGTTGCAAAAGGGGACATTAACCTTAAGCATGTTCGCACCGATAAGCAATTGGCGGATATATTCACTAAACCACTTGATGAGAAAGTGTTTTGCAGGTTGAGGGGTGAATTGAACATCATTGATGCTTCAAACTTGGAGTAGGAACTCCATTTGATACATGCAGGGCATGAGCCTATGACTAATCCTCGATATTTCTCTTATGATGCTCTTCATATGTCTTGGATATATTTGTACCTTGCATGTTATCTAACCCGTGTAGGTACTTGGTTGAATCTAAATCTATGAGATTGCAACTCACTCACATCTTGAGCAATCTCTACATCACCAAGTCTCTACACAATGGTGGTTGAAGACAAGGAAGCACGAAACATTCAAACATATCCTTTGGCAAATTCTATGTTGAGTCTCATGATTGTCATTTTGGATACACAAGTGCTCTTCCTTGCAAAGCTAACCCATGTGGGTAGATGAACTCAAACTCCAAGTGGTGCTCCCAACCCTTGATGAACTACATCAACCTTGAGCAACCCACACAAGTTCAACTACATGAGCAAGATCAACACCACCACCCAAGGTATGTTATTCCATCTTAGAGAAGCTTTACTCCAAGTCATGAGTCAAAGCAACTCGACAAGATGTGAATACATCAAAAGGCTTAAACGAAAAATGGTAACCCCATTTTGAGCTTAAACGATGAGTATGACCTATGATCAAGTGCTCTCACTTGACTCCTAAGTCAATATACTCTAACATAGGTGACTTTGTCGCCGACCATCTCTAGATGAAGTTCTCGTGTGTCTCTCCGTGCTTTTGTCTCTTGCATATTCTTCATCTAGAACTTTTAGTTTCTTTTCTTTCCTTTTTGTTCTGCATTTTCTGCATCCAATTCATTGCAAATCTTTCAGTAAATTCCTTGCATATCCTTGTGAGATCTTACTTGTCTAGTGAGCTGAGGTGACAAGTGGTTTCACTCTAATGAACTCGGTCACACCGGTTTGTTCTCTTCGGCCCAACCGAAATCTTTCGGTGCAACTGAAGCACACAACTCGGAGTCACCGATTCCACCACAGGAAAACCAACTTGCCACTTATTCCTGATTTCTGTTTGCTCCAGCTCCACTCAATGATTCTTGTCCTCTACCAGCATCATATTAGACATGCTGCTTTGCTCTGTGACTCAAGGACCAACCCATTTGTATCACATGTCCAGAAGATCCCTTCTTGTAAACTGATGTCAAAGGGGGAGAGAGAGATCACATCAAAGCTTAATCCTTCCTATAGGGGGAGAGAGTTTCTCAACTAGGAGAAAGCAATATCATCAAAGACCCCAGATGCTTGGTGTTCAAGAGGAGAGATGTCACATGTCTTTAAGAGGGGAAAGACATGTTTGGTTGCTTGCTTTAGCTCAAGCTCTGTTGTTTCCTTTTTTGTTGTTCTGATTTTCTGTTCCCTATCTTCTCCCAATATCCCATGCAGATTCAGGGGGAGCAAGACATCTAAGGGAAGGAAATCTCTGATTTTATTGCATATCTTTACCTTTGGGGACATGTCTATATCCAATGTGGTACTTAGTACTCACTCTACATGTCATCCCAGTCTTGGTTCTCTTGTGGTTTCTCTTGCTTGCTCTGGTCAGTAGGTGTATCTGTGTTATTTAACCTTGTTTGCGCAGGTTCATCCCATCCTAAGCCGACTCAAGACCACAAGGTAAGTATATGCATCACAGTCATGTGAATGAGAAGTTCTTGCTAATGTACATACTGTTTGCAAGAAGGACCCATGAGCATGAAGGTACATTTCTCACATTCACATCATTTGCTCTGATGCATATAGCCAAGATACATGTAACACATTGCTTACTCTGTCATGTTTACGCATTCACATTCTCCTATATTCAATATTCACATGATTGCATACATGTACGGGGAGCCTATGCATGTTACATGTCTTTCCAAAGCTTTACTTGCTATTATCTATATCTTTATCTAAAGCTTTGATGTATGTTGTCATCAATTACCAAAAAGGGGGAGATTGAAAGCACAAGTGCTCCCTGGGTGGTTTTGGTAATTAATGTCAACATATCTCTTGTTTGTTGGGTTTCGTAGTAATTCAAAAAAATTCCTACGCACACGCAAGATCATGGTGATGCATAGCAACGAGAGGGGGAGAGTGTGATCTACGTACCCTTGTAGATCGACAACGGAAGCGTTAACTTGGTTGATGTAGTCGTACGTCTCCACGGCCCGACCGATCAAGCACCGAAACTACGGCACCTCCGAGTTCTAGCACACGTTCAGCTCGATGACGATCCCCGGACTCCGATCCAGCAAAGTGTCGGGGAAGAGTTCCGTCAGCACGACGGCGTGGTGACGATCTTGATGTACTACCGTCGCAGGGCTTCGCCTAAGCACTACTACAATATTATCGAGGACTATGGTGGAAGGGGGCACCGCACACGGCTAAGAATATGATCACGTGGATCAACTTGTGTCCCTAGGAGTGCCCCGTGCCTCCGTATATAAAGGCTCAAATGGGGGGCTGGCCGGCCAAGAGGTTGTGCGCCAGGAGGAGTCCTACTCCTTCCGGGAGTAGGACTCCCCCCCTTTCCTAGTTGGAATAGGATTCGCGGAGGGGGGAAAAGAGGAGAGAGAGGAGGAAGGGGGGCCGGCCCCCTCTCCTTGTCCTATTCGGACCAAGGGGGGAAGTTCGCGCGGCCCATCTCTAGCCACCTCTCCTCTCTTCCACTAAGGCCCACTAAGGCCCATATACTTCCCGGGGGGTTCCGGTAACCTCCCGGTACTCCGGAAAAATCCCGATTTCACCCGGAACACTTCCGATATCCAAACATAGGCTTCCAATATATCAATCTTTATGTCTCGACCATTTCGAGACTCCTCGTCATGTCCGTGATCACATCTAGGACTCCGAACAACCTTCGGTACATCAAAATGCATAAACTCATAATATAGCTATCATCGTAACCTTAAGCGTGCGGACCCTACGGGTTCGAGAACAATGTAGACATGACCGAGACACGTCTCCGGTCAATAACCAATAGCGGAACCTGGATGCTCATATTGGCTCCTACATATTCTACGAAGATCTTTTATCGGTCAGACCGCATAACAACATACGTTGTTCCCTTTGTCATCGGTATGTTACTTGCCCGAGATTCGATTGTCGGTATCCCATACCTAGTTCAATCTCGTTACCGGCAAGTCTCTTTACTCGTTCCGTAATACATCATCCTGCAACTAACTCATTAGTTGCAATGCTTGCAAGGCTTAAGTGATGTGCATTACCGAGAGGGCCCAGAGATACCTCTCCGACAATCGGAGTGACAAATCCTAATCTCGAAATACGCCAACCCAACATGTACCTTTGGAGACACCTGTAGAGCTCCTTTATAATCACCCAGTTACGTTGTGACGTTTGGTAGCACACAAAGTGTTCCTCCTGCAAACGGGAGTTGCATAATCTCATAGTCATAGGAACATGTATAAGTCATGAAGAAAGCAATAGCAACATACTAAACGATCGGGTGCTAAGCTAATGGAATGGGTCATGTCAATCAGATCATTCAACTAATGATGTGATCCCATTAATCAAATGACAACTCTTTGTCCATGGTTAGGAAACATAACCATCTTTGATTAATGAGCTAGTCAAGTAGAGGCATACTAGTGACACTCTGTTTGTCTATGTATTCACACATGTATTATGTTTCCGGTTAATACAATTCTAGCATGAATAATAAACTTTTATCATGATATAAGGAAATAAATAATAACTTTATTATTGCCTCTAGGGCATATTTCCTTCAGTCTCCCACTTGCACTAGAGTCAATAATCTAGATCACATCACCATGTGATTAACATCGATAGTTCACATCATCATGTGATTAACAACCATAGTTCACATCGCCATGTGCCCAACACCCAAAGGGTTTACTAGATTCAGTAATCTAGTTCACATCGCTATGTGATTAACACCCAAAGAGTGCTAAGGTGTGATCATGTTTTGCTTGTGAGAGAATTTTAGTCAACGGGTCTGCCATATTCAGATCCTTATGTATTTTGCAAATATCTATGTCAACAATGCTCTGCACGGAGCTACTCTAGCTAATTGCTCCCACTTTCAATATGTATCCAGATTGAGACTTAAAGTTATCTAGATCAGTGTCAAAACTTGCATCGATGTAACTCTTTACAACGAACCTTTTGTCACCTCCATAATCGAGAAACATATCCTTATTCCACTAAGGATAATTTTGACCGCTGTCCAGTGATCTACTCCTAGATCACTATTGTACTCCCTTGCCAAAATCAGTGTAGGGTATACAATAGATCTGGTACACAGCATGGCATACTTTATAGAACCTATGGCTGAGGCATAGGGAATGACTTTCATTCTCTTTCTATCTTCTTCCGTGGTCGGGCTTTGAGTCTTACTCAATTTTATACCTTGTAACACAGGTAAGAACCCTTTCTATGACTGTTCCATTTTGAACTACTTCAAAATCTTGTCAAGGCATGTACTCATTGAAAAAAACTTATCAAGCGTCTTGATCTATCTCTATAGATCTTGATGCTCAATATGTAAGCAGCTTCACCGAGGTCTTTCTTTGAAAAACTCCTTTCAAACATTCCTTTATGCTTTGTAGAATAATTCTACATTATTTCCGATCAACAATATGTCATTCACATATACTTATCAGAAATGTTGTAGTGCTCCCACTCACTTTCTTGTAAATACAGGCTTCACCGCAAGTCTGTATAAATCTATATGCTTTGATCATACTATCAAAGCGTTTATTCCAACTCCGAGATGCTTGCACCAGTCCATAAATGGATCGCTGGAGCTTGCTTATTTTGTTAGCACCTTTAGGATTGACAAAACCTTCTGGTTGCATCATATACAACTCTTTCTTTAAGAAATCCATTAAGGATTGCAGTTTTGTTATCCATTTGCCAGGTTTCATAAAATGTGGCAATTGCTAACATGATTTGGACAGACTTTTAAGCATTGATACGAGTGAGAAAATCTCATCGTAGTCAACACCTTGAACTTTGTTGAAAACCTTTTGCGACAATTCTAGCTTTGTAGATAGTAACACTACTATCAGCGTCCGTCTTCCTCTTGAAGATCCATTTATTTTCTATGGCTTGCCGATCATCGAGCAAGTCAACCAAAGTCCATACTTTGTGCTCATACATGGATCCCATCTCAGATTTCATGGCGTCAAGCCATTTTGCGGAATCTGGGCTCACCATCGCTTCTTCATAGTTCGCAAGTTCGTCATGGTCTAGTAACATGACTTCTAGAACAGGATTACCGTACCACTCTGGTGCGGATCTCACTCTGGTTTACCTACGAGATTCGGTAGTAACTTGATCTGAAGTTACATGATCATCATCATTAGCTTCCTCACTAATTGGTGTAGTAGTCACAAGAACAGATTTCTGTGATGAACTACTTTCCAATAAGGGAGATGGTACAATTACCTTATCAAGTTTTCTACTTTCCTCCCACTCACTTCTTTTGAGAGAAACTCCTTTTCTGGAAAGGATCCATTCTTAGCAACGAATGTCTTGCCTTCGGATCTGTGATAGAAGGTGTACCCAATAGTCTCCTTTGGGTATCCTATGAAGACATATTTCTCCGATTTGGGTTTGAGCTTATCAGGATGAAACTTTTTCATATAAGCATCACAATCCCAAACTTTAAGAAACAACTTTGGTTTCTTGCCAAACCACAGTTCAGATTGTGTTGTCCCAACGGACTTAGATGGTGCCCTTTTAAACGTGAATGCAGCTGTCTTTAATGCATAACCCCAAAACGATAGTGGTAGATCGGTAAGAGACATCATAGGTCGCACCATATCTAATAAAGTACGGTTATGACGTTCGGACACACCATTATGCTGTGGTGTTCCATGTGGCATGAGTTTGTGAAACTATTCCACATTGTTTTAATTGAAGACCAAACTCGTAACTCAAATATTTGTCTCCGCAATCAGATCGTAGAAACTTTATTTTCTTGTCACGATGATTTTCCACTTCACTCTGAAATTCTTTGAACTTTTCAAATGTTTCAGACTTATGTTTCATCAAGTAGATATACCCATATCTGCTCAAATCATCTGTGAAGTTTAGAAAATAACGATACTTGCCGTGAGCCTTAACACTCATCGGACCGCATACATCAGTATGTATTATTTCCAATAAGTCAGTTGCTCGCTCCGGAGAACGGAGTCTTAGTCATCTTGCCCATGAGGCATGGTTCGCAAGCATCAAGTGATTCATAATCAAGTGATTCCAAAATCCCATCAGCATGGAGTTTCTTCATGCGCTTTACACCAATATGACCTAAACGGCAGTGCTACAAATAAGTTGCACTATCATTATTAACTTTGCATCTTTTGGTTTCAATATTATGATTATGTGTATCACTACGATCGAGATCCAACGAACTATTTTCATTGGGTGTGTAACCATATAAGGTTTTATTCATGTAAACAGAACAGCAATTTATTCTCTTACTTAAATGAATAACCGCATTACAATAAACATGATCAAATCATATTCATGCTTAACGCAAACACCAAATAACACTTATTCAGGTTCAACACTAATCCCGAAAGTATAGGGAGTGTGCGATGATGATCATATCAATCTTGGAACCACTTCCAACACACATCGTAACTTCACCCTTAAGTAGTCTATGTTTATTCTGCAACTCCCGTTTCGAGTTACTAATCTTAGCAACTGAACTAGTATCAAATACTGAGGGGTTGCTATAAACACTAGTAAAGTACACATCAATAACATGTATATCAAATATACTTATGTTCACTTTGCCATCCTTCTTATCTGCCAATCACTTGGGGTAGTTCCGCTTCCAGTGACCAGTCCATTTGCGGTAGAAACACTTAGTCTCCGGCTTAGGACCAGACTTGGGCTTCTTCACTTGAGCAGCAACTTGCTTGCTGTTCTTCTTGAAGTTCCCCTTCTTCCCTCTGCCCTTTTCTTGAAACTAGTGGTCTTGTCTACCATCAACACTAGATGTTTTTCTCGATTTCTACCTTCGTCAATTTCCGCATTACGGAGAGCTTGGGAATCGTTTCCGTTATCCCTTGCATATCATAGTTCATCATGAAGTTCTACTAACTTGGTGATGGTGACTAGAGAATTCTGTCAATCACTATCTTATCTGGAAGATTAACTCCCACTTGATTCAAGCGATTGTAGTACTCAGACAATCTGGGCACATGCTCACTAGTTGAGCGATTCTCCTCCATCTTTTAGCTATAGAACTTGTTGGAGACTTCATATCTCTCAACTCGGGTATTTGCTTGAAATATTAACTTCAACTCCTGGAACATCTCATATGCTCCATGACATTCAAAACGTCTTTGAAGTCCCGATTCTAAGCCATTAAGCATGGTGCACTAAACTATCAAGTAGTCATCATATTGAGCTAGCCAAACGTTCATAACGTCTGCATCTGCTCCTGCAATAGGTCCGTCACCTAGCGGTGCATCAAGGACATAATTCTTCTGTGCAGCAATGAGGATAAACCTCATATCACGGATCCAATCTGCATCATTGCTACTAACATCTTTCAACACAATTTTCTCTAGGAACATATTAAAATAAACACAGGGAAGCAACAACGCGAGCTATTGATCTACAACATAATTTGCAAAATACTACTAGGACTAAGTTCATGATAAATTTAAGTTCAATTAATCATATTACTTAAGAACTCCCACTTAGATAGACATCCCTCTAATCCTCTAAGTGATTACGTGATCCAAATCAACTAAACCATGTCCGATCATCACGTGAGATGGAGTAGTTTCATTGGTGAACATCGCTATGTTGATCATATCTACTATATGATTCACGCTCGACCCTTCGGTCTCCGTGTTCCGAGGCCATATCTGTATATGCTTGGCTCGTCAAGTATAACCTGAGTATTCCACATGTGCAACTATTTTGCACCCGTTGTATTTGAACGTAGAGCCTATCACACCCGATCATCACGTGGTGTCTCAGCACGAAGAACTTTCGCAACGGTGCATACTGTCGGGTGGTAGGTGCGACATATGCCAACGGGTGGCTTATCATTGTGGGAGCCAGTAAGACATCGCCGGTGCCTGGAAACGGGATAAGGCGAAGACATGCACGCCGGCGGATCTTACCCAGCTTCGGGGCTCTCCGTGGAGATAACACCCCTACTGCTGCTCTGCGGGGTCTCCACATGATCACTAGATGGACAAGTAGCTACACAATGATCCTTGAACTGTTTGGTGGGAGGAGGAAGAAGGGCACGTCTAGCCTGCTTCTTCTCCTTGTGTGGTGTCTAGGACTAGGAGGGGGTCCAACCCTTTGCATGGGTGCCCCGGGGGGTTTATATAGGCCCACCCCCCGGGGGTACAATGGTAATCCGACTGGGCGCGGGGCCCAGCCGTCTGTGACTGCGCTCGCCGGCTCCTGCACCGGCTGCTGGGGCCCGCCGACTGGTGGGTCCCGCCGGCTGCCGGCCCCTTGGTCGACAGGAAGGCCCCACTGTCCAGGGCCTGGTCGGCGGCTGGTTACTGTGGCTCCATCTTGGTGACGTGGGCTTCGTCGTGGTAGGCGCGGCTACAGTGCCGCCGCCCATCGGGCGATCGCTGTAGCCTCACCGTGTCTTGTCCCCTTAATGGGGCGTCTCCTTTGAGGGAGGCGGCAAGCCGGCTGCGGGGAGCCGGCTCTGTCTTGGGCCGACTGGTTGGAGGCGTGGCCGCCTTCGAGCGTCTCTCTGCCCGAAGGGGCCCACCATCTATGGGCCAGACTGGTGGCCCGTCGTGGGTGACACCAAGGTCAACATGGCAACAGTGTCGCGCCGGACGGGTCATGCCTACTCCGTACGGCGCACTGTGCCAAGCGTGCTCCGGGATTCGGGGGCGGCAGGCTTCACTGTAGCCACGCCCCGTCGCACTGCCATTAGGTGGATGCAAACTTTGAGGGTACGGTCTCGACCGCTTTATGGGAGCCAGCTTCTTGGAGTCGGCCTTCTCACGGCCGGCTTCTCGAAGGCGGCCCTCCCATGGCTTTCTTCATGAGGGCTAAAGTCGGGCCGCCTTCCGAAAGCCGGCCTGGATGGCAGTCGGCAAGGGGAAAGCGGCTCCACATCTTGGTTTCTTGAGAGCCGGGCAGGCTCGTAATTTTTTCAGAAGGGCCAGGGGAAGCCGGCTAGGCTACCCATGGCTATTTACTCCGACAGTAGTCCCCGAAGCTGATCCAGCTTCGAGGCGGACAAGGGACGAGAAGCTTGGTCAGCTTCCTATCCTGAAGAGCCGGCTTTGCTGATGTATGCCGACCTTAGAGAGCTCCGCGTCTTTCAGGCGCGAAAGTGGGCGTCCTGCGTGCTGACCGCGGGGCCCTCCCGCAGCCACGTGGCAGCGAGATCCTGCCAGCGCACGCGCGCGACGGGACGTCGCCGCAGGCCCGGGCTCGCCACTCGCAGGCCTTGGTCCGAGCGCGGATCTTCCGTGGCCCACATGGCCCGCTCGTCTTCCCGCGGTGGTTTTATTTCGCCGTTAAGGCACAATAAGCGCGGGACATGGGGGAGTGGGCACGATCGATCCCCACGATTCCCCATGCCGCGCCTCCTCGGCTCC
The DNA here is from genome assembly GCF_056163025.1 of Triticum urartu. Lineage (NCBI taxonomy): Eukaryota > Viridiplantae > Streptophyta > Magnoliopsida > Poales > Poaceae > Triticum > Triticum urartu. The sequence goes on from NC_141875.1 coordinate 124,258,746, forward strand.
GCCACGCGAGCCTATAAGTAGGGGGAGGAGGGGGAGCGACAGAGGTTCGCACGCTCTCTCTCGCTCCGCCCCTTCTCGTCCTCGTTTCTTCCTCTCGTTGCCGCCGCAGCCCCCCGTCTCAGCGCCGCCGCGCCTCCACATCGTCTCGCTCCCATGGCGCTGTCAAGCTCGTGGGACGGCTCCAACGTCCATGAGGACCATGTCGAGTTCCTCCGCCAGACTCGGCGCCTGCCCGACGCCAACATTGTGCGGGTCCACCTGGCGCCGGAGACGGAGATTTTGCCGGCACCGAAGGAGGGCGAGTGGGTCGTCTTCCGCTCGCACTTCCTGCGCGGCTTTGGCCTTCCTGCGAGCGGATTTCTGCGCTCCTTCCTTGAATTCTACAACCTTTAGCCACATCACCTCACGCCCAATGCGGTGATGCTGCTATCGGCCTTCGTCTCCCTCTGTGAAGGTTTCTTGGGGCTGCTCCCCACGCTGGAGCTCTGGGGGGAGTTCTTCCAGAGCAAACTCGGCACCGTCGTCGCGGGCGTGCCCGCCCCCTGCGGGGCCTTCATCGCCATGAGGAGGGCGAGCGAGAACAACCCGTTCCCGCCTATCCCCCTGATCCAGTCGGTGAAGATCTGGCAAAAGTCATATTTCTACGTGAAGAACGTCGCCGAGCAAGGAGACCACGTCAACCTGCCGGCTTACGTAGCCGGCCCACCGGCTGGGAGGCAGCCCTCATGCAGTTTCCGGTCCCGGTCACTGTCTCAGGCCGGGAATGCCGCCGTCTCCCAACTTCGGGTGATGATCCAGTCAGAAGGCCTGAACGGGGCCGACTTGGTGGCCGCCTTCGTGGAGCGCCGGATATTTCCTCTCCAAAGCCGGTCCCACATGATGTGCCAGATGAGCGGCCGCTTCGACCCAAGCCGGCTGAGCACCAGGGAGATGCCTCATGCGGAGGTGTCTTACATGGTAAACTATATCTCCAACTGCAAGCTCGCCGAGGACTGGCGATACGGCAAGGCGCTGTATTCTCGCTCCAACCCTCCGCCCGTGGTAAGTTTTCTTCACTTTCTTCTTTTCATGGGTAGCCGGCTTTATGATGGACGGCTTCTAATCAGTCGGTCCTTCTTAGCAGAACCCCCTTCTCCCGCCGACGACCGGGACAGCGAGGATAGAACGCCAGTATGCCCCCGACCGCACGGCGGACGACGTCGACGATCCGGACTTGGGGGCGGCCGCCATGGAAGACGCCGTCGTGGGGGACGACGCCGAGCCCGGGGGCTCAAGGCTCACCGCGAGCTTCAAGGACTGGCCGGACGATGCTGAAGCCGAAGTCGCCCCACGTCGCCAGCCGGCGGCCGACCATCAGGGCGCGGGCTCGTCCATCGCGCCGGCTGCCAGTGGTGGCGCACAGAAGCGCCGGGCCGCTTCAGGCCTCTTCGGCAGTCGGCCGAAGAAGTCCAAAGCCTCCACCGCGGTGACCAAGCGAGACGAGGCGGCTGCGAAAGCGGCCCGCTTCCACAAGGCGGTGAAGCAGCCTCAGGCGGTCTCAGCGTAAGTCGTCAATCGCCTTGTCGCATGCTCTTTATCATTCTCTTCTTGTTCGAGCATTCTTCTTAATTTCTTCCGCTTGCTGGGCAGGGCGCCGCTTTCCCTTGAGCGTGGTCCGGGCGGCTCCGTAGTTGGGCCGGCTGGAGGTTCTTCAAGCTCCCGCCGCGTGGACCCCCGCGCCGACCTCAGGGAGGCCACAGAGCGGAACGCCCATGAAGCACGGGAGGAGCGCGAGGCGGCGGAGAAAGCGGCCGCCCAGGCGGCGAGGTTGCAGGCCGACGCGGCAGCCAAGGCCCAGATGGAGGCGGCGACCGCGGAGCCGGAGGCGGAGGGTTCGCGCAACCAGCCTCCGCTGCTCGCCATTCCCCTCCAAGCCGTGGCTCCCGACACCCCTTTGCCCTTGGCGGAGGAGATCGTCCAAGACCCGCCGCTGATGGAGAGGGGGGAGGACCCCGTGGCCTTTGCGCGGAGAGCGCCGCCAGCAGCGCCAGCCGGAGCGGGCCAAGGCGGCCAATCATCAGCAGCGCCGGAGGGGCCGACCGGGGGTGAGCCGGAGGACAGAGCCGGCCTTGAGATGCAGCCGGTGATGGGCCGGCGCGCAGTGGGAGGCGCCGCTCCGCCGGAGTTGCGCCGAGTCACAGGCGCAGGCTCGTCGGCGGAAGATCTGGAGGCGGCCAGCACTGCCACGTCCGAGTGGACTCCCAGCAGGGGGACTGGCGAGCTGAATGTGGCGGCTCAAGGGGTCCGGAGCCGGCTGCAAGCTCAGGCCGCCCTGCTGCAACAGTTCACCCAGGAGTTCCTGTCGACGCGAGCCGCCATCCGGGTGAGTCCTTCGTTCTTGGCCGCTTTTGATTTCTTGATTTCTTCCGTGGGGGCGCGTCAGCGCACCCACTGGGTGTAGTCCCCGAGATTCGGGCCGACTGCTGCGCAGTCGGGTCGGATCTTTCTCGACGGCTACCTTACTTTGCTTTTGGTCTGAACTTTCAGGAATATCACAACTCCCGTGCTGCCGCCTTCAACTCCCAGGCTCGGGAGTTGAGCCGGAGGACCGACGACCTGGCCGACAGCCGAAGTAAGTACTCGATCTTGTCTGTCTCCTGTGGGGGCGCGGCAGCGCACCCACTGGGTGTAGTCCCCGAGATTCGGGCCGACTGCTGAGCAGTTGGGTCGGATCTTTCTTGACGACTCTTTCCTTATTGGTTTTTCTTTTTCTTTGTCTTCAGGGGCCAACGCCGACTTGAGGAAGGAGCTCGGCGAAGCGAAGGCCGCCCTTCATACCAAGGATGCCGAGTACGCTGCCTTGGTCCAGGAGCGTGATCGCCTGGCCAAGAAGCTGGCCGACCAGGAGAAGAGCCACAAGGCGGCCCTGCAGGCGGCGCAGGATAGCGAAGCCGCCCTGAAGGCGGAGTATGAGACCGAGGCGGCGAGCTGGGCTGAGACCCGGCGAGCCCTGGATGAAGGCTTCGGCCGGATCGAGGATTTGATCGACGGTAAGCCGCCTTCCTCGCCCCTCCCCTGCCCCTTGCCGCCTGGGTTTTTGGCTTAACTTGAGCTGCTGCTTGTTTTTTGGTGCAGACTACTTCCCCGGCTACTCCGCCTTCGCCGCCCAAAGCATTGAGGCCCATCGCGAGGCGCGTCGTCAGGCGGGGGCCAACATCGCGCCGGATGCGAACCGGACGCTTGAGGAGCAGCTCTTGGCTGTCCAGGCACGGTTGCAGCCGGCTCATCGGATGCTTCGCCGGCTCCAACGTGCCGGGGCGCAAGTGTTGGCCGCCCTCTGGCCCGGCGAGATGGTCCCCCGCACCCCAAGCCAAACTGCCGACTGGCTGGAGGTCGCAGTCAGTCGCTTTGAGGCTTGGAAGGCGTCGGCGGCCCGCCTCGGAGCCGGACGGGCGTTGGAGTTCGTTCGGGCATGGTACCCAGGGCTGAGCCTGGACCAGCTGCGCACTTGGCGGATGGAGGCCAACGCGGAGCTGGAGGAGGTGAGGCCGGCTATCGCCCAGCGGGCTTCGACGATCACCGAGTGCACCGACATCAGCGTTTTCGCACCCAAAATCGATGATGACGGTGTTGCTCAGCCGGAGGAGTGGTTCGGGCTGAACCCGACGGTGGGCGAGGACTCGGCGGAGGAGATTGCGTCCAGCGAAGAGGGCGAGGATGACGAAGAGGAGGACGTCGAAGACGTCGAGCCGGCTGGTGGAACAACCGGCCGTCCTCAGGCCGACCGTGCCTCCAGCAACGAGGCGCGTGGAAGCGCGCCCTCTGCGGGAGGCGGTGACCAAGCCAAAGTTCGCCAGCCGGCCGCTCCTTCAGCCGGCACGACCGTCTCCGCCAACCAGCCCGGCTCATCGGTCGCTCCGCCAGCTTGACCTGCCGTCCTTATTTTTCCTGCTTGTTGTCTTTTGAACAATCTTCATTAAGTTTTCGCAGTTCCACCCACTGGGGGTGTATCCAAACTATGTTGAATGCTGGCCTCTCGGAGGTCTTTTATGTAAATATTGTTATGTGCATGTTCGGTTTCCATTCGCGTATGCTTTTTATCCTTAGGCCTTTTCCTTTGTCGCCTTCCCTCTTTGGGGAGGCAAGTACTTGAGCTTTCTTGGATTGAAGTGAAATGAATGGAAACCGGCCGGCCGGCTACTCTGGTAGCCAGTCGGCGGTGGGAGAAAAACCGGCTTTTGTTATATTAGTCCGTTAGTCCCTAGCCGTTTTTCGTGTGGGCGCCCATTCCTGCCTTTAACTCTTGCCAGCCAGACAGCCGGTTCTTTGAACTGCTACTTTTGGCAAGAAAAGGCTTGGGAGCCGGCACACTACTTGTCTGACTGCGGGTAGGACTTCTAATATAACTCCAGTCGGCCAGTCCCCGAGCCGACTAGTCGAACCCGGTGCCGGACGGAACAAGTAAATGAAATGACAAGGTCATAAGCATGATACTTTTCATTCATAAATAAGGGATGGCAGTCCCCGAGCCCTCCTCGGGGGGCCTATTGTCTCGTACTTAATACAAAAGTTAGCGTGATACATACTGCATTTCAACTGTAAAATCTTCGAAGGAGGTTGGCGTTCCATGGTCGTTCCGACTCCTTGCCGGAGTCGTCTCTCTTGCGTGCCTTCGGCTTCTGTGCATCGATCAGGTAGTAGGAGTCGTTGCCTAGAGCTCTGCTGATGACGAAGGGGCCTTCCCAAGAGGCCGAGAGTTTGTGCTGGCCGGCTGTTCGCTGGATCAGCTGGAGCACAAGATCGCCCTCTTGGAAAGATCTTGGCCTGACCTTCCGGCTATGGTAGCGGCGCAAACCCTCCTAGTAGATGGCAGACCGGCTGAGGGCTAACAGCCGGCTTTCTTCCAGTAGGTCGACGCTGTCTTCTCATGCTTCCTTGGCCTCCGCTTCCGTGTACATGGTTACTCGAGGCGAGTCGAACTCGATGTCAGTTGGGATGACTGCCTCGGCACCATACACAAGGAAGAAAGGGGTGAAGCCGGTTGACTTGTTTGGTGTAGTCCGCAGACTCCAGAGGACAGCCGGCAGCTCATCGAGCCAACAGCCGGCTGAGCGCTCCAGAGGTACGACCAGTCGGGGCTTGATGCCGGAGAGGATGAGGCCGTTGGCTCGCTCGACCTGGCCGTTTGACTGTGGGTGGGCGACGGATGCTAAGTCCAGTCGGATACCTTGGGCTGCGCAGAAACGTGCCAAGGCTCCTTTGGCAAAATTCGTGCCATTGTCGGTGATGATGCTATGTGGCACGCCGTACCGAGTTGTTATGTCTGCGATGAACGTCACAGCAGTCGGCCCATTCAGCTTCTTGATCGGCTTTGCCTCAATCCACCTGGTGAATTTGTCCACGGCAACGAGCAAATGCGTCATGCCGCCGCGCGCCGTCTTGAATGGGCCCACCATGTCCAGTCCCCAAACGGCGAAGGGCCAAGTGAGGGGAATGGTCTTGAGTGCCGAAGCCGGCATGTGTTGCTTGGAGCTGAAGAGTTGGCACCCCTTGCAATGTTTAACTAATTCTTTGGCGTCATCCAAAGCAGTCGGCCAGAAGAAACCATGGCGGGAGGCTTTGGCGACAAGTGATCTTGAGGCCGCATGGTGGCCGCATTCTCCTTGGTGAATGTCTCTGAGGATTGCAATGCCCTTCTCTTGCTCGACGCACCGTTGGAGGATTCCAGTGACACTGTGCTTGACTAGTTCTCTGTTGACGATTGTGTATGCTCCGGCTCGACGTTGGACTTGTCTTGCTTCTGTTTCGTCAGCCGGCAGGTCTTGGTTTACTAGGAAGTTGAGGATGGACTGAGCCCATGATGGAGCCGCGACTTCTTCCACTGCCAATGTGGCTACTGCCACCAGGGTGGGGGGGCTGGGTGGTGAGATGCTGGAGTCGGCCGCCGGCTGTTGTGCTGGTGCAGTCCCCGGGCCGGCTACCGCAGTCCCCAAGCCGGGTGTGGCAGTCCCCGAGCCGGTTGCCGAAGTCCCCGGGCCGGCTGCGGGAGTCTCGGGGTCGCCTGCTTGGTTCTTCGAGCCGGACCCGGCCGCATCGGGGTCAGGCGGCACAAAGATGGAGTCGGACTCTGGAGACGGCTTAATGGATGGCTTGAGGAGGCATTGTAGAGCGACGCCGGTTGGTATTGCTTGCCGAGTAGAGCCTATTCGAGCCAGGGCATCGGCTGGCTCGTTGTCGGCTCGCGGTACATGGAGGAACTCACATCCTTCAAAGTATCCACTGAGTTGTTGGACCAGGAAGCTGTAGCTCGCCATATTTGCGTCCTTGGCGTCCCAGTCGCTGGATGATTGCTGGACCACCAGGTTCGAGTCGCCATAACATAGGATCCGGCGAATGCCAAGTTCTTTAGCAAGCCGGAGCCCGTGTATGAGTGCCTCGTACTCGGCCACGTTGTTGGAGGCGGCAAAGTGGATCTGTAGCGTGTATCTGAGCTTGTCGCCTTTGGGAGAGGTAAGGACGACGCCGGCTCCCAAGCCGGTGCGCATCTTGGACCCGTCGAAGTGCATGCGCCAATGGGTGGAGTCGGGAGCCGGCGGCAGGTACTGGGTCTCGGCCCAATCGACGAGGAAGTCGGCCAGTGCTTGGGACTTGATGGCGGTGCGGGGCTGGTAGAAGATCGTGTAAGGGGCCAGCTCGATGGCCCATTTTGCCACCTGGCCGGATGCGTCCCGGCTGCCTATGATCTCGGCCAGCGGGGCGGTGCATACGACCGTGACGGGGTGCTCTTGAAAGTAGGGCTTCAGCTTCTTGGCGGTGAAGTACACGCCGTAACACATCTTCTGGTAGTGCGGGTAGTTCTGCTTTGAGGCGGACAGCACCTCGCTCAAACAATACACCGGCCTCTGGACCGGCTGGGCTCGGCCTTCTTCTGGCTGTTGGACTACGATGAAGGTGCTGACCACCCGGCTGGTTGCGGCGATGTAGAGGAGCATGGGCTCTTTCTCAGTCGGCGCCGCCAGAACGGGCGGCGTGGCCAGCATCTTCTTTAGCTCGTGAAAAGCTTGGTCGGCCTGGTCGTTCCACTCGAAGTGAGTGCTCTTCTTCATGAGGCAGTAGAGGGGGAGAGCTTTCTCTCCGAGCCAGCTGATGAAGCGGTTCAAGGAGGCCAAGCACCCGGTGAACTTTTGAATGTCTCGAAGCTTGGTGGGGATCGCCATTCTCTCGATGGCCTTGATCTTCACCGGGTTGCATTCGATGCCGCGTTCGGAGACCAGGAAGCCTAGGAGCTGGTCGGCTGGCACTCCGAACACGCATTTCTCGGGTTGAGCTTGATTTGGAACCGGCGTAGGTTCTCAAACGTTTCCTTGAGGTCTCCCAGCAAGGTGCCGCGCTTCTCCGTCTTCACCACGATGTCGTCCACGTAAACGTGAGCATTTCTGCCGAGCTGCTTGAGGAGGCACTTTTGCATGCAACGCTGAAAAGTGGCACCGGCATTTCTCAAGCCGAATGTCATAGTCAGGTAGCAGAAGGCTCCAAATGGCGTGATGAAGGCGGTCTTCAGGCGGTCGTCCGGATCCAGCTTTATCTGGTGATATCCTGAGTAAGCATCCAAGAAGCTCAACAGCTCGCATCCGGCTGTGGAGTCTATCACTTGGTCAATCCTTGGCAGGGCAAAGGGATCTTTGGGGCAAGCCTTGTTGAGGCTTGTGTAGTCTATGCACATGCGCCACTTGTTGTTCTTCTTTAGCACGAGGACCGGGTTGGCGAGCCACTCTAGAAAGAGAACTTCCATAATGAAGCCGGCTGCCAAAAGCCGGGCTATCTCCTCCCCTACAATCCTGTGTTTCTCCTCCGACAGTCGGCGAAGGGGTTGTTTGACTGGCTTTGCGTCTTCTCGAACGTGTAGTTTGTGCTCGGTGAATTTCCTCGGAACACCCGCCATGTCCTTGGGGGACCATGCGAAGATGTCCCGATTCTCATGGAGGAAATCGGTGAGCTCGCCTTCCTATTTGCTGTTCAGGTTTGCCCCGATGACGGCAAACCTCTCTGGGTGCTCGGGGTCAAGAGGCACCTTCTTCGTCTCCTTGGCCGGCTGGAAAGATCCTTGAGCATCATGCTCCTTGGGGTCGGGGGACACGGCCGACTGCTTGCCGGCTATGGCCACGACTCGGTCCAGCATCTTCTTTTCTTCGGCAATCACAAGGGACTCGACCAGCCGGCTGCTGGCTGCTGCGCACTCAGAGGACTTCTTGTAATCGCCGGCTATGGTGATGACGCCTTTGGTGCTTAGTATCTTCATCTTGAGGTATGCATAGTGGGGAACTGCCATGAATTTGGCCAAGGCAGGTCGGCCAAGCAATGCATGGTAAGGGCTCTCCAGGTCCACCACTTCAAACCAGATCGCTTCCCGGCGGAAATGCTCCTTGTCCCCAAAAAGTACATCAATCTTGATCTTGCCAATGGGGGCGCAGGACAGGCCGGGTACGATGCCATGAAACAATGTCTGAGTAGGCATGAGCTGCTTCGTCTTGACGTTTAGCTTCTCCAGGGTGTCACGGTACAGGATGTTGATGCTGCTCCCGCCGTCTATCAACACACGGGAGAAGCGGGCAGCGCGTCTGTCCGTCGCGAGGGTGGCTTCCAGGACCAACGCATAAGAGCCGGGAGACGGCATCACCTCTGGATGGTCGGCCCGGCTCCAGCTGATGGGCTTTTCTGACCAATCCATGTGTCTGGCGGGGTTGGCGGCGACCACGCTGACTTCCTGGTGCTCTCGGCGCCTACTGCGCCGGTCTTCGGGCTGGCTTGTAAAGACGATGTAGGATGCTTGCTCGTCGGGGAATTCGTCGTGCACGGCTCCGACTACGGGCCGAGCGGCCGGAGGCGGCAGGGCCGGAGGCGGCGGGCCGGCAGGCGGAGGCGGCACGAGCCCCTCGCCTTTAGAGATTCGGGTGAGCCAATGGCACTTCCGGGTTGTGTGGTTGGACGGCTTCGCGCCGCTGTGGAACTTGCACGGGGCGTCGAGAGTTTTCTCGTAGGAGAAGGCGGGCTACCAAGCCGGCCTGCCGCCCTTGGGCTTCTTGGGCGCCGGTCGCCCTTCAGGCGGTGCGTCTTCAACTGTGGCCACCTGCCGACTGGCGGGAGGCGGCGCGGGGCCCTTGCGCTTGTGGTCGTTCGAGTGTGGGCGTCGGCCGGAATCCCCAGCCGGCGTTTTGGGCGCCGGGTTAAGTACTTTTCGGACGCGTCTACCCGAAGCTCGGTCTTCATCGAGGAGCCGGCGGTGGCGTACTTGTCCGCTATGTCCAGAAGCTCGTCGAGGGTAGTCGGCTCGTCGCAGAGGAGCTTGTGCTTGAGGAGGGTGCCTTCTCGGCATCCGGCTGTGAAGTATTCTATGGCTTGCACCTCGTGCACCCCTTCGCAAGAGTTGCGGAGCTCGGCCCAACGCGTGAGGTAGTCGCGAGTGGACTCGGCGGGGCCTTGTACGCACAAGGAGAGCTGTCTGGGCTTGGGGGCCCGCTTGTAGGTGCTGGTGAAGTTGCGGATGAAGGCTTCTGTGAAGTCCAGCCAGCTGTTGATGCTGCGCGGCTTGAGGCTGTTGAGCCAGGTCCGTGCCGTGCCTTGCAGCATGAGGGGCACGTACTTCACGGCAACGCGCCGGTTGCCGTTGGCTATGCTAACCGCCGTGGAGTAGTCGATCAACCAATCTTCCGGCTTCACGGAGCCGTTGTACTTGGGCGTGTCTCTTGGGAGCGAGAACCCTTTGGGGAAGGGCTTGTCGCGGATGCGGGGGCCGAAACAAGGCGGGCCGACATCGTCTTCTTCTTCCAACGCCAGGGATCGCGCCAGGCGGTCGATCCGATGGCGGGCGTCGTTCTCGCCGACTCCTTCGCGGCGGCCTAGCCGGCTGCTGAGAGTCGGGTGCGCCACTGGCGGCGGGGCGGGATATCTCTCTCCACGGGGCGGAGGCGGAGGCGGGTTGCCCCGCCATTCCATGGCTCGGGGATGGCCGTCCGCGTCTCGCTCGATGGAGATTCGGGTCAGGCTGCGGCTGGCAGCCGGCTCTTTCTCGCGCCGCGCGCGGGTGTTGCTCGTACTCGGTGCCCGGGACGTCATGCCGTGATCTCGGCGCGGGGGAGGGCTTTCCGCGCGGGCGTCGGCTTTGTGTCGCTGCGCGGCCGCGTCAATCAGTTGCTGGATGCGCCGGGTCATGTGGGGGAGGTCTTCAGCCTCCAAGCCGTCCAACTCGTCTACGGCTGCCTGGGCGGCACGCAAGTTCTCGAGCGGAGTGGCATAGACCGGGCGGTCGACTCCCAGCGTGTCGGCGATGACGGCGCCGCGTTGCTTGACAAGGCCGGCCCGGCTTGGCCCGCCCAGGGCCGGCGTGCCGAAGGCGGCGTGATCAGCTTCGCGCTGATAGGCCTCAGTGAGGCGTCTTACGGAAGCCAGCCTCCGGCCCTCTGCGAGGAGGGCGAGGCGGCGTGCCTCCAGTGCTTCGTCGTCAGCATTAGCCGGGAGGGGGGTGGACAAGTCATGGGCCGCCGCGTGCGGGGCGTCGTGGGCGCTCTCGTCGGCCGGGCCGCCGTGGCCGACAACCATCACTTCGGTGGTGACAGCGTCGCCGCCACCGGCTCGGGGAAGCGGGTCGTTGTAGATCGTGACGTTGGTGGGGAAGGTGTCGAACGAGGCCGTGTCGGAGTCGACAGGCATCGGGTCGGTGGAGCCAACCGACTCCAGGTCCACGGTAGGCTCGCTGGAGACATGGAGCTGGCCGAGAAGGTTGGCGAGGTGGTCGGTGCCCGCATCGGAGGCGAGCTCGTCGGAGATGAGGGTTTCGTTGAGGAGATCGGCGAGGCTGCTTGCCGCGCAGACGCTGGTGACGCCTTGCAGCGCGTTGTGGCAAGCTCCATCGGGCGTGCCGGGCTGGCTACGCTCGCGGGGGAGGAAGAAGGTTCCCGTCCAGAACAGGTCTCCGGACGACGGTGCACCTGGCCCCATGGTGGGCGCCAAATGTTGGGTGGTAGGTGCGACATATGCCAACGGGTGGCTTATCATTGTGGGAGCCAGTAAGACATCGCCGGTGCCTGGAAACGGGATAAGGCGAAGACATGCACGCCGGCGGATCTTACCCAGCTTCGGGGCTCTCCGTGGAGATAACACCCCTACTGCTGCTCTGCGGGGTCTCCGCATGATCACTAGATGGACAAGTAGCTACACAATGCTCCTTGAGCTGTTTGGTGGGAGGAGGAAGAAGGGCACGGCTAGCCTGCTTCTTCTCCTTGTGTGGTGTCTAGGACTAGGAGGGGGTCCAACCCTTTGCATGGGTGCCCCGGGGGGTTTATATAGGCCCACCCCCGGGGGTACAATGGTAATCCGACTGGGCGCGGGGCCCAGCCGTCTGTGACTGCACTCGCCGGCTCCTGCGCCGGCTGCTGGGGCCCGCCAACTGGTGGGTCCCGCCGGCTGCCGGCCCCTTGGTCGGTAGGCAGGCCCCACTGTCCAGGGCCTGGTCGGCGGCTGGTTACTGTGGCTCCATCTTGGTGACGTGGGCTTCGTCGTGGTAGGCGCGGCTACAGTGCCGCCGCCCATCGGGCGATCGCTGTAGCCTCACCGCGTCTTGTCCCCTTAATGGGGCGTCTCCTTTGAGGGAGGCGGCAAGCCGGCTGCGGGGAGCCGGCTCTGTCTTGGGCCGACTGGTTGGAGGCGTGGCCGCCTTCGAGCGTCTCTCTGCCCGAAGGGGCCCACCATCTGTGGACCACGCTGGCGGCCCGTCATGGGTGACACCAAGGTCAACATGGCAACAGTGCCGCGCCGGACGGGTCATGCCTACTCCGTACGGCGCACTGTGCCAGGCGTGCTCCGGGATTCGGGGGTGGCAGGCTTCACTGTAGCCACGCCCCGTCACACCGCCGTTAGGTGGGTGCAAACTTTGAGGGTACGGTCTCGACCGCTTTATGGGAGCCGGCTTCTTGGAGTCGGCCTTCTCACGGCCGGCTTCTCGAAGTCGGCCCTCCCATGGCTTTCTTCATGAGGGCTAAAGTCGGGCCGCCTTCCGAAAGCCGGCCTGGATGGCAGTCGGCAAGGGGAAAGCGGCTCCACGTCTTGGTTTCTTGAGAGCCGGGCAGGCTCGTAATTTTTTTCAAAAGGGCCAGGGGAAGCCGGCTAGGCTACCCATGGCTATTTACTCCGACACATACTCAGGGAGAACACTTCTTGATAATTAGTGAGAGATCATCTTATAATGCTACCGCCAATCAAAGCAAGATAAGATGCATAAAAGATAAACATCACATGCAATCAATATAAGTGATATGATATGGCCATCATCATCTTGTGCTTGTGGTCTCCATCTCCGAAGCACCGTCGTGATCACCATCGTCATCGGCGCGACACCTTGATCTCCATCATAGCATCGTTGTCGTCTCGCCAATCTTATGCTTCCACAACTATCGCTACCGCTTAGTGATAAAGTAAAGCATTACAGCGCGATTGCATTGCATACAATAAAGCGACAACCATATGGCTCCTGCCAGTTGCCGATAACTCGGTTACAAAACATGATCATCTCATACAATAAAATTTAGCATCATGTCTTGACCATATCACATCACAACATGCCCTGCAAAAACAAGTTAGATGTCCTCTACTTTGTTGTTGCAAGTTTTACGTGGCTGCTAAGGGCTTAAGCAAGAACCAATATTACCTACGCATCAAAACCACAACGATAGTTTGTCAAGTTGGTGTTGTTTTAACCTTCGCAAGGACCGGGCGTAGCCACACTCAGTTCAACTAAAGTTGGAGAAACTGTCACCCGCTAGCCACCTTTGTGCAAAGCACGTCGGGAGAACCAGTCTCGCGTAAGCGTACGCGTAATGTCGGTCCGGGCCGCTTCATCCAACAATACCGCCGAACCAAAGTATGACATGCTGGTAAGCAGTATGACTTATATCGCCCACAACTCACTTGTGTTCTACTCGTGTATATAACATCAACACATAAAACCTAGGCTCGGATGCCACTGTTGGGTTTCGTAGTAATTTCAAAAAAATTCCTACGCACACGCAAGATCATGGTGATGCATAGCAACGAGAGGGGATAAGGAATGGTGGCACACTGGCGAATGCAAACTCTCAGCTGATAGGGAAGAGGGGGGCGGCTAGCAGAGTGTGATCTACGTACCCTTGTAGATCGACAACGGAAGCGTTAACTTGGTTGATGTAGTCCTACGTCTCCACGGCCCGACCGATCAAGCACCGAAACTACGGCACCTCCGAGTTCTAGCACACGTTCAGCTCGATGACGATCCCCGGACTCCGATCCAGCAAAGTGTCGGGGAAGAGTTCCGTCAGCACGACGGCGTGGTGACGATCTTGATGTACTACCGTCGCAGGGCTTCGCCTAAGCACTGCTACAATATTATCAAGGACTATGGTGGAAGGGGGCACCGCACACGGCTAAGAATATGATCACGTGGATCAACTTGTGTCCCTAGGGGTGCCTCGTGCCTCCGTATATAAAGGCTCAAAGGGGGGCTGGCCGTCCAAGAGGTGGTGCGCCAGGAGGAGTCCTACTCCTTCCGGGAGTAGGACTCCCCCCCTTTCCTAGTTGGAATAGGATTCGCGGAGGGGGGAAAAGAGGGGAGAGAGGAGGAAGGGGGGCCGGCCCCCTCTCCTTGTCCTATTCGGACCAAGGGGGGAAGGGCGCGCGGCCCATCTCTGGCCACCTCTCCTCTCTTCCACTAAGGCCCACTAAGGCCCATATACTTCCCGGGGGGTTCCGGTAACCTCCCGGTACTCCGGAAAAATCCCGATTTCACCCGGAACACTTCCGATATCCAAACATAGGCTTCCAATATATCAATCTTTATGTCTCGACCATTTCGAGACTCCTCGTCATGTCTGTGATGACATCCGGGACTCCGAACAACCTTCGGTACATCAAAATGCATAAACTCATAATATAACTGTCATCGTAACCTTAAGCGTGCGGACCCTACGGGTTCGAGAACAATGTAGACATGACCGAGACACGTCTCCGGTCAATAACCAATAGCGGAACCTGGATGCTCATATTGGCTCCTACATATTCTACGAAGATCTTTTATCGGTCAGACCGCATAACAACATACGTTGTTCCCTTTGTCATCGGTATGTTACTTGCCCGAGATTCGATCGTCGGTATCCCATACCTAGTTCAATCTCGTTACCGGCAAGTCTCTTTACTCGTTCCGTAATACATCATCCTGCAACTAACTCATTAGTTGCAATGCTTGCAAGGCTTAAGTGATGTGCATTACCGAGAGGGCCCAGAGATACCTCTCCGACAATCGGAGTGACAAATCCTAATCTTGAAATACGCCAACCCAACATGTACCTTTGGAGACACCTGTAGAGCTCCTTTATAATCACCCAGTTACGTTGTGACGTTTGGTAGCACACAAAGTGTTCCTCCGGCAAACGGGAGTTGCATAATCTCATAGTCATAGGAACATGTATAAGTCATGAAGAAAGCAATAGCAACATACTAAACGATCGGGTGCTAAGCTAATGGAATGGGTCATGTCAATCAGATCATTCAACTAATGATGTGATCCCGTTAATCAAATGACAACTCTTTGTCCATGGTTAGGAAACATAACCATCTTTGATTAACGAGCTAGTCAAGTAGAGGCATACTAGTGACACTCTGTTTGTCTATGTATTCACACATGTATTATGTTTCTGGTTAATACAATTCTAGCATGAATAATAAACTTTTATCATGATATAAGGAAATAAATAATAACTTTATTATTGCCTCCAGGGCATATTTCCTTCATTGTTGGACTAACACTTTTACCTAGTATGTTTCAGATAAGTTCAATAATTGAGTGGCATGGACTAGAGGATGTGGAACCCCTACAAGATGCTAAGGACAAAGGATTGGCTCAAGCTTCAAGATCAAGACTCTACATTTTCTATTTTAGTGATCCAAGATCACATTGAGTCTATAGGAAAAGCCAATACTATCAAGAGGGGATGAGGTGTTGCTTAATGGCTTGCTTGCTCAAAGTGCTTAGTGATATGCTCCAAAACCCTCAACTACCTTCCCACATCCACATATGACCTAAACCAAAAGTCAAACTCGGCCCCACCGATTCTATCTATCCGGCGCCACCGAGTTTCAGATGTCATAGCCACTGCCACAAACCCTAGCAAATCAGTTTCACCGATAGGGATCTCGGTCTCACCGAGATGGGATTGTAATCTCTCTGTGTATGTCCATTACCAAAATCAGTCTCACCGAGTTTGAGCAATCGGTACTACCGAGATTACAATGCAAACCCTCTGGTTAGCTTATTACCAAGATCGGTCCCACCGAGTTTGTGTAATCGGTCTCACCGAGTTTGCCTGACCAACTCTCTGGTTAGCTTATTACCAAAATCGGTCCCACCGAGTTTGTGTAATCAGTCACACCGAGATTACGTTATGCCCTAACCCTAACCATATCGGTCCTACCGAGTTGCACCTCAGTCCCACCAAAAATCCTAACGGTCACTAGGTTTGCTGAATCGGTCCGACCGAGTTTAACCATTCGGTCCCACCAAGTTTGGCAAATTGTGTGTAACGGTTAGATTTTGTGTGGAGGCTATATATACCCATCCACCCACTCTTCATTCGTAAAGAGAGCCATCAAAACATACCTACACTTCCAATACACATTTTCCGAGAGAGAACCACCTACACTTGTGTTGAGGTCAAGATGTTCCATTCCAACCATATGAATCTTGATCTCTAGCCTTCCCCAAGTTGCTTTCCACTCAAATCTTCTTTCCACCAAATCCAAATCCTGTGAGAGAGAGTTGAGTGTTGGGGAGACTATCATTTGAAGCACAAGAGCAAGGAGTTCATCATCAACACACCATTTGTTACTTCTTGGAGAGTGGTGTCTCCTAGATTGGCTAGGTGTCACTTGGGAGCCTCCAACAAGATTGTGGAGTTGAACCAAGGAGTTTGTAAGGGTAAGGAGATCTACTTCGTGAAGATCTACCGCTAGTGAGGCAAGTCCTTCCTGGGCGACGGCCGTGATGGAATAGACAAGGTTGCTTCTTCGTGGACCCTTCGTGGGTGGAGCCCTCCGTGGAGTCGCGCAACTATTACCCTCCGTGGGTTGAAGTCTCCATCAACGTGGATGTACGATAGCACCACCTATCGGAACCACGACAAAAACATCCGTGTCTCCAATTGTGTTTGAATACTCCAAACCCTTCTCTTTACATTCTTGCAAGTTGCATGCTTTACTTTCCGCTGCTCATATACTCATTGCATGCTTGCTTGATATGTATTGTGTTTGTTAAACTTGTGCTTAAACTCCACTTAAACTTAAGAATATTAAAAACTGCAACTTTTGGCACTTAGTGTCTAATCACCCCCCTCTAGACACCTCTTCTCGATCCTTTCAGTTTCCTAGCCATAGACATGAGTTGTCATTTGATTAACGGGGTCATATCATTAGAGAATGATGTGATTGACTTGACCCATTCCATTAGCATAGCACTTGATCGTTTAGTTTGTTGCTATTGCTTTCTTCATGACTTATACATGTTCCTATGACTATGAGATTATGCAACTCCCGTTTACCGGAGGAACACTTTGTGTGCTACCAAACGTCACAACGTAACTGGGTGATTATAAAGGTGCTCTACAGGTGTCTCCGAAGGTACTTGTTGGGTTGGCGTATTTCGAGATTAGGATTTGTCACTCCGATTGTCGGAGAGGTATCTCTGGGCCCTCTCGGTAATGCACATCACTTAAGCCTTGCAAGCATTGCAACTAATGAGTTAGTTGCGGGATGATGTATTACGGAATGAATAAAGAGACTTGCCGGTAACGAGATTGAACTAGGTATTGAGATACCGACGATCGAATCTCGGGCAAGTAACATACCGATGACAAAGGGAACAACGTATGTTGTTATGCGGTTTGGCCGATAAAGATCTTCGTAGAATATGTGGGAGCCAATATGAGCATCTAGGTTCCGCTATTGGTTTTTGGCCGGAGACGTGTCTCAGTCATGTCTACATACTTCTCGAACCCGTAGGGTCCGCACGCTTAAAGTTTCAGTGACGATTGTATTATGAGTTTATGTGATTTGATGTACCGAAGGTAGTTCGGAGTCCCAGATGAGATCAGGGACATGACGAGGAGTCTCGAAATGGTCGATACGTAAAGATCGATATATTGGACGACTATATTCGGACATCGGAAAGGTTCCGAGTGATTCGGGTATTTTTGGGGGTACCAGGGAATTACGGGAATACGAGGAAGAAGTAATGGGCCTCATGGGCCAAGTGGTGGAAGAGAGGAGGCAGGGCGCGCGGCCCCCCTAGCCCAAACCGAATTGGACTAGGGGGTCGGCCCCCTTTCCTCCTTTTCCCCCTCTCCTTCCTTCTCCTTCTCCTCCTTCCTTTCCTCCTCCTAGTAGGAGTAGGAAAGGGGAGTCCTACTCCTACTAGGAGGAGGACTCCTCCTCCTGGCGCGCCCATAGAGGGTCAGCCGGCCTCCCCCTTGCTCCTTTATATACGGGGGCAGGGGGCACC
The DNA here is from genome assembly GCF_056163025.1 of Triticum urartu. Taxonomy (NCBI): domain Eukaryota; kingdom Viridiplantae; phylum Streptophyta; class Magnoliopsida; order Poales; family Poaceae; genus Triticum; species Triticum urartu. The sequence goes on from NC_141875.1 coordinate 124,276,300, forward strand.
TCTAGACACATAAGTTGATCAGTTGATCTCTCCCAGCCGTGTGCGGTGCCCCCCTCCACCATATTCCACCTCGGTCATATCGTAGTGGTGCTTAGGCGAAGCCCTGCGTCGGTAGCAACATCATCACCGTCACCACGCCGTCGTGCTGATGGAACTCTTCCGTGAAGCTCTGCTGGATCGGAGTTCGCGAGACGTCATCGAGCTGAACGTGTGCTGAACTCGAAGGTGCCGTGCGTTCGGTACTTGGATCGGTCAAATCGTGAAGACGTACGACTACATCAATCGTGTTGTGCTAACGCTTCCGCTTTCGGTCTATGAGGGTACGTGGACAATACTCTCCCCTCTCGTTGCTATGCATCACCATGATCTTGCGTGTGCGTAGGAAATTTTTTGAAATTACTACGTTCCCCAACAGATTACTCCTTGTAGTTGATGCTAGTTGGTTTATTTGGTGGAAGATCATATGTTCAGATCCTTAATGCATATTAATAACCCTCTGATTATGAACATGAATATGATTTGTGAGTAGTTACGTTTGTTCCTGAGGACATGGGAGAAGTCTTGCTATAAGTAGTCATGTGAATTTGGGATTCGTTCGATATTTTGATGAGATGTATGTTGTCTTTCCTCTAGTGGTGTTATGTGAACGTCGACTACATGACACTTCACCATTGTTTGGTCCTAGAGGAAGGCATTGGGAAGTAATAAGTAGATGATGGGTTGCTAGAGTGACAGAAGCTTAAACCCTAGTTTATGAGTTGCTTCGTAAGGGGCTAATTTGGATTCATCTGTTCCATGCTATGGTTAGGTTTACCTTAATAATTCTTTTGTAGTTGCAGATGCTTGCAATAGGGGTTAATCATAAGTGGGATACTTGTCCAAGGAAGGGCAGTACCCAAGCACCCGTCCACCCACAACTCAAATTATCAAAGTACCAAACGTGAATCATGTGACCGTAATGAAAACTAGCTTGACGATAATACACATGTGTCCTCGGGAGCGCTTTCCTTTATATAAGAGTTTGTCCAGGCTTGTCCTTTGCTACAACAAGGATTGGGCTATCTTGCTGCACCTTATTTACTTTTATTGCTTGTTACCCGTTACCAATTACCTTATCACAAAACTATCTGTTACCGATAATTTCAGTGCTTGAAGAGAATACCTTACTGAAAATCGCTTGCCATTTCCTTCTGCTCCTTGTTGGGTTCGACACTCTTACTTATCGAAAGGACTACGATAAATCTCCTATACTTGTGGATCATCATGGATGAGCAACCTCACGAGGGCTCAAGTAGTGAGGGTGGAATGGGTCCGATCCTCTCTTATGGTGGAAGCTAGCCTATATTCATAGTGGCCCTTGTCCTCTTCCCTCATAACTTAGGTGGGAAGGGATCCCACAACGGCCAATTTGAAAGGGGACAAGAAGTACATCTAATCCTGATGGAAGGTGGTATTTTCCTACAAAGCTTCTGGTCGTGATGCTGCGGTGGGCTCGACGATGACATTCGTCCTACCGAGCTCGTGGTCTTGGTCTTGTTGCACCGGAATAGAAACCTTTGGGGGATTCCTTGGGAAACCGCGTTCGTCCTTTCCTCCTTAGCACCAAAGAGGAAACTGTCCTCGTCTACACCTGCTGGCGCCCGCCTGGCCTTGGTCGTCATGACTTACATCAGGGATAGCCTCGTGAGGTTGGGTACCTGCATCAGAATATCCGCTCCTCGGGAGGCAAGCTCGGAGAACTGCCCCTCAGGAGGTCTTGGCGTCACTCTCCTCGCGAGGCCGGGGCCCTCGCGAGGGTCTTGACTTGAGGGGTCCTGCAGCTGGGCCGTACCAGGCCATCATGGGAGCCACGCCATGGGCTGCTGGGAGGCAGATCTGGGTACCCCCGATCCCAAAACGCCGACAGTTAGTTTATTTGCAATCATGGTAATTTTAGGAAAATATCATGCCGGCCATGATTATTAACAATCAAGAAACTACACAAATGGACTATGACTTAGGGGGTCCAAATTGTCCGACATTTGAAGTTGGTAGAACATCAAGCCCCGGAATAAAAGAAAAGCACAGGTAGCCAAGACAAGAAGCTTGACATTCACAACTTTGGAGGATATCTTGTTGGTTAAATCTTGGTTGGCCATAAGCATATGTGGCACAGAGCAAAAGGGCAATAAGTATTGGGAGAAGGTCCACAAACACTATCAATATTACAAGGAATATGTCGAGCTGCATCCTAGCATGACTGCCTACAATGTGGCATCTCTCCAACATTGATAGGAGATCATTCAAGCAGAAGTGAACATGTATGCCAGCTACTATGTACAAGTGCTTGGCCGCCCTCAAAGTGGGATGGGAGTGTCAACTCACGTAAGTTGAATTGCTTAATTTTTTTCATCATTTTAATTGCTTGTTTTTGTTGCATTCTCATTTTTATACGTATTGTTTGCTAGAAGATGGTGGTGGACACTATGTACCAACAAATGGAGAAGAAGCCATTCCGTTTTGGGCATCGCTGGGTGATATTTGCTGGTAAACCAAAGTGGACACAACTTGTTAAAGATCTCAAGGCTGGCAAGAGGAAGAATGATGGCTCAAGCTCCCACCAATCAATTGCGATAGATGAAGAAGAGGGAGAAGTTGCAGGGGAGAATGTAAATGTGCCAATGAATAACCGGCAAGTGATGGGAAACAAGTGGGAGAAGGGGAGGGACGACCATGACGCCGCAGCGAAAAAATGTCCACCACATGGATGGGCATATTTCCCACAAGGGAGGACAATAAATGGAGAGGTACAAGCCCACATGGATGCGCAAAAGTAAAGGGTGTATTTGGACTGAGAGACAGCGAACAACAAGTTGGAAATTGAGAGGGAGAAGATAGAGCTCGATAAGAAAGAGGTGTGTCTCAAATGGGAGATCAAGAAGGTTCGGGATTTTTGATCAATACATATTGAGAAGGAGAATCTGCAACTTGCTCGATGACGGAGCAAATTTACCCTCAGTAGGGGTCCACGCGCAGCTTCAAGTCTTGGATCGGAGGCCACACGAGGGGTTTATCCAGGTTCGGGCCTCCGAAGAGTAATACCCTAGTCCTGCTGGTTTTGTTTCTTCATAATGAAGGGATACCTCATGCGAGAGGTTACAATGGTGTATGATGTTGCTACTGAGAGTTTCTCCTATCTGAGGATAGATGGATCAATGGGAACCCTAGACCTCCCTCTATATAGATAGGAGAGGTCTAGGGTTTACATGCCGGATGCAATCTAGGGTGATGCCGCCCTCTAGTCCTGGGCGTCAAGAGGGTCTTTTGGCCTCCTAGGGCTAGCATCATGTCGTGGGCCTGTCGGGCCCCCTTGTAGTTGATGAGGCCGGGCTCCTTGAGCTCATCGAGGCTTGCATGTTCTGACGTAATTGCTTGTAAGGGGCAGCTATGGATGGTGATGATGCCGCGTCGGCCTGGCATCTTTAGCTTTATATATGTGTAGTGTGGGATGGCCATGAACTGTGAGAAATCCATTAGCCCCAAGATGGCGTCGTAGCCCCCCAAAAAGGGGGACCACCTCGAAGCTTATGAGTTTGCATCTATAACTGATGTGCTCGTTGAAGGCGACTTCCAACATTATCTCTCCCACTAGTTCTGCCTTTCTTCATGGGATTATGCCTCGAAATTCCCTATTGGAGGGTCGTAGGGCCTCCATCGGTATGTTCACTCATTCCAAGATCCTTGTGTATAGTGTGTTTATAATAGATCCCCCGTCTATCAGTACTGCAGGGACGCACTGACCTCCAATGACTGTGTCAAAGATGAGTAGGAGGCTTCCTGGCCTGTGAAAAAGGAATGGATTATCACTGTGGTTAAAGGATATTGTTTGTTCAAACCAAGCGAGGCACTTGGAGTACCTCTTATTCCTCATGTGGTGATGTTGGCATGTCATCTTTGGAGGACGTTGCGCCTTGGTGACCATGTTGACTCTCCAGACGTCCTTTGGGAAAGCTCGCTGGATCTTTCCATTGGCCTGTCGCTCGGGGACTGCCGCCGGGGTCGGTGGAGCCACGTTGTTCCCGCCATCATTGTGTGTGGCGGCGAGGTTATTCTTTTCACGGAGGAGCTGCTCATTGAGGCTGATGCGGCTTGAAACTACGTCATTATTTCTCCAAAGAGGAAGGGATGATGCAGCACAGCTACCGTAGGTATTTCCCTCACTTATGAAACCAAGGTATCAATCCTTTAGGAGAACCAAGCAACACTATGTAAACGGTACCTGCACACAAAGAACAAATACTTGCAACCCGACACGTAAGATGGGTTGTCAATCCCTCCACGGTAAAAATATAGATAAATTTGTGGTAGATTGGATAAATAGATCTTGATAAAACGTGAAATAAAAGATGCAAATAAAAAGTGCAGCAAGGTATTTTTGGGTTTTTGGAATAATTGATCTAAAAATAAATGTGGCAAAAATAGATCAAAAAGCAAATATAATAAAATATAGACCCGAGGGCTGTAGGTTTCACTAGTGGCTTCTCTCGAGAAATAGCACACAGTGGGAAAACAAATTACTGTTGGGAAATTGATAGAAGAACAAATAATTATGACAATATCCAAGGCAATGATCAATATACAGGCATCACATCCAAGATTACTAGACCGACTCCTGCCCGCATCTACTACTATTACTCCACACATCGATTTTATCTAGCATGCATCTAGTGTATTAAGTTCATGGGAAAACGGAGTAATGCAATAAGAACGATGGCATGATGTAGACGAGATCTATTCTTGTAGGAATAACCTCCATCTTGTTATCCTTAATAGCAACGATACATGCGTGCCTCACTGCCCCTTCTGTTAGTGGGTAAGGACACCGCAAGATCGAACCCACCACAAAGCACCTCTTCCCATGGCAAGAAAAATCAATTTAGTTTGCCTAACTAAACCAAAGATCGGAGAAGAAATACGAGGCTATAAAAATCATGCATATAAGAGATCAAAGAAGACTCAAATAATATTCGGGGATAAAATTTTGATCATAAACTCGAACTTCATCGGATCCCAACAAACACACTGCACAAAGTCATTACATCAAATAGATCTCCAAGAGACCATTGTATTGAGAATCAAAAAGAGAGAAGAAGACATCTAGCTACTGCCTATGGACCCGTATGTCTATGGTGAACTACTCACGCATCATCGGAGAGGAACCAATGAGGATGATGAACCCCTCCATGATCGTGTTCCCCTCCGATGAGGTGCCGGTATAGGGATCTAGATTGGATCTCGTGGTTCTGGACTTGTGGCGGCTGAAAAAAATTTCGTCAACTCCCCTAGGGTTTCTGGAATATTTGGGAATTTATAGGGCGAAGAGGCGGTGTAGGAGACCTTCGTGGGCCCTATGATACATCAGGGCACACTAGGGACCTTTGGTGGGCACTGGTGTATCATGGGCCCCATAGGCCTCCTCCAAGATGCTTTCTTGGTTCCCAAGTTGTCTTCTGGTCCAAAAAAATCTCCAAAAAGTTTTGCTGCCTTTGGACTCCATTTGGTAGGGATATTTTGTGAAGTAAAAAACAAGCAAAAAACAACAACTAGCACTGGAATCCAAGAATGATAATATAACAACATGGAACAATAAAACATTATAGATATGTTGGAGATGTATCAGAGGCCGCAATCCCTTATCAGATGCCGGTCCTGGTGGTTGTCGTATCTGTGGTACACATAGGGCCCGTTCATTATATCGTCGTATGAGCGGGGAGTGCGCTTTGGCTTGATGTTCTAGCACTGCCTCTTGGCACCATCCTCGTATGTTTCGTTGGCAGCTGCGACGAGCTAGGAATCTTGTTCTTCCTTGCGCTTCTTGTCTTCCCTGCTCTTCGAGCTTCTGCTCTTTGGGGCCCTAGCCCCTGCTGGCTCATTAGTTTTGGCTCCCGTGAGAGGTAGGCGGTTGGCCCGAGCTATTTCTTCGTTGGTGGCGAAGTCGTTGGTGACCTTCATTAGGGCAGCCAGGGATGTCAACTTGCCTTCTCCTCTTTTTGGGCAAGCTTATGCTGCAACAGAGGGACTGGGCACCACTAACAAACGCTTATATGCCTCTTTCATCGGAGATGCTCGACAATGTGTTTTTCTTCTTGAGCCAGCGCACAACATAGTCGCGGACGGACTCCTTGTCTTCTTGGATGATGTTATGGAGGTCGGCCTCGCCTCCTGGCTGGTGGTAGGTTCCCTCAAAGTTATTGAGAAAAACGTGCTCGAAGTCCGCCCAGTTATGGATGGAGTTTGGAGGGAGCCCGCTGAGCCAAGATCGTGCGTGCCCAGTTTGGCATAGAGGTACGTGCCAAAGGACGTTGCCGATGTCGCCGTTGTCCATCTCGATTGCCATAAGGTAGTCATTCAGTCGGTGCGCTAGTTTTGCGTCTCCTGAATATTTATCGACACCTTTGACGACGAAGGGTTGGGAGAAAGGGTGGGATATGACCTCTTACCGAAAACACGCTGGTGCGATGGTCGAGGTGAGCGAGGTGAATCTTGGTGCAGGAGCCCCTGGGAGTAGTCCATTTGCTTATGTTCCTCCCCACCCACCATGCTGATGGTGAGGTTGTCCGGCCGACGCGGGGTTTACTGTTGGTAGGGTCGCGCGTCGCTGCAGGGCGACGGCCCATATCGACTATCGCAAGTGTGTGATCATGGCCGCTGGCGGGGCCCCCGGTCGCTGGATGGATCCCTGTCCTTGTTCTCGGGCTGGTTCGTTGGCGGTGGACAGGACGCTCTTTGTACCTGCCAGCCTTTCCCTGGAGCACGAGATGTTGTCCTAAAGTTCCACCGTCATGTGGAGCATGTGGGTGAGGTCGGCTAGGAGTCTGGGATCTCCTCGCATGGTTCGCAGTCGGTATGCCAACACGGCCTCTATCTAGAGGCTACAGGCCGGGGTCTGTGGCGGGAGCGTCGCGGGCTCTATCGCTGGTTCATTGAAACTCCTTGCTCTCGGCCTTGGTTGGCGAGGTCATTGAGGAGGTTCTGCGGTTGGTGGCGTGGCCGATGCAGTTGTTCTCACGCCATCGTCTCCTCCCATTGAGCTTCGTGGCAGAGACCTCTAGCGCCTTTTAATGAAGTGTCAGTTGTGCGTTAAGCTGGGTAACGTGTATGGCCTCCAGCGTTCTTGATGCGGGGTCGGTGCCACCGATGGGGGTTGTGATGTAGTTCAGCGCGTACCTCATTATCGGTGGTAGCATTGATATGGCGCCCCGTAGGGCCGCTGTCATCGCGGTGAGGCCTGCCGATGAGCTCATGGGCCATTGGCTTCGTCTTGCATAGCAGGTTTGCGGTTGGTTCTGTCATCCTAACCTGGTGGAAAGATATTGCCTGTAGGGCCTCGGGTAGGGACGTCCCTCGATTGGAAGAGGCGTCAGTGTCTGGGCCCATCGACAACCCTTCCTTCCCCTAGTGGTCAAAGTTCAACCTAGCAATCGGGTCGGGTTTAGTCGGGTCGACCTCTACCAGACCCATGCCCGAACCCACTATCGGGTCAATCATCAACCCACGACCCTACCCATGGGTCTATAATGAGACCCATGCCCGAACCCATCGGGTTGGGTCCGAACCCACTATCGGGTCAATCATCAACCCACGACCCTACCCATGGGTCTATAATGAGACCCATGCCCGAACCCGTCGGGTCACCCAACCCAATCGGGTACCCATCGGGTATTGCAACATAGGCATTAAAAAAATTTATATTTCTTGATCAAAATTTCTAAAGGCTGGGCCGTTCTAAACATGTGAATTTTTTTAAGTTATGCGAAACTGCTTATGGGCAGATCGTCTTATCACACTCACAAGTAGTAAGATGCGGAATCATGCTATCTTTATAGTGTTGGCGATGTCGCCGTTCTTCTTGGCTAGCCGAGGGCATTTCCTAAACGGCGCCCATTGTGCCCGATACATGCATCCACGCAAACGGGCGCACACCCCCACAGCACCCCCGCACCGCCTTGGGCCGGCCTGTTTATTTATTTTTTTCCTATTGAAAAAAGAAGCAAAAATTACCATGAGCTAGCGAGGGATCAAACACTTGATCGCTCGATTGAAAGCGGAGCGCACTCACCACCAGGATAAGAGCGCACCTATGTCCACAAACTTCTTTCTTCTATTTTTAATCTTTATCTAGATCGTTCGCTGGTCAGTTTCTGGGCGTTTTTTTTTGTTCCTTTTTCATGTTTCTTTTCTCATTTCCTTTTCTTTTTTTCTTTCCTTAAATGCGCCAAATTTTTATCAAATGTGTGAACTTTTTTTCATTTTCGATGAACTTTTTTCAAAATCAATGAACTTATTTTCAAATTCGATGAACTTTTTTCAAATTTAATGAACTATTAACAAAATCAATGAACTTATTTTCTAAATTTAATGAACTTTTTTCAAATTCAATGAACTTTTTATCATCTTTTTGAACTTTTTTTCAATTTCGATGAACTTTTTTCAAATTCAATGAACTTTATCGAAATCGCTGAACTTATTTTCAAATTTGGTGATCTTTTTTTTCAAATTCAATGAATAATTTTTTAAAATCAATGAAAAAATTTCAAATCCGATGATTTCTTTTCATATTCGATGAACTTTTTCCAAATTCGATGAACTGTTTTCAAATTCGATGAACATTTTTTCCCAAATTCCATGAATCTTTTTTCCAAATCGATGAACTTTTTTTCAAAATGATGAACTTTTTTCAAAGCAATGAATATTTTTTCAAAATCTATTAAACTTTTTTAATTTTGTAAAATTTTTAGAAAATTGGTGAACTAATTTTCAAAATCGATGAACTTTTCAACTAATTTTCAGATTTTACGTTAATGTTTTCACTGAATAACGGTTAAGTAGAACTTTTTCCGACATACAGTACATAACAACGTATTTGGTCTACTGGTTCTCGTGTCGGACAGAAAGAAGTGTTATCGTGAGTTCGAAACCCAGCTTTCGCATTTTTTCGCGTCGTGGTTTTGGGTCAAAGCTCACCTGGGCCGGCCCAGTAACATGCGTTTCGAGCGCCAGACAGCGAAAGAGCTCCCCTAGCCGAGGTGGTACTAAAATACGGGAACGGCTAGCTGACGCTCGTTAGCGTCAAAAGGACGAGCTTTCGCGCACGCGCGAACTGAATGGGCCGGCCCATTCGATGGCGTTGTAGCGAGAGGCTACTTAAATATAAAAGAACACGTCTCAAAAAAAAGAACAAAAAATGCCATACCGAGGAATCGAACGGGAAACCTGGCAACCACGAGTAACCGTTCTTCACCAGTTGAGCTACTAAGCATTTCTGGTTAGTTGATCGCGCAATTTTATCTAAACTCAATGCGGTGACAGATCCAGAAAAAATACAAAAAAATTCAACCATCGAACATTTTTGTAAATATACAACGTTCAATTTTTAAATAGACAAAGAACATTTTTGGATACATGCTGAACAATTTTGAAATACACATTGAATATTTTTGTGATATACGCTGAATATTTTGTTAAATATACATAAAATATTTTTTGTAAATATACACTGAACATTTTTTAACTACACATTGAACACTTTTGTGATATAAGCTGAACAATATTGAAATAGAAATTGAACATTTTTGTGATTGAACAATTTTTATATATACATTGTACATTTTTGTAATATACGCTGAACAATTGTGATTTTTTTATAAAAACCTTTTTTACTATTGTGGACAAGTTTTGAAATTTGGAATTTCGAACATTTCTTAAAACATAGAATGAAAATAAAAACGAAAAAACATAAAAGAAAAGGAAAGAAAAAATAAAATAAATAGAAAACAAGAAAAACAGAAAACCAGTAAAAGAAAAAAACATGAAAAAAATCGGTCCAGGGAACCCTCTAGAAGATTCCCAAAACCGTTTGCCTGGCCCTGCTTCAACGCACGAAATGGGCCGGCCCGTTTGCACTGCTCGCTCGTGCGCTTCAGCGGAAGCGGAGCAGATGGACGCACGCGAGCGTCAAATAGGGTTCGCCCTAAAATACCTGCAACCTCGAGTAGTGGTGAGTCGTGACCTGCGGCTAGTATATCAGCATGGGCCGCCATGCCAGTCACATGATGAATTTAAGGCCCATGATGCTTCTGATGTGCTGGACTCCTTGTGTACTTCACGCATCGGCCACAAGTACTGTTGCATGTGGGCCTGTTGCTTCTAAAAGGATCAGCGACTAGGAATTATATGGTTGGGCACTTGGTTGCTGATTTGTCGAAATCACTAATTAAGGAGTACTCGTTGCAAAGAACACTCCATTTTTTTAGGTCGTGACAAGTGACGCACATGCAGCGTGTCACTTGTCGCAACCTGGGAGTTTTCCCTTTTTTCATAGATCTGTTTATTCAAACGTTTTATCTTTTAAATCGTGCGTTCAAATTTCGAACCGTTTTCAACATTGGATTCCTCAGTCAAGATCTTTAAAACTAGATCCCATGTTGATAGATTTTGACGAACTTTTTTCATGAAAAAACCGGGCAAAAAAACTGAAACCGGAAGCACGGTTTTTTCCCTTTTCGAAAGAGGCACGCCTCTGCCTCTCGCGAAATTACACCCGTGCCTCTCGTGGAAACAAAACCGTGACTCTCGTGGAAGGAAAAAACAGAAAATGCGTTTTTTCGTTTCCGAGAGGCACGGCCGTGACTCTCGTGAAAGCACAACTGTGCCTCTCGCGGAAGCAAAACCGTAACTCTCGCGAAAGAAAAAAAAACAGAAAACGCGTATTTTTTTCCTTTCTGAGAGGCACAGCCGTGACTCTCGCGAAAGCACAACCGTGCCTCTCGCGGAAGCAAAACCGTGACTCTCGCGAAAGAAGAAAAAATAGAAAACGCGTTTTGTTTTTCCCTTTCCGAGAGGCACGGCCGTGACTCTCGCGAAAGCACAACCATGCCTCTCGCGGAAGTAAAACCGTGACTCTCGCGAAAGAAAAAAAAAGTTTTTTTTGTTTCCGAAAAGCACGACCGTGACTCTCGCTAAAGCATAACCGTGTCTCTCGCGAAAAAAAACCATGACTTTCACGAAAGAAAAAAAACGCGTTTTTTCGTGCAAAAATATTTTTCCCAGTTTTTTTGATCGAAAAGCTAAGGAAGACTGGGAGAAAACCAAAACGTCGAAAAAACCCCGGGAAAACCCGTTTAAAAGCCGAAAACACGTGCGGAAAAATAAAAAAATAAAATCCGGAGGGAGCGTTCAGAGCACGACATGTGGCGAATGGCTGAGAGTGCGCCAAGTGACGCTGATCGTTGCGAGGCTCCCGAAGGAGCGCTCGTTAACTAGTTGATCCCCTGATTTGTTGGCAGCTCGCTGCTATGTTTGAACTGCATATAGCAGGCTACTAGATGATACAAATAACTGTTTATAGCTAGTGCCTTGTCATATAAAATAAATAAGTATAATAATTAATATTAAATGGGTGACCCATCGGGTAACCCATGGGCACAAACCTACGCCCATACCCTACCCACGATTAATCGGGTTGCCCATAGGCAATACCCATGGGTGAGGATGGCAACCCATACCCTACCCATTCGGGTGACCATGGGCGCCTCAACCCATGGGTCGGATTGCCAGGTTGAGTCAAAGTACGTGACTCGTGGAAGGGTTGGAGGCCCGCGTTCTCATCCTTGTTGGTGAGGGAGATTGGTGTGTGGTTTCTTTCGTCCCCTGAGGTCGAAGCTGTACTCACCGTGTCGACTTATTCGCATGTGTCTAGGTCGATGATGAGTCAGTCTCCTAACGCTTTGTTGAGGTGCCAGTCCCCCACGGACCATCGGGACTAGCTGGATCGCTGGCGCGGCCACCACTCCGTGGATGGCATGGGAGCAGCCCGCGGGGCGTCTCTGGGTTGGTGGCATGGTGCGGCCCTCAGTCCGGACGAGATCGCGATGACGTCCTTTGGGAAGTCCCGCAGCGGCGAGGTAGGCCGAGAGGTTGATGTCGACCCGGCCCGCCTTGTCTGCGATGAACGTGAAGGAGCCAAATAATAAGCTCCACCCCAGCGATAGGCCACTGGAATAGAGAATGATCTGATCCATGATCGTTCTCCAGTTGGTGTCGCCGGTGCCTGGCGCGCCAACTAATGGAGCAAATTTCTGTGATCCCTCGGTAGGGGTCCAAGCGCAGCTGGAAGTCATGGATTGGAGGTCACACGAGGGGTTTATCTAGGTTCGGGCCTCCGGAGAGTAATACCCTACGTCCTGCTGGTTTTGGTTATTCATAATGGAGGGATACCTCGTGCGAGAGATTACAATGGTGTATGATGTTGCTACCTAGAGTTTCTCCTATCCAAAGATAGATGGATCAAGGGGAACTCTAGACTTCCCTTTATATAGACATAAGAGGTCTAGGGTTTACATGTCGGGTGTGATCTAGGGTGCTGTCGCCCTCTAGTCTTGCGCGTCAAGAAGGTATTTTGTCCTCCTAGGGTTAGCATCACACTGTGGACCTATTGGCCCCCCTTGTTGTTGACGAGGCTGGACTCCTTCGTATTAGCCACCCTCGGTGCAGGACCCCATCACTCGAGACACGGAGGATTCAAGGATAATGTTGGCAGATGCAAGCCTCTTGGGTGAGTAAGGAAAGACATGGCTCACCGGAATGAATAAGGAGATCAACGAACATAGGGAGTACGAGGCAGCAAGAGTGGTGGCGACGGTAGCAGTGGAGCAGGCGACACATATAGAGGTAGATCATGCGACAGAGCATGTGGCATGCATGGAGGCGGAGCATGCAACACAGATCGAGGCACAACACGCGGTAGAGGAGGCAGCACACATGGCGTCCGTCCAGTGATCCTTCTGCTTGATTTGCCATGCTCGGACTTGAATTTCATTTTGTCATGTCTTGATTGTTGAACTATGATTTATTTTGCTTTGTTGAACTATTGAATTGTGGCGATTTGTGCTATATGATCCGTGTGCATGGATTTGAGGCTTTGGGTTTGATGATTGGTTTACCGACAAGAAATATGAGGCGGGGCGCCCGCAGACATTTAGGGGGGCTGGATCTGCCAAATCCGGCTCTTACTGGCAAAAATTTGTGTTTTCCTTTCAAAAGCAAAATTGTTGTAGGGGCGTCCTGTACATTAATGTGTTTTGGAACTCCACCGTCGGCAAGCCCTCCGGAGCCGGCGACGGCGCCCTCGTCGGTCCAGGCCGGCATCGCCATGGGTCATCCTCGCCTGTCCAGGCCGTCCCATGCCGCCGCCCGCCAAATCAGCAGCGAGTGACGGTGGCACCTCATCCTGTATGCAGAGAAAGAATGCACGTTCGTGGAGATTGAGGCGGTGGCAGAGGAATTTGACTGGGGCACCGACGACGACATCTGCAACTCTGCGTCGGTCGCGCCACACTGCCACGACGACGCATCCGACACATCTGAGGCCGCCGCCAATAGCGAGGAAACGTAGACCATGGGAGGCCGACGCCGCTTGTGTCTCGGGAAGGTCACCGCCACCGTCTTGCCGGGTTACACAGTCGGTGACTTGCCCACTTCGTGGGGGCGTAGGCCATGGTGAACGTCTTCCCTCGACCAAAAACCAACCGATGATCCGGTCTTTGGCTCTTCGCAGAGGCGGAGTGAGGGAGTCCTGGATTAGGGGGTCTCCGGACAGCCGTACTATCTCCATTGGCCGGACTGTTAGACTATGAAGATACAAGATTGAAGACTTCGTCTCATGTCCGGATAGGACTCTACTTGGCGTGGAAGGCAAGCTAGGCAACACGGATATGGATATCTCCTCCTTTGTAACCGACCTTGTGTAACCCTAATCCTCTCCGGTGTCTATATAAACCGAAGGGTTTTAGTCCGTAGGACAACAACCACAACAGACAATCATACCATAGGCTAGCTTCTAGGGTTTTAGCCTCTCTGATCTTGTGGTAGATCTACTCTTGTACTACCCATATCATCAATATTAATCAAGCAGGACGTAGGGTTTTACCTCCATCAAGAGGGCCTGAACCTGGGTAAAACATTGTGTCCCCTGCCTCCTATTACCATCCGGCCTAGACGCATAGTTTGGGACCCCCTACCCGAGATCTGCCGGTTTTGACACCGACATTGGTGCTTTCATTGAGAGTTCCTCTGTGTCGTCACCTTTAGGCCCGATGGCTCCTCCGATCATCAACAACGATGCGGTCCAGGGTGAGACCTTTCTCCCCGGACAGATCTTCGTGTTCGGCGGCTTTGCACTGCGGGCTAATTCGCTTGGCCATCTGGAGCAGATTGAAAGCTACGCCCCTGGCCATCAGGTCAGATTTGGAAGTTTCAACTACACGGCCGACATCCGCGGAGACTTGATCTTCGACGGATTCGAGCCATAGACGGGCGCGCTGCACTGTCACGATAGGTATGACCTAGCTCTGCCGCCGAACAGTACCCTAGAGGTCGCGCCCGCATCAGCTCCAACCCTTAGCTCGGAGCCAACTGCGCCAATCGAGGACGGGTGGCTAGACACTGCCTCAGGAGCTGCAGTCTCAATGGCGATCGAGCCGAACACCAGCCTAATCCTCTGCGAAGCCCGTGACCCCAAGGTACCGGACTCTTTTCCAGACTCCGAACCATCCGCGCCCCTGCCAATCGAATCTGATTGGGCGCCGATCATGGAATTCACCAGCATAGATATCTTTCAGCACTCGCCCTTCGGCGACATTCTGAATTCACTAAAATCTCTCTCTTTGTCAGGAGAGCCCTGGCCAGACTATGGCCAACAGGATTGGGATGCGGACGACGAAGAAATTCGACGCCCACCCACCACCCACTTCGTAGCCACTGTCGATGATTTAACCGACATGCTCGACTTCGACTCCGAAGACATCGACGGTATGGACGACGATGTAGGAGACGAACATGAACCAGCGCCTATAGGGCACTGGAAAGCCACCTCGTCATATGACATATACATGGTGGATACACCCAAAGAAGGCAATGGTGATGAGATAATGGAGGATGACCCCTCCAAGAAGCAACCCAAGCGCCGACGTCAGCGGCGCCGCTCTAAGTCCCGCCAAAGCAAAAGTGGTGATACCGGCACAGGAGATAATAACACTCCGGATAGTGTCGAAGACAACAACAATCCCCTCCAGCAAGATTTAGAGCAGGAGGATGGAGGAGCCAGCCCTCCTGAGAGAGCGGCAGACGGAGAGGAGGAGGGTGACAATTACATGCCCCCCTCTGAAGACGAGGCAAGCCTCGGCGACGATGAATTCGCCGTACTAGAGGATCCCGTCGAACAAGAGCGCTTCAAGCGCCGGCTTATGGCCATGGCAAATAGCCTGAAGAAAAAGCAGCAGCAGCTTCAAGCTGATCAATATCTGCTAGCTGACACATGGACTAAAGTCCTCGCGGTCGAGGAATATAAACTCAAGCGCCCCTCCAAGAATTACCCAAAGTGCAGGTTACTACCCCGACTGGTGGAAGAAGCGTATGATACGGCTGATCGGCCACCTCGTGGCCGCGATAGAGAGGCATTCCAGCCAAAAACTCAGCCTCCACCCCGACGCCATTCAAATAAAAAGGCATGGGGAGATACGCCAGACCTGCGAGACATATTGGAGGACAAAGCAAAGCATGCAATATCGATCTATGGATCACGAGGGCGCACAACTCTGCGACACGATAAACGTCACGCCGGATACAGTAAAAGCAAATCCGGCTGAGCCGAACACAGCGGGCAAGACCCATTCGAGCTGCGTCGCGATATAGCCCAATACAGAGGCGCCGCATACCCCTTATGCTTCACAGACGAAGTAATGGATCATCAATTCCTAGAAGGTTTCAAACCTGTAAATATTGAATCATACGACAGCACAACAGATCTCACAGTATGGATCGAGGATTTCCTCCTCCACATCCACATGGCCCGCGGTGATGACTTACACGCCATCAAATATCTCCCACTAAAGCTCAAAGGACCAGCGCGGCATTGGCTTAACAGCTTGCCAGCGGACTCCATCAACTGTTCGGAAGATCTGGAAGCCGCATTCCTCGATAACTTTCAGGGCACTTATGTGCGACCACCAGACGCCGATGACTTGAGCCACATAATTCAGCAGCCAGAAGAGTCGGCCAGGCAATTCTGGACTCGGTTCCTTACAAAGAAAAATCAAATCGTCGACTATCCGGATGCATAGGCCTTAGCGGCTTTCAAACACAACATCCGAGACGAGTGGCTAGCCCGGCACCTTGGTCAGGAAAAGCCGAAATCTATGGCAGCTCTCACGACGCTCATGACCTGCTTTTGTGCGGGAGAAGACAGTTGGCTGGCTTGCGGTAATAACATATCAAAGAACCATGGTACCTCCGATACCAAGGACGGCAATAGCAGGTCACGTCGCAACAAACATAAGCGCAACATTAATAGTGAAAATACCTAGGATACGGCAGTCAATGCTGGATTCAAAGGCTCTAAACCCGGTTAGCGGAAAAAGCCATTCAAACAAAGTACGCCGGGTCCGTCCAGCTTGGACCGTATACTCGATCGCTCGTGTCAAATACACGGCACCCCAGACAAGCCAACCAATCACACCAACAGGGATTGTTGGGTGTTCAAGCAGGCCGGCAAGTTAATTGCCAAAAACAAGGACAAGGGGCTGCATAGCGATGACGAGGAGGAGCCCCGGCAGCCGCACACCGGAGGACTGAAGAGGTTTCCCCCGCAAGTGCAGACGGTGAACATGATATACGCAACCCACATCCCCAAGAGGGAGCGGAAGCGTGCGCTCAGGGAAGTATATGTGTTGGAGCCAGTCGCCCCAAAGTTCAACCCTTGGTCCTCCTGTCCGATCACCTTCGATCGCAGGGACCACCCCACTAGTATCCGTCATGGCGGATTCGCCGCACTGGTCCTAAACCCAATCATTGACGGATTTCACCTCACTCGAGTCCTTATGGATGGCGGCAGCAGTCTGAACCTGCTTTATCAGGACACAGTGCGCAAAATGGGTATAGACCCCTCAAGGATCAAACCCACAAAAACGCCCTTTAAAGGCGTCATTCCAGGTGTAGAGGCCCATTGCATAGGCTCAATTACACTGGAAGTGGTCTTCGGATCCCCGGATAACTTCCGAAGCAAAGAGTTAATCTACGATATAGTCCCGTTCCGCAGTGGTTATCATGCACTGCTCGGGCGAACCGCATTTGCGAGATTCAATGCGGTACCGCATTATGCATACCTCAAGCTCAAGATGCTAGGACCTCGCGGGGTTATTACAGTCAATGGAAACACAGAGCGCTCTCTCCGAACAGAGGAGCACACTGCGGCCCTCGCAGCAGAAGCGTAAAACAGCCTCTCAAGGCAATCCACCAGTTCGGCGTTTCAAGACCCGGACACCTTCAAGCGCGCTCGGAGCAATCGGCAAATAGACCGCCTGGCGTGATCTAAGCTCGCGTAGCAATACGGTGGACACCCCCCAATCCTAGCCCAACGGCGAAACTCATGCCGCGCGTACATAATTACGCATTAAAAATACCATGGGCACAAGTGGGGAGGGGGCACAACTGCGGCACGCCCCAAGACGCGGCTTAAACCGCACTAGGGGCTTCCTGTTTGGTTATTTTTCTTTTTTTTCAGGACATTAATCCCTAGAAACACTGTCCGGCAGCACTATTGCCGAACACATGATGCAGCAACCAAGGAGGCAGACAGCTACGTCATACCACGGAATTCCCAGGTGGATTACAGTAACGAGCGAAATATTCGATTTAATATCATTCCTCAGCTTGCCCTTGGAAGGGACATAGTCCTACTGTTTGCTTATCGCACTATCTGAATAAACAATGCATGACATTACGACTAGTATTGCATTCTTATTATATACATATATATCTATGTGTTCATTAATGACGCCTTGCAACCGTACACTTTGGTACGGCCAATACACCAGGGGCTTACGTACCCCACAACATGGTGTGAAAAGTCCAAACACTTTCACAAGTGCGGCACCCCGAACTTATAGCATTATATGCATCAGCTCCGAATCATGTCTTTGGTCAAATGTTGGGTTTGCCCGGCTCCTATGTTTTGGTACCTTACATTCCGCTCCATCGGCTAAGGTAGCGCTAGGAGAACTACTGCGATTGTGCCCCGGTTCTGTCGGGCTTAGCACCTCAGTAGAGAAAGCTAAAACTAACTGTCATGATAAGGCGAGAGACTAGTCGCTGTTCGGTGAGGTTTTCGAGTCCCTAAAGACTTGTGCCGCTTAGGGCGAGGGGCCGGCCCTGTCCGGCTTAAAGGCATGTATCGTGCCCTGAATTCGGCCTTCCGAATACCAGGGGCTTCGCCGAAATTTAAAATTATAGAATTCTATGGCTAAGTGAGAGTGATAAAGCATTATTAGTCCGGTTGCCTTGTTCGTTGTGCTGAGCACCTCCCTCGAAGGACCCAAATATGGGAACAAGAGTGCTCAGGTTTATCCCGAACACCCCAGCACTCGTGGCATGGGGGCAGAAGCCAAGGACTAGCCATCTCTCAGATTGATAAACGGCCAAACAAAAGGTAATATTTTAAATTCAAACAAGCGTTGCATAGCGCATATGAAACAAGTTTTCATAAATACAGGATAAAATGAGCAAGTCTCGCTCAAATATTACATCTTTTGAACACTCGTCCGCTATGAGACGGGCACCCGGCAGAACACCCTCGTAGTACATCTCGGGGTGGCGGTGCTCCTTGCCCTCCGGCGGCCCCTCCTTGATCAGCTTCACGGCGTCTACCTTGACCCACTGCAATTTCACACGGGCGAAAGCCTAGCGTGCACCCTCAATGCAGACAGATCGCTTGACGACCTCCAGCCGTGGACAAGCATCCACAAGCCGCCTCACCAGGCCGAAGAAGCTGTTCAGAAGGGCGTCGCCAGTCCACAGCCGGACTATAAAGCCCTTCATGGCCTGATCGGCCGCCATGCAGCTCGACCAACTGCTTCAGCTGGTCGCTCATTGGCACCGGGTGTTCGGCCTCAGCATACTGAGACCAGAACAGCTTCTCCGTTGAGCTTCCATCCTCGGCCTGGTAAAATTGTGCGGCATCGGACACGCTACGGAGCAAATCTGCGAATGCTCCTGGAGAGCTCCGGATTCGGGTAAGTAATCAGTAATTTACTTTTACATGCTTGCTTTGCATATAGAAAGCCTTACCCGCCGCTATCTTCTTCATTGCGTCGATCTCCTGGAGGGCCCTTTGGGCTTCATCCTTGGCACTTTTTGCGCTCTCGAGGCCCGCGGCAAGCTCAGACTACCGCGTCTTTGAGTCAAGCTCCAACGCCTCATGCTTCGCCACGAGAGCCTGGAGCTCTTGCTGCACCTCGCCCACCCGAGCCTCGCGCTTCTCTCGCTCGGTGTGCTCCTTGGCCGCGTTATCTTCGGCCTTGGTTAGCGCTTGCTTCAGGGTCGCCACCTCGGTCGTGGCCCCTGGCGAATATACGATGATCCTGTCATTTTGCAGTCGCTTCTTCTTTTATACATACATATCTATAGACAGGGTATTACTTACCCTTGTTCTCCTCGAGCTGCCTCTTGACAAGGCCGAGCTCTTTCCTGGACCCCTCGAGGTCCTGCTTCAGTACGGCGACCTCCGTAGTCAGTACGGCGGACGCCAGCAGCGAAGCCTGCATATGCATATTGACATACTTATATTAGACTCCTGCGATATTATTTGATCCTCTGTTCGGCTTTTCTTTGTGAACACCGAACAGAGCATCAGGGGCTACTGTCTATGCGGTAATATTTCTACTACATCTTAAAACACTTACCTCAAAGCCTGTTAGAAGGCTGGCACAGGCTTCAGTCAATCCACTCTTGGCGGACTGAACCTTTTGGATCACCGCACTCATGATAGTGCGGTGCTCCTCGTCGATAGAAGCGCTGCGAAGCGCTTCCAGCAGATTGTCCGGCGCCTCTGGATGGACAGAGGTCACCGGCACAGGCGTCTTGCCCCTCTTAGAAGGAGGCCACCTGCCCGAGCCCGGAACCACTGGAGGTTCTGGCGCGGTGTTCGGCTGAGGGCTGAACTCGGAGCTCTCAGGGGCCCCGTCCCCTCGACTCCCGGAGTCCGGAAGGTCGCCTTGAGGCGCCTCCAGGACTGTCTCCCCTCGACCCGGTGCCTCTTGAGACAGCACCTCGGCATCGTCGGCAGGATGAGGGGAGGTGGCGGTCGGGACTGGATCGCTATCCATGTCCGACGAGCCCAGGGAGCCGTCCGATGATACATCGATACTGGCTCATGGCGGCCTGCATAATTATGTTCAGCATTAGGGAAAACAGTGTGACAAAGGAATTCTATGAGTTACTCTGGTATCCGAATACTTACGATCTCCCCGGGGGCTTGGCCCTGGGAAACCACTCGTCTTCGCCTTCGTCGGTGGCGGTGGAACTGTCCGGAAGGAGAGTCCTTCCCTTCTTGGACCCTTCGCCCCCCCCCCCAGTTGGGGCGGCCTTCCTTTTCTTATCTCCCCCAGCCGGTGGGGGAGCATTTTCTTCTTCTTCCTCGTCTTCGGGGGAAGAGTGCACCGCAGAGTCATCGGACGGTGAGTCCGACGACGCCTAGCGTCGGGAACTCTTTCGGGTTCCCTTGGCCTTCTTGGTCTTCTCCGGCACCGTATAAGGGGCCGGAGTCAGCATCTTCGCCAGAAGAGCGTCTGCAGGGCCTTCGGGCAAAGGAGCCGGACAGTCGATCTGTCCGGCCGTCTCCTGCCAGTCCTGTCAAAGGTATGGGAGTTTAGATCCCGCATGGAGTCAATCTATAAAAAATAAGTATCCTGTGAAAGGTAAAGCAGCTTACCGCACTGGCTTGGCGCTTCACGCTGAATTCGCGATCCTCAGTAATAGGAGGGGGGACCTCTGCGCTTTTGAACAGCACCCTCCAGGCATCTTCGTGAGTCATGTCGAAGAGCCTGTTCAGAGTTTGGTGCTGTGCCGGGTCGAACTCCCACAAGTTGAACTCCCGTTGTTGGCACGGGAGGATCCGGCGGTGGAGCATGACCTGGACCACGTTGACAAGTTTGAGCTTCTTGTTCACCATGTTTTGAATACATGTTTGGAGTCCGGTTAGCTCTCCCAAACTACCACGGGACAGTCCCTTCTCTTTCCAGGAAGTGAGCCGCGTGGGGATGCCAGATCGGAACTCGGGGGCCGCTGCCCATGCAGGGTCGCGTGGCTCGGTGATGTAGAACCGCCCCGATTGCCACCCCTTTATGGTTTCCACAAAGGAGCCCTCGAGCCATGTTATGTTGGGCATCTTGCCCACCATGGCGCCTCCGCACTCCACCTGGCGCCCGCCCACAACCTTCGGCTTGACATTGAAGGTCTTCAACCATAAGCCGAAGTGGGGCTTGATGCGGAGGAAGGCCTCGCACACGACGATAAACGCCGAGATGTTGAGGATGAAGTTCGGGGCTAGATCGTGGAAATCCAGGCCGTAATAGAACATGAGCCCCCGGACGAATGGATGGAGAGGGAATCCCAGTCCGCGGAGGAAATGGGTGAGGAACACTACCCTCTCATGGGGCCTAGGTGTGGGGATGAGCTGCCCCTCATCTGGGAGCCGGTGCGCGATGTCGTCGGGCAGGTATCCGGCTCTCCTCAGTTTCTTGATGTCTCCATCCATGACGGAGGAGACCATCCACCTGCCTCCCGCTCCGGACATGGTTGGAGAAGGTTGAGGTAGGAAGTGCGGACTTGGGCGCTAGAGCTCGAGTGTGCGAAAATGGATGAGCAAAGGAGGAAGAAGGCGTGGATAGAAAGGTGAATCCTTATCCCTTTATATGGGCGGACGAAACTAAGCGTCCCCACTTGCCTGGTAAAACTCGCTCATCCCCCAAGTGCCGTAATCGATCGGTTGGGTTACCCACGCCCGTATTGATGAGAATCCCGTAATAAGGGGACATGATCTCTGCTTTGACAAGACGTGTCGAAAAACTGCCTCGCGTTATGTGCGGGGCTAGTTAAAGGAAACGGTTCGAATAATCACCGGGCCATGACATAATGTCATACTGTCAAAACAAGTCAGCAAATTAGATTTGCGAAAATATTATTCTCTCTACGGAAGTATGTGGAACTTATGTTGCAGGGTCGGACACTATCCTCGTATTCAAATTCTTCTGTGATGTATTCAGAGAAGGAACCCGCCTTGCAATGCTGAAGACAATACTGCGCGCCGGACTCATCGTCATTGAAGCCTGGTTCAGGGGCTACTGAGGGAGTCCTGGATTAGGGGGTCTCTGGACAGCCGTACTATCTCCATTGGCCGGACTGTTAGACTGTGAAGATACAAGATTGAAGACTTTGTCTCGTGTCCGGATAGGACTCTACTTGGCGTGGAAGGCAAGCTAGGCAACACAGATATGGATATCTCCTCCTTTGTAACTGACCTTGTGTAACCCTAACCCTCTCCGTGTCTATATAAACCGAAGGGTTTTAGTCCGTAGGACAACAACCACAACAGACAATCATACCATAGTCTAGCTTCTAGGGTTTTAGCCTCTCTGATCTCGTGGTAGATCTACTCTTGTACTACCCATATCATCAGTATTAATCAAGCAGGACGTAGGGTTTTACCTCCATCAAGAGGGCCTGAACCTGGGTAAAACATTGTGTCCCCTGCCTCCTGTTACCATCCGGCCTAGACGCACAGTTTGGGACCCCCTACCCGAGATCCGCCGGTTTTGACACCGACACGGAGGCTATTCTTTCCCTCCTACTAAAGCATTTACCTTCAGTCCTCTCGACGGTCCAGTGAGCCTGCTGCCGGGCATGCGGAAGATATGTTGTGAGAAACGGGTCCCATCGTGGCCGGTGATAGACAAGGTTAGAATAGCCTAGCCTAGTCCTCTATAATTTAGTTGAAATATGTCCAAAATATAAATGTTTTCGTTCAATTTATATGAAAATCATCCGGTTTGCATGAATTTAGTGTGGTATATTGAAGTCCGCTTTGAAATGTATGTTGGCAGGGTTTGATGAATGGCTCCCGCATCTGTGTCCGCGGACGGATACGGTGCTTGATTTAAGAGTCGGCGTTGGAAACTTCAGCAAGTTGAGCGTTGTTGTACATTGATCATGGCCGATGATAACCCACAAGTATAGGGGATCGCAACAGTTTTCGAGGGTAAAGTATTCAACCCAAATTTATTGATTCGACACAAGGGGAGCCAAAGAATACTCTCAAGTATTAGCAGCTGAGTTGTCAATTCAACTCCACCTGGAAACTTAGTATCTGCAGCAAAGTATTTAGTAGCAAACTAATATGATAGTAGTGGTAACGTAGCAAAAGATAACAGTAGTAAAAGTAATGTTTTTGGTATTTTGTAGTGATGATAGCAATAGCGATGGGAAAGTAAATAAGCGAAGAACAACATATGGAAAGCTTGTAGGCAATGGATCGGTGATGGTGAATTATGCCGGATGCGATTCATCATGTAACATTCATAACCTAGGGTGACACAGAACTAGCTCCAGTTCATCAATGTAATGTAGGCATGTATTCCGAATATAGTCATACGTGCTTATGAAAAAGAACTTGCATGACATCTTTTATCCTACCCTCCCGTGGCAGCGGGGTCCTTACGGAAACTAAGGGATATTAAGGCCTTCTTTTAATAGAGTACCGGAACAAAGCATTAACACATAGCGAATACATGAACTCCTCAAACTACGGTCATCACCGGTAAGTATCCCGATTATTGTCACTTCGGGGTTAACGGATCATAACACATAATAGGTGACTATAGACTTGCAAGATAGGATCAAGAACTCTCATATATTGATGAAAACATAATAGGTTCAGATCTGAAATCATGGCACTCGGGCCCTAGTGACAAGCATTAAGCATAGCAAAGTCATAGCAACATCAATCTCAGAACATAATGGATACTAGGGATCAAACCCTAACAAAACTAACTCAATTACATGATAGATCCCATCCAACCCATCACCGTCCAGCAAGCCTACGATGGAATTACTCACGCACGGCGGTGAGCATCATGAAATTGGTGATGGAGGATGGTTGATGATGACGATGGTGATGGATTCCCCTCTCCGGAGCCCCGAACGGACTCTAGATCAGCCCTCTCGAGAGGTTTTAGGGCTTGGCGGCGGCTCCGTATCGTAAAACGCGATGAATTCTTCTCTTTTGTTTTTTTCTCCCCGAAACACAATATATAGAGTTGGAGTTGGAGTCGGAGGAGCTCCAGGGGGTCCATGAGGTAGGGGGCGCGCCCCCCACCCTCGTGGACAGGGCCCCCTGGCCTTCATCTTTTGCAGGTATTTTTTATATTTTCCAAAAAGTTGCTCCGTGAAATTTCAGGGCATCCCGATAACGTTTGTTTCTGCACATAAATAACACCATGGTAATTCTGCTGAAAACAGCGCCAGTCCGGGTTAGTTCCATTCAAAGCATGCAAGTTAGAGTCCAAAACAAGGGCAAAAGTGTTTGGAAAAGTAGATACGATGGAGACGTATCAGCCGACTATTTCATACCTGCTTAGAACTCGGTAGGGTATCACGTTGCCAAGCATAAACAAGCATGCTATAGAGTGGAAATAAAGAAAAAAAATACCTCCCTTGGCGGCCCGCCGGTGGTCTCTTCCCCGGTCTGCTGTGGGTGCGGTTGGTCTCGCCCTGGCCGCGGCTCCTGGTGCATCGTCCCGGTCCGCCCCAATCTGGCCATGGCCTAGCGCGAGCTGGATGGCTGCAGTTGCCTTCTCCACTGTGCTAAACGGCAGCGTGGGGGCCTGCTTGTTTGCTTGTCTAAGGGATGCGGTCCTAAGGATTTTATTTCTTGAAGATAGTGTTCTGCTAGATGTCGGCCCTCTTTGATCTGACCATTGACAACTTCCGGAATGCTCCGCCAGCGATTTCATTGGGTGCTTGATACGTCTCCAACGTATCTATAATTTTTGATTGCTCCATGCTATATTATCTACTGTTTTGAACATTATTGGGCTTTATTATCCACTTTTATATTATTTTTGGAACTAACCTATTGACCCAGAGCCCAGTGCCAGTTCTTGTTTTTTCCCTTGTTTCAGTGTTTGGCAGAAAAGGAAAATCAAACGGAGTCCAATTGACCTGAAACTTCACGGAACTCATTTTTGGAAGGAAAGCAACCTGGGAGACTTGGAGTCCACGTAAGGGAAGAAACGAGGAAGCCACGAGGTAGGGGGCGCGCCCACCCCCTCTGGGCGCGCCCTCCACCCTCGTGGGCCCCTCGTGGCTCCCCTGGCGTATTTCTTCCACCTATATATATCCATATACCCCGGAAGAGGGGCTTTATTCGATGGACTATGGAATAAGGAGTGGCAAGATCCTAAGCTTGGGGATGCCCCGGAAGGCACCCCTCTTTCGTCTTTGTTTATCGGTAACTTTACTTGGAGCTATATTTTTATTCTCCACATGATATGTGTTTTGCTTGGAGCGTCGTTTTATTTCATTTTTTTGCTTGCTGTTTGAATAAAATACCAAGATCTGAAATTCTTAAATGTTAGAGAGTCTTCACATAGTTGCATAATTATTCAAGTACTCATTGATCTTCACTTATATCTTTCAGAGTAGTTTGTTGTTTGCTCTAGTACTTCACGTATATCTTTTAGAGCATGGTGGTAGTTTTATTTTGAAGAAATAGATGAACTCTCATGCTTCACTTATATTATTTTGAGAGTCTTAAGCAGCATGGTAATTCGCTAAATCCTAATATGCTAGGTATTCAAGATTAGTAAAAATTTCTTATGAGTGTTTTGAATACTAAGAGAAGTTTGATGCTTGATGATT
The DNA here is from genome assembly GCF_056163025.1 of Triticum urartu. Lineage (NCBI taxonomy): Eukaryota > Viridiplantae > Streptophyta > Magnoliopsida > Poales > Poaceae > Triticum > Triticum urartu. The sequence goes on from NC_141875.1 coordinate 124,302,085, forward strand.
GTTTTGAGATATGGAGGTAATAATATCAAAGTCGTGCTAGTTGAGTAGTTGTGAAATTTAGAAATGCTTGTGTTGAAGTTTGCAAGTTCCGTAGCATGCACGTATGGTAAACATTATGTAACAAATTTGAAATATGAGGTTTTATTTGATTGTCCTCTTTATGAGTGGCGGTCGGGGACGAGCGATGGTCTTTTCCTACCAATCTACCCCCCTAGGAGAATGCGCGTAGTGCCGAGGTTTTTGATGACATGTAGATTTTTTCAATAAGTATGTGAGTTCTTTATGACTAATGTTGAGTCCATGGATTATACGCACTCTTACCCTTCCATCCTTGCTAGCCTCTTCGGTACCATGCATTGCCCTTTCTCACATTGAGAGTTGGTGCAAACTTCGCCGGTGCATCCAAACCCCATGATATGATACGCTCTTTCGCACATAAACCTCCTTATATCTTCCTCAAAACAGCCACCATACCTACCTATTATGGCATTTCCATAGCCATTCCGAGATATATTGCCATGCAACTTTCCACTATTCCGTTTATCATGACACGCTCCATCATTGTCATATTTCTATGCATGATCATGTAGTTGACATCGTATTTGTGGCAAAGCCACCGTTCATAATTCTTTCATACATGTCACGCATGAATCATTGCACATCCCGGTACACCGCCGGAGGCATTCATATAGAGTCATACTTTGTTCTAGTATCGAGTTGTAATCCTTGAGTTGTAAGTAAATAAAAGTGTGATGATCATCATTATTAGAGCATTGTCCCATGTGAGGAAAGGATGATGGAGACTATGATTCCCCCACAAATCGGGATGAGACTTCGGACGAATAAAAAAGAGGAGAAAGGCCATAAAAAAGAGAAGGCCCAAAAAAAGAAAAAAAAAGAGAAAGGCCATAAAAAAGGAAAAGGCCCAAATAAAAAAAGAGAGAAAAAGAGAGAAGGGACAATGCTACTATCCTTTGCCACACTTGTGCTTCAAAGTAGCACCATAATCTTCATGATAGAGAGTCTCTTGTTTTGTCACTTTCATACACTAGTGGGAATTTTTCATTATAGAACTTGGCTTGTATATTCCAAAAATGGGCCTCCTCAAGTGACCTAGGTCTTCGTGAGCAAGCAAGTTGGATGCACACCCACTTAGTTTCTTTTGTTGATCTTTCATACATTTATAGCTCTAGTGCATCCGTTGCACGACAATCCCTACTCCTTGCATTAACATCAATCGGTGGGCATCTCCATAGCCCATTGATTAGCCTCGTTGATATGAGACTTTCTCCTTTTTAGTCTTCTCCAGATAATCCCCCTCATTATATTCTATTCCACCCATAGTGCTATGTCCATGGCTCGCGCTCATATATTGCATGAAAGTTTATAGGTTTGAGATTACTAAAGTATGAAACAATTGCTTGGCTTGTCATCGGGGTTGTGCATGATGAGAGCATTCTTGTGTGACGAAAATGGAGCATGACTAAACTGTATGATTTTGTAGGGATGAACTTTCTTTGGCCATGTTATTTTGAGAAGACATAATTGCTTAGTTAGTATGCTTGAAGTATTATTATTTCTATGTCAATATGGACTTTTATATTGAATCTTTCGGATCTGAATATTCATACCACACTTAAGAAGAATTACATTGAAATTATGCCAAGTAGCATCCCACATCAAAAATTCTGTTTTTATCATTTACCTACTCGAGGACGAGCAGGAATTAAGCTTGGGGATGCTGATACGTCTCCAACGTATCTATAATTTTTGATTGCTCCATGCTATATTATCTACTGCTTTGAACATTATTGGGCTTTATTATCCACTTTTATATTATTTTTGGGACTAACCTATTGACCCAAAGCCCAGTGCCAGTTCCTGTTTTTTCCCTTGTTTCAGTGTTTCGCAGAAAAGGAAAATCAAACGGAGTCCAATTGACCTGAAACTTCATGGAACTCATTTTTGGAAGGAAAGCAACCTGGGAGACTTGGAGTCCACGTAAGGGAAGCAACGAGGAAGCCACGAGGTATGGGGGCGCGCCCACCTCCTCTGGGCGCGCCCTCCACCCTTGTGGGCCCCTCTTGGCTCCCCTGACGTATTTCTTCCGCCTATATATATATATACATATACCCTAAAACGATCGGAGAACAGAATAGATCGGGAGTTCCGCCGCCAGAAGCCTCCGTAGCCACCGAAAGCCAATTTAGACCCGTTCTGGCACCCTGCCGGAGGGGGAATCCCTCTCCGATGGCTATCTTCATCATCTCGGCGCTCTCCATGATGAGGAGGGAGTAGTCCACCCTCGGGGCTGAGGGTATGTACCAGTAGCTATGTGTTTGATCTCTCTCTCTCTCGTGTTATCAATTTGGCACGATCTTGATGTATCGCGAGCTTTGCTATTATAGTTGGATCTTATGATGTTTCTCCCCCTCTACTCTCTTGTAATGGATTGAGTTTCCCCTTTGAAGTTATCTTATCGGATTGAGTCTTTAAAGATTTGAGAACACTTGATGTATGTCTTGCCGTGCGTATCTGTGGTGACAATGGGATACCACGTGATTCACTTGATGTATGTTTTGGTGATCAACTTGCGGGTTCCGCCCATGAACCTATGCATTGGGGTTGGCACACCTTTTCGTCGCGATTCTCCGGTAGAAACTTTGGGGCACTCTTTGACGTTCTATGTGTTGGTTGAATAGATGAATCTGAGATTGTGTGATGCATATCGTATAATCATACCCACGGATACTTGAGGTGACATTGGAGTATCTAGGTGACATTAGGGTTTTGGTTGATTTGTGTCTTAAGGTGTTATACCAGTACGAACTCTAGGGCTGTTTGTGAAAATTATAGGAATAGCCCAACGGATTGATTGGAAAGAATAACTTTGAGGTGGTTTCGTACCCTACCATAATCTCTTCGTTTGTTCTCCGCTATTAGTGACTTTGGAGTGACTCTTTGTTGCATGTTGAGGGATAGTTATATGATCCAATTATGTTATTATTGTTGAGAGGACTTGCACTAGTGAAAATATGAACCCCAGGCCTTGTTTCCTATCATTGCAATACCGTTTATGCTCACTTTTACCATTAGTTACCTTGCTGTTTTTATATTTTCAGATTACAAAAACCTATATCTACTATCCATATTGCACTTGTATCACCATCTCTTCGCCGAACTAGTGCACCTATACAATTTACCATTGTATTGGGTGTGTTGGGGACACAAGAGACTCTTTGTTATTTGGTTGCACGGTTGCTTGAGAGAGACCATCTTCGTCCTACGCCTCCCACGGATTGATAAACCTTAGGTCATCCACTTGAGGGAAATTTGCTGCTGTCCTACAAATCTCTGCACTTGGAGGCCCAACAACGTCTACAAGAAGAAGGTTGTATAGTAGACATCAGTGCTTGATGCATGTAGATTTCTGGGACGGATGGGATTCGGTCGTGTACGTCCCTATTTCAGCCCGGGTGGCTTTAGAAGGGTGTGATGCGAAGCTTCATTGTCTATTGACATTATGGGATATGCCGGTATTTAGATTTTCATGGTAAAGACATTGACGGAGAACGTCATGGAGGCTGATGTCTGAGGCCTTAGTAATGGTAGGTCGAGTCTTCAAGGCAATGAGGAGTTTGCTTGGTGATTTGTGACTCGTAGCAGTGGCAGCGGCAAGTGGTGGCGGTGGCACATGCGGAGTACATAGTCTTGGCTTTTAGGGTGAAAACCCAAGGTCAGGCCTTAATTGGTTGTGTTGGGCAATGTCCTTGTTGAAGGCATTGTTTTGAGAGCATGAATATTCTCCAGGATGAAAACCTAAAATCAATGATAGGGCGATGATGACGCTTGTGCACTGTTTATTTCTTGGAGGTGTCGTTTGTGGAGAACCTGAACTTCAGGTGTTGCCTTGGTGGTGGTTCGTGCTGCAACTACTAGGAATCGACCACTATAGCGGGATCTTTTTTCTTCTTCTTCTTTTTATCTTTTGGCTGTGTGCATCCGTAATGTCCTTATGACATTTAGTTGTTGCAGAGGCTGGGTGTAATTGGTATCTCCGCGATATTAATATATTCTCTTTATCAAAAAAACCATCTCAAGTCCTTGCTGGCGCAAATTTGTGTTCCTTTTCTTTCGAAAGCAAAATCGCTGTAGGGGAATCCCATATGTAAGTACATTAATGTGTTTTAGAACTCCTCATATAAGCAGTTAAGCACCAATGGTTTAACTAGTGCAAACATAGATTTAAAAACAATGTTTGTGCATCATTGCATTTCTTTTACAAAGAGCACTTTTATTAACTTAAAATGTAGCATCAAGCAGATACAAAAACATGATGAGCAACACCCTGCCTCTGCATAACTAAGCTGTACACAAGGAAACACTAACAGTCTGACAAGAGAAAGTAAGAATAACCGACGTAACCGTATAGGACCAACACTACGCCTATGCCGAAGGAGGTGGTGGATCGATTTGGAGATTATGCCCTTTTTTCACGATTCTGGCCTTGTCTGTAAACTTTAGCACAAAATGAATTCTCCACAAAATTATTTCACGATATGACTTTTTCAAAAACGCCACAAGTCGTGGTGTTGCTGACCTATTTGGAAATGCCAAACCAGCCTACGTTGCTGCCCTGGTCGAGAATCTATGTGGCAGGGCTGAAACGCTAGCGTTTGTGGCGTTGCTGGAAACGCCATAGTGTTTGGCGTTGCAGCCGCAATATGAAACACCAGTGTGTGTGGCGTTTTGAGCAGCCTGTTCCTTTTGCTAGTTCCCACTTATCTAAAAGGGGAGCAATGTAGGCTGGTTTGGCGTTTCTAAATAGAGCAGAAACGTCATAAGCTGTGGTGTTACCAAAAGGGTCAGACCATGAAATAAATTTCTGAAGAGTTCATTTCGTGTTAAAGTTTTCTGAAGGTCAAAATAGTGAAAAGAGCCACCCATGTAGGGTATGTCCATGGCCATCTGCTCCAACCGCACACATACTTTGAGTTGGTATTTCGTTTGGTGTAACTTAGACCACACACGTTTTGATGTCAAGATATTCCGACATACATCTTGGAGTTTGGTTTGACTGCGAGATAAGGCTGAACATGCACTGTTGTTAAGGCTAGCGTTTGAGTTTTTGTCATTCTGGTTTCCCGTTATAGCTCTTGATTGGAGGTTCAAACCTAGACCTTGAATTGGATATGTTCCAACAATGTTTTGTGCAATGTCATTTTTTCTTAGTGATGCTTGTCTAGTTGTTCTTTTTTGCATGATCTTATGATTTGTGCCAATTATCATTTTGTATTGTTCGACACAAGTTATGAAACCGAATTCAGATTTGGTTTAAAATCTATTTTTTCAAGATTATGTAAAATGCTAAAGAAACAAAACACTTTTGCTGACAAATCGTCAGTGGAGTGAAGATAATCTCAAAAGTCATAGTCGAGGAGCGTGGCTCGGTCCAATGCACATCGGGCTCACAGCTCTTGGCCTTGCAAATCAGCCACACTGAAAATTGTTATCGATTTCAATTTTTTGTTAATGATTAGTAACACCTTGGAACAGCCCGCTAACTGTTAGGTTTTCATTTGTAAGATCCGACAAGCAGAAAATCCTATATGACGCTCTGTACATCGATTCACACAAGGAGATCACGCGATCCTTCAGGTTGTGCCGGCCCGTTAAGTCTGCGTTCGGTGCAGAGGAATCACATAGGAATTCTGCAGGGCCGATTTCCACTGGAATATTTTCCTCTAAGCCAGTTCGCTCCACAGGAATCAGCACTGTCCATTCCACAGGAAAGTGCCCTCGACCTGTACTTTTCACGGAAATTGTTTCGCTTATTTTCAAAAAATGTTTAAATCTTTTATTTTTTAAGAATTTTAAAGTTACAAAAATGTTTCCATTTTAACAAAAAATCACGTACTTTGTTTTGCATTTTCAAAATTGGTGGGGATTTTAAAATTATAAATTTCAAAACTTTCTTCCTTAAATTGAAAAAATAAGTTGTGTTTCAAAATGTATTCCCATGTTAATTTTTTCTGTAAATTCAGAAAATGTTGCATTTAAAAAAATATTCAGGATTTTGAAATATTTGTTCCCATGTTCAATTTTTTTTATAGATTTCAAATGTTTGTTCTCTAAATTCAAAAAATGTCATGTTTTCAAAATAAAAACTCAGGATTTTCAAATATTTTTTCCAACGTGAAACTTGTTTTCAAAATCAAAAAATATTCTGAAATTTTCAAAATTTAGTCGTGTTTGTAAAAAATAATAATCAAAAGTTCCACTTTTTGCTAGAATTTTGGAATTTTGTTCGTTATTCTTTTCAAGTGTTAAGTTTTGCCGTTGCATTTTGGGCTTTAAGCGTCGCTGTTTACATCTGCCACTAGAACTCGACAGCCCTAGCAGCACACGGGTCACGGATTCGAATCTCAACAAGTGTCAACTCCTTTAGCACAGGCACATGATTTTACACCTCGGGCGCTGTGGCCGGCCCAGTTTGCGTGACCCCTCTGCGTCGGGTTCCTATATGACGCAAAATGAGGCATATAGAAGGTCCCCCGGTAGGCTGCTTAAATCTTGGTCACTTCTCCGGACTTTCTTTGCATTCCTTTGAATATTGGTAAGAGAGAAGTCCATATTACAACCCCAAACTACCATTAAAGTCTAAAACACAACCCTGAACTATAAAACCGTCTAGTTTACAATCCTTAACTTTCAAAACCGGACAGAAGACAACCCTGGGGTGGTATTTGACTGGTTTTGACCGGTGTTGACCAGTCAACAACCCAGTTAGTGCCAACTCATCCGTCACGTCTTCCTTTTTTCAGCTCAGCACAATTTGTTGAAATTTTCCCAAATTTAATATGAGGGTATGTAGATTTTGAGGATTTTTTTCAAAAATTTCTGGACACTTTTCTTTTTGCCAAAATTTGACCAGAGGACGTGGCAGATGAGTTGGCGTTGACTGGGCTGTTGATTGGTCAAAACCAGTCAAATACCACCAAGGGTTGTTTTCTGTCCGGTTTTGGTAGTTCATGGTTGTAAACTAGACGGTTTCGTAGTTCGGGGTTGTGTTTTAGACTTTGGTGGTAGTTTGATGTTGTAATACAAACTTCTCTCTATTAGTAATCAATAAAGTGAAGATATTATACCTAAAAAAGTCTAATGTACAATCATCTCTCCAACGTGTATTTTTCTATGATTTAGAAAACTTCTGTTTTTGTGCGTTTCTTTTTTCAGCAACCGGTTGAATACCAGAATCATTTTTGTAGTAAAAGAAATACTAAAAACCACTATCTTCTCTCTTCGTGTTATTCCTATCCTAAAAACCGACCGGATAAAATCAAATGGCTCAAAATCACAAAATTGTTCACATATTTTGTTTTGTGTTTTCAAAATTTTGTGGGCGATTTTCTTATCAATTTCAAAATTTTGTTCCCTAAATTCAAAAAATATTCACATTTTGAAATTGTATTCCCATGTTCAATTTTTTCTATAAATTCAGAAAATGTTGCAGTTTTTTAAATTTTTCGGGATTTTCAAATATTGGTTCCCATGTTCAAGTTTTTTCTTGATTTCAAATTTTGTTCTCCAAATTCAAAAAATCTTCAAGTTTTTCAAAAAAAAATCAGGAATTTCAATTTTTTTTACCAATGTTCAACTTTTGTTCAAAACTGAAGAAATATTCATAAATTTTGAAAAATTTGTCATGTTTATAAAAAAACTCACAAGTTTCATTTTTTTCTAGAATTTTGTTCGTTATATTTTTCCACGTGTTAAGTTTTGCCGCTGCAATGAGGGCTTTAATTGTCGGGCTTTACATCTGTCACTAGAACTCAACAGCCGCAGTGCAGCACACGGGTCACGGGTTTGAATCCGAGCTAGCATCAACTCCTGTTGCACATCTACATGATTTTTCACCTCGCGCCCTGTGGGCCGGTCCAGTTTGCGTTACACCCCTGCGTCGGGTTCCTATACGACGCAAAATGAGTCATATAGGAGGTTCCCCCGGTAGGCTTCTTAAATCTTGATCACTTCAACGGACTTTCTTTGCATTTCTTTGAATATTGGTAATCAATAAAGTGAAGATATTATATCTAAAAAAGTCTAATGCATAATCATCTCTTCAACGTCTATTTTTCTATAATTTAGAAAACTTCTGATTTTGTGCGTTTCTTTTTTCAGCAACCGGTTGAATACCAGAATCATTTTTGTAGTAAAAGAAATACTAAAAATCACTATCTTCTCTCTTCGTGTTATTCTTATCCTGAAAACCGACTGAATAAAATCAAATGGCTCAAAATCACCTCCCTAAAGGGGCGCCGAAATAGAAAAATTACACCTACACAACCAGGGGAGCAAACGCATGCGCCTCTCACGCTATAATTGCGCCTCCAAATCCCTCTGGCCATCCTCCAACCTAGGCGGCACTGATGGGCCGGCCTCGGCCGCCGGCGTCTTCGGGCACCTCTCGTCGTTGTCCGTCGGCTTGACCACCTCGGCTCGGCACACCGGGCATGTGGTGTGCGCCGTGAGCCACATGTCGACGCACGCCCTGTGGAAGAGGTGCATGCATCTAGGAAGTTGCCTGGCCACCTCGCCGTCGGCCATCGTGCAGAGGCATATCGAGCACTCCCACCGGTCGCTCTCGTCGGCCGTGTGTCGGTACTCGAACTTGGGCAGCGCGGCGATGGCGTCCTCGCTGAGGCCGGTGGGCCGCTTCTTGACCACCACGGTCGCCCCCGCGCCTGTCGACGTTGCGGCCCCCACCGTGACCCGGTTCACGGCCCGCCGCATGAGGTAGCAGCGTATCATGCAGAGCACGAAGAGGATGATGAGCAGCGTCGCGAATGAGATGCCGAGGACCTCAAGGTAGGACGTTGTGGAGCAGCAGGCCGGGTCGTTGTTGCGGGTGGCACGGTACGCGCTGGACAGCCGGGAGAGCGCGAAGCAGGACTGGTCGACGGGGAGGCACCCGGTGGTCTGCTCGTGCATGCGCTTGGCCTCGGCCATCGACAGATCGCTCCGAGAAGGATGGGCTGTGCAAGTATCACTATCATTGGCAATTCGCGGTAGTGTGGAGAGGAGCGGAGCGCGAGATAAATAGGTGGGTGTCTTTCTTTGGGGTTTTGCTTTGTGGTGATGGGAGCAGAGCAACCTGCGGCCGGGGGGAGAGAATGAGACGACAGTATTGTGGAAGATGCGCGACCCTTGACAGAATTAGGTTGCTGTGAGAGACCACTAGTGCCGCCCTATACTCCCTTGGTTTTTATTTTTGGGTAGCATGGGTTCTCTTCGTAAGTGTAAAAGCCATTTGTGTAGGTGAGTGTTACTGTTGCATAAGTTACTATTTCAAATTACGAAAAAACCTTCATGTATAAGAAATACAATTGGACCCGAATATTCAGCGAATGTCAGATTTTTAGGCATGGCAAATCAAACATTTTTTATGTCAAATTATGTTAGCCGAGGATGGAAAATTCGCTTTAGTTCATTTTTTGCTAGAAAATTGTTGGGCTCACCAACTAAATTTGTCCTCCACGCGCCAATACAAGTTGCCATGAGAAATGTTCGATTTGCCATGCCAAAAAATCTGACATCAGATTTAGCATTTTCATAGACTCGTGAGTAACTTTTTCCGATAAGAGGAAATTGGTGAGTAACTAGAAAATTTTACTGGATCAATAAGTCTCCAAACAACGGAAGCCCGGATCTGGATGGCTTCTTAATACGTCTCCAACGTATATATAATTTTTAATTGTTCTATGCTGTTATATTATCAATCTTGGATGTTTTATAATTATTTTATAGTCATTTTATATCATTATTTGATACTAACCTATTGACATAGTGCCAAGTGGCACTTGCTGTTTTTTGCATGTTTTTACATCGCAGGAAGTCAATACCAAACGGAGTCCAAACGCAATGAAACTTTACGGAGATTTTTTATGGACCAGAAGACACGCAATGAGCCAAGGCAGTGCCTGGGGGTGCTCCGAGGGGAGCACAACCCACCAGGGCGCGCCAGGAGGCCCCAGGCGCGCCCTGGTGGGTTGTGCCCACCTCTGGTGCCCCCGGACTGCCTCTTTGCTCTACAAATGCCCCCAATATTTCAGAAACCCTAGGGAAGTCAACGAAAATCAATTCCAGACGCCGTAGAGTCCAGAACCACCAGACCCAATCTAGACACCATCACGGAGGGATTCACCACTTCCATTGGTGCCTCTTCGAAGATGCATGAGTAGTTCTTTGTAGACCTTCGGGTCCGTAGTTAGTAGCTACATGGCTTCTTCTCTCTCGTTTGATTCTCAATACAATGGTCTTTTGGAAATTCATATGATGTAACTCTTTTTGCGGTGTGTTTGTTGGGATCGAATGAACTTTGAGTTTATGATCAGATCTATCTTTTTATATCCATGAAAGGTATTTTTGTTTCTTTGATCTCTTATATGCATGATTGCTTATAGCCTCGTATTTCTTCTTCGATATTTGGGTTTTGTTTGGCCAACTTGATCTATTTATCTTGCAATGGGAAGATGTGCTTTGTAGTGGGTTCGATCTTACGGTGCTCGATCCCAGTGACAGAAGGGGAACCGATACGTATGTGTCATTGCTACTAAGGATAAAAAGATGGGGTCTATCTCTACATAGATAGATCTTGTCTACATCATGTCATCGTTCTTATTGCATTACTCCGTTTCTCCATAAACTTAATACACTAGATGCATGCTCGATAGCAGTCGATGTGTGGAGTAATAGTAGTAGATGCAAGCAGGAGTCGGTCTACTAATGTTGGACGTGATGCCTATGTAATGATCATTGCCTGGATATCATCATGATTATTTGAAGTTCTATCAATTGCCCAACAGTAATTTGTTTACCCACTGTTTGCTATTTTTCTCGAGAGAAGCCACTAGAGAAACCTACGCTCCCGGATCTCTTTCTCATATTATTTACCTTCACGATCTATTTTATTTTCCTTTTATTTTCAGATCTATTAAACTAAAAATACAAAAATACCTTGCTGCAATTTATTTTATTTGGCGTTCGATCTATCAATATTTACAACTTTCTCCTGTCTACGTGCCAATTTCTGGCGCCGCTACCCGAAAGGAATTGACAAACCCTTTTACACGTCGGGTTGCGAGTATTTGTTATTTGTGTGCATGTGATGTTTATGTTGTGTTGCTTGGTTCTCCTACTGGTTCGATAATCTTGGTTTCATATCTGAGGGAAATACCTACCGTCGTTGTGCTGCATCATCTCTTCCTCTTTGAAAAAATACAGACGTAGCTTCAAGCGGCATCACTTCTCTAGTGAATTTACAAAGCACTAAAATAAACAAAGGAAAATTTACTGGTTTCTTGAGAGAATTATATGATCTCGAAGCTAACCTGAAAGGGAACAACACTGTAACAATTATTCTATTACCTAAAAAAGAGTATTCCTTCGAAATTAAGTATTACATGTGTATCTCCCTTGTCCACAGCCTCCCGAGCTTGTCCACCCTCTACAGTTAGGTTTCTTAGGCGGAAGATGCATTGTCGAGAACTTTGGGCTCGCAGCTGAGCTGGTTCAGTACGCCCACAAAAGGAAATTGCCAATGATTGTGTTGAAGCTGGACTTCCACAAAGTCTGTGATGGCGTAAGTTGGGATGGAGGTTTGAAGAATTGGTTATTTCAATTGGCAAACAAGAGAAGGTGGACATGCCTTTTACAAGGAAGCATGGAGTTGCTAAACTATTCGTGGGGGTTATCAATATTGATGAGGTCCCATAATTTGTAAATTGGTATTATAAGAGTGTTGGCTATGAACTACATTTAGAGATAGAAGGGCATCCTTTCCTGAGTGATGACATGCATAATGGCGATGATCAAAATGATAAGTCTGTTGACGGGGCTGACAAAGGTGCTGATAAAGGGAAGGGAACCGAGGGAGACCATTCTTCACGTAATGGCAAAGGAGGGGCTACTGAGTTTGTGTCTCGTAAAGACAACTCATTGGTGCCTATTTCGCAAGTTGTGACTAGGATGGTAACCTCTACACTGACTGTGGGTAGGGATGTAAATGGCAAATAAGCGGCGTCCGCAAGTCACATTTAGTTAGCTTTAGCCAGCCCCACAGTTAATTTTCCCCCAGAAAACAAATTATTGAATTGTTAGATCATAAGTGGGTTTAAACAGGGTTACATGGGACCGAGTTTACATCCCTAATTGTGGGTATACGGTTTTAGTCTTCTGCAATGGGCTCAGCTCTTAGTCGCCTTTGAAATCATGTAGAAGGTGATGTCATGACGGAGCAGGAGCCACCGTTGCAATCTCCGGTGCGCGAGGATGTCCCACTTTTGGTGCGGCCTGTTGAGCCTCGACCTTATTGTGGCGTTGGGCTAGGCAAGCCCACCAGGGTCATGTTTCCTGGGTTGTCACCTACTGGGCTTGTGGCAGACACGCTGAGGCAGAAGCCCTCGCCTGTGCGGGCCACCATTAGTGGGTCTCCTCCTCCTAGGTCAGCCTTGTGCAGCCCGCTGTTGTATCGCCGTTACATGAAAATTCAAGGCAGGTGGTCTCGATGAGCACTATTACAGCTAGAAATCCTCCCTCGTTCACCTGTGGCTGCAGCTCGAAAGTCATCCACTGTCAGTTGCAGCTAGGTGATCTTCTTCACCGATGGTTCCTGTTAGACCTTCTTACATCTCTAGGGCGGATGTGATCACACTTGGAGGGATTCTTGATCCATCTTCGGTGGATATGCCTACGATCTAGTGGATTCAAGTGCATCCAGATGCCGATGAGTTGCCGATGGGTCGCTCCATGCGGGCGGCGAAGCTTCTCAATATCGAGTCTACTACAAGTATGTTGGTTAATACACATTTTTTTGATTTTGGAAGTTTTCCAAGGAAGTTATTTTAGATAAAACTACAAGCATTGGGGTTTCCTTGGGTAATAATAGTCATGAGGCGACGATGTTTATTAATGAGTTGTTGGACTCTGAGGCAGATAGAGCTATGGTCATGTTACAAAACTGTGCCACTAAACAGATGGAGGAAAGTGATGTTACTGGGTTGGGTATTCAAGTGATTGATTTGTTATGTGAGGATCTTGCTCCTATGAGTGTTGAGGTGCTGCAACATCATGTAGATATTCCAGGTACTCCTAGGGGCTCTAAGGCAAAGGAAGGTCATGCAAACATTCATGTGCCCCTGAAAAAGAACATGCGCACTCTGAAGCGAATACAACACGATTTTTCTGCAGTGTGATATAGTTCTAGGAATAAGTTAAGGGTTAAATATCACGATGAATTATGAGAGGCATCTTTTGGAAATAGCATATCTCTACTAGACTTGGGGAAGCGTATGTTTTTCGATTAAACGACGAGGAAAGAAAGGTTGGATTTTATTGCCCTATTAGAGATCGGTAAACCCAATTTTACTTCGCAATTTTTGGGCACTATTTCAGGTGGTTTGGATTTTTGGGTATTGCCATCCTCCTCGGGGGTGATCTGGTGGAATCTTACTTGGGGTTGGAAAGTCTTTGCTTCAGGTCAGGAAGATGGAGGTGGGTGATTATGCTGTCAAGTTTCACGTGTAGTCGAAAGTTGACGGCTATGATTGGGCTCTCATTTCGGTTTATGGAGCAGCATGACCTGAGCGCGTGCCCGCCTTCCTAGATGAATTAGTTCGTGTCTGTGGAGATGAGAATTTGCACCTTTTTGTGGAGGAGATTTTAACATTATTCATTAGAGCGATGAGAAGAATAATGGTAATTTTGATGGTAGATGATCTTTCATGCTTAAGGCTATTATTGAGAACCTTGACTTGTGAGAGATAGCTCTTAGAAGTCGATAATATACCCACGCTAACAATCTAGAGAATCAAACTTATGAATAGTTGGACTGTGTTTTAGCAAGTGTGGAATGCGAATAAAAATCCCCTCATAATGGTGCGGGTGTTAGTCTGTCTGATCATACACCTTTATTCGTTGACTCCAGTGAGGTGGCTCATGTGGGGAACAAGATCGCATTCTCTTTTGAATTTTCATGGTACAAAAGGGAAGGATTTATGGAGTCCGTGGCTTCAGAATGGGCGAAGGAAAAAAGTGGCAGCACGAATGTTAAATGGTGGTAGTATAAAAACAGGCATCGCGTTTAGCTAAGAATGTGAGTGGTTTTTATAAAATTGAAAGACAGACTCATTCGACTTATTGATGAGTTAGACATTAAGGCTGAAGCAACATCCCTCTTGTGAACAGAGAGTGTTGCTAAAAGCAAGGCTGGAGAGCATTTGGCTAAACTTCTGAGAAGAGGAAGATGTTAAATTGGCCCAACGTGTCAAATTGAAGGAGGTACGGGAGGGGGTAGTAATTCCCAATTTTCCCTTTGATTACAAATTGAAAACAAAGAAATAAGAAGATTGTTGAACTTGAACAAGATGAGGGAACCATTATAGGTCAAGATAAACATATTTCCTACACCTCAAACTTTTATAAGAAACTTTTCGGGGGGGCATATCTAACTTCGTGTCGATGGATGAAAATATAGTGTGTGTGTGTGGGGGGGGGGGGGGTATTCCACAGCTCTGTCCGGAAGAGAATGTTGTGTTGACAACACCCTTCACAGAGAGGGAAGCTTATGAGACGATATTGGAAATGAAAAGTAATAAAGTGCCTGGACTTGATGGATTCCCTGCGGAATGTTATGGGAGATGTTGGAGTAAGATTAAGGGAGACCTATTGCCCATATTTCTTGATTTGTTTAATAGTGAGCTTCAGTTGTTTAAGCTCAATTTTGTAATGATGCCTTTGTTAGCTAAGAAGGAAGAGGCGGTATGAATTGAGAAATTTAGGCCTATTTGCTTACTTATTGTCAGTTTTAAGATTACTAAAGTGGGTACAAATAAACTAATCACAATAGCTCATACCGTGGTTCGCGCTACAGAGACTGTCTTCATGCATGTGCATCACATCCTAGAGGGGGTGCTCGTCTTGCATGAAGATGTACATGGGATCCATTCTAAGAAACTTGGCGGAGTTATCTTTAAAGTGGATTTCGAGAATACTTACGATAAAGTTAAATGGCCTTTCTTGCATCATGCATAGAAAATGAAGGTTTTGATCTTGCTTGGTAACAACAGGTTCCAACTTTTGTTCGGGGTGTAGTGTGCGGATCCAGGTGAATGATGACATTGGTCACATTTTCGCACCCAAGAATGTCTACGACAAGGTGATGTTGTGTCGCCGATTATTTCCAATATTGTCGCAGATATGGTAGCAGTTCTCATTGGTAGGGAAAGGGAGAATGTCTTGTAGGTGGTCTAATCTCACACTCAGTTGATGGAGGTGTTTTCATTCTACAATATGCAGACGACATCATCATATTTATGGAACATGATATGGACAAGGTGGTGAATATGAAATTGGGGTTTTGTATTTGGAACAATTGTCGAGTCTTAAGATAATTTCCACAAGGATGAACTATTCTGCTTTCGAAGCGCCAAAGAAGAGAGGAATTATAAGAAATTGTTTGGTGTGAGATTGGTGTCTTCCATTTGGTTATCTCGGGATACCAATTCATCATCGCAAATTGACTAATAAAGACGGGAAATGTATAATACTAGTTAACTCAGCGCTCGCGATTTTGCCTATGTTCATGCTCTCGTTCATTGAGGGTGTGTTTGGTAGTATGTATGGACCTAGCCTAGTTGTTCTCCTCTGATACATGTTGCATGTAGAAATGTTGAGCCCATGCATTTGCTGTTGTTTGGCAGCGGTGTATGCGCTGAGACATGCTGAGTTGAGACTTTGTTTGGCAGCCTGCATGTGTTTAGACATGTTGAATTTTTTTAAATTCTGAATAATTTTTTTGAATGGTGAACAAAATTAAAAAATATGTGAACAAAAATTTAAACATATTTTAAAATTCTAAACATTTATTGAAAATGTAAAAAAAATTGAAATTCTATACACTTTTTGAAAATAAGGAAATTTTAAAATTCTGAACGTTTTTTGAAAATGTAAACATATTTTGAAAGTCTGAACTTTTTTGAGATTTTTTTTAAAAAATGATTTTTTTGAAATTCTAAACATTTTCGAAAATTTATAAAAAATGTGAAATTCTGAACATTTCTGAAGATTTAAATAAAATGCAAAATTCTGAAGATTTTTTGAAAATTTAAGCACAATTTGAAATTCTGAACATTTTTTGAAAATTTAAAACATTTTGAAATTCTAAAAAATTTCGAAAGTTTAATAATTTTTAAATTCTGACTATTTTTGAAAATTAAACAAAATTTGAAATTATGAATTTTTTTGAAAACTTAAACATATCTGGATGTGGTCTGGTGGGCGGGGACGAGGGTCGGGGCCAGCATGGCTGCCTCCATGCACCCTCTTTGGGTGCATGAGATGGGCATGGCCGAGGGCCCTTTTTTGCATTAGTTGAGCATAGCCCAGCCTAGATGAGCCCATGCACTATACCAAACAAGCAAAAGTGGGTCGGATTGAAAACTTTTGTCCTCATGCATCCTACCAAACATACCCTAAACTACCAATAGGTGTGCAGCAAAGACTTGATTTTTTCCATTCTAAATTTTTTTTTGGCAGAGTGATGAACATAAAGCTAATTATCGCCTTGCGAGGTGGGATATCATGTGTCGACCTAAAGACCAAGGTAGGCTGGCAATGGAGGATCTTGAGATTAAAAATAAACATTTGCTGAGTAGATGGCTTTACATGCTTGCTTAGGGGGTGATGGAGTGTGGATTTAGTTATTGCGTAACAAATATCTACACTCTAGAACTTTGTCTCAAGTTACAACATAGTAGAATGACTTGCCATTTTGAAAAGGTTTGATAACAAAGATTGCATTTTTAATAGGAATAAATTAAAAGTTGGAAATGATCGTACCACGCGCTTTTGGGAGGAAACTTTGCTTCGGGATAGCACTTTGAGAGAATTCCCTTTTTTGCGGGGTGAAAGAGCTTTATTCCATTATTACAGGGTTACAATCTCGAGCCAGCTGCTCCTCACAACACGGAGGACTTAAATTTAACCATATCGCAGTACAACACTCGGTACGGCTATAGTGTGCCAAAAGATGTGCTACCCTGTTTTGCACTCTACTAATTTTCATAGAAACAAAAACCCTATCAACCAAAATTGCTTTAATATCTGCATCTAAATGACCGTATGCAGACTTAGAAAGAGTGTCGCCCGAAAGGATAGCCAACGCGTTTATAGAATCCGATTGAACGATCACCGGTTTGTCAGAATGCTGACTGGCCAGTGCCAGTCCTTGCATAAGAGCATGGATCTCCAACTCCAATGCATCATTACAACTGAATATATACATGTACGCCGCAAAAATCACAGCCCCATCCTTGTTCCGCAACACCATCCCAGCCGATGCACGTCCATCCTGTTCAGAGTACGAACCATCTACTGAAAGAGCAACCCAGCCTTCAGGTGGGTGAGGCCACAGCTCGAGAATTTGTAAACACTGTATGTTCTCTGTACGATGTATGTCGCCCAGTGGCATCTTTCCTTTGATCTTCTCATCCACACTATACATCCTGACCAAATTGATGGACTTATAGTAATTGTCCAGATAATCAACAGTCACATCCACAAGGGTCTCACTCTTTCTATGTGCAGAATCATTACGTAACTGCCATATGCGCCAAGTAGTCATAATCACCATATCCCTTGTTTGAGAGAATTCCTTATTTGATCATTTCTTAAAATTTGCTTTCCTATTTGACCCAAAAAAGTTTTTCTTCCCTATTTGATCCCAAATGTAAAATTTGTTCCCTATGTGACACTTCTGTCTAGTTTGGCCACAAACAGTGTTAAGTGCAACATGAAAGGACCATTCTACCCCTGATGCCATACAAGGTTGAAAAAACAATCTTTCATTCGTTCCACTGAACCAGTTTTTATTCGAGGCGAAAGAAAGAGAATATAGAGCAGCTCGATGCCCGACTCGCCAGGAGACTACGATGCTCAAGGATTCGTGAGTAAAAATATACATTGTCGCTGGACGGATGTACATGCACAAGTTTTTCCTGTATGTATATTCAGTAGTGTATATATTTCATGCATGGATCGATTCATCGAATAGCCCGCTTCTAATCATTCATCTTTCCGTGTGTATAGTACCTGTGCTAAGATGGTTAACTCAAACTAATTCAAGTTAATTGTGATTAAGTCCAACACAGGCCGCCGCTGGTGCATATGTATTTGCATCTGCTTAAGTCAAAGAGCTAGCTAGCTAGCTAGGAGTGTAGCTAGTACGTTAGTACATGCATCCGTGAGAGGCTAACGGTACGTACGTACGTTAATACATGCAGCAGGAAGGGTACGGTGGTGCTGCTAAAGTCCCTCATGCATGCATGGATGCATACCGTGTACGGATATGGATGACAGGACAGGAGTGAAGATCCCTCAGCTAAGGGCAAGACCAGACGTTTCACTCTCTAATGACGAGTGGCACACAAATCAACCTGAGAAGGATTTTTCTATGTCAAAAGTGTTTATATAAACGAATTGTTTAACGTCGAGATGCCAATAGCAATGATGGATAAAGCAACTCCCACGAGTAGGGCTCGAAAGCCGGGGACTCTCCTGGCAAAGAATCTGAACAATCTGAGTTCTTTTCTGAGAAAGAGGAAGATGCAAGGCAGTACAGTAGTATATGTCCGAATGCGAGGAGTTGCAAGCCTATCATGCTAAAGAACTGAACCATCTTTTTTAGCCATGTATAACATCAGGGGTAGAATGGTCTTTTCACGTTGCACTTAACACCGTTAGTGGTCAAAATAGACGGAAGTGCCAAATAGGGAACAAATTTTACTTTTGGGTGTCAAATAAGGAAGAAAATAGTTTTTTTAGGCCAAATAGGGAACCAAATTTTAAGAAAGGGCCAAATAAGGAATTCTCTCTAGCTCTTTAGGCTTACAATATATTTCTTTAATTTTAAAATATTGGGCAACACAAGGATACTTTTGTGAGCACAACAATAATGATGTCTTCTTAAATATCCACTTTAGGAGGGCTCTCATCAAGGGTAAATGGACCTCCTGGGTATATCTAGTACGGAGCTTGATGGAGTCACCTTAACCAATGAGCTAGACACGGCTATTTAAGCCGACCGCCGGCACCGAAACCCTACCCCTCCACGTTTTGCTCCGCATGTCCATCGCCGCCGCCACTTTCCACTCCTCGTCCACCACCACTAGTAGCCATGTCCCCACACCGCTGGGTGAGGAGCTACCCATTTCTAACGCCAGAGCGCCGACTGTAGCTCCTTGTGCAGATCTGGGCAAGGCACGAAGCCCGGGTCACCGCGGGGCTACCTCTGGATGCAGTGGATCCGAAGGAGGAGTTGGAGGAGGAGGAGGACGAGGAGGTTGAGGAGGATGAGGAGGAGCTGAAGGAGGATATGGGGGATGCTGGCAATGCGGATCTGCAGGCAGAGTAGTAGACCATCCTCGATTCCCTCCGCTTGGAGTCGGCTACGGAGGCTAGATGCTGTCGCCGGCAAGAGATGGAGGCGCAACAGGTCGCGGAGGAGGAGGAGATGCTCGCCTACATGGATGAGGTCGAGCAGGAGGAGGATGAACCGGAGCCCTACTACGCGCCCGTCCACCCAGCGCCCGGCACCAACGTCATGGACATCTCCGATGACAAAGATTAGCTAGGGCAGTACGTAGGATTTCTTTTGCATACTTTGTATGGATCTAGGGGTTGAAATATGAGAGACTCGGGTGCAGAGTGGCTAATTTGAGGCGTGATCGGTCACTATCCGTGGGTGTTTGAGGGATCGGATTTTTCAAGTCCGGCTGAAGATGCTCTCAGAATGCTGACTGGGCTAAAGTAGCCAGTCAGATTAACGGTGGTATTCCTTATTTAGTAGACGATGGCCTGTCCATTCTACAATATGCGGATGGTACTATACTTTTTTATGAATCACAACCTAGATAAATGAGAAACATCAATCTCTTATTATGTGCTTTTAAGGAGCTTTTTGGTCTTAAAACTAATTTTCATAAGAGTGAAAATTTCTGCTTTGGTGAAGCCGCGGAAACAACATCTGAGTATGCTGAGATTTCGGCTACCAGCTCGGGCAATTTCCCATTTGGTATCTGGGTATTATGATTCACTATCGGCATTAAACTATTGCCGAGTGGAAACATGTGGAAGAGAGACTTGAGAAACGTCTAACATGTGGAAGAGAGACTTGAGAAACGTCTAGCCAGTTGGAAGGCCAACCTCTTGTCTGCCGTCCCAAAAGTCAGGGGGTCTTGAAATCCAAGATCTTGATATTAGAAACACCGCCCTTCTCAGTAAATGGGTTTAGAAACTCCTCACTAAAAACGGGGTATGGCAGGAAATCATTCGTAACAAATATGTGGGTTCCAAAGCCATTTCTCAAATTAATTGGAAACCGGTGATTCACAATTTTTGTATGGCTTGATGAAGGCCAATGAATTTCTTTTCCAATTTTCCACTTTCTCAGTTAAGGTTGGTTGAGGCGCCACCCCACTTATGGTGCAATACCCTAGCGTGAATCGAATTGTTAGACATAAGTTTTTCACAATGGCTTAGGTTTTGGGACAAGAAAACCCTAATAATTCTTTTTGTAGGGACCTATTAGGGCCTCACATTGTAGCATGGAATGCATTGCTCATGTGTTTAGAGCCCATTCAGCTGTCAAATGAACCGGACGAGTTTCGATGAAACCTGCATCAGAATGGCAGGTTTTCTATCAATTCCTTGTATAATGCGATTGCCCATACCGATGTTCTGGTTGATAATAATAAATTGTGAAAGCTCAAAATTCCTCTTTGAGTGAAGATATTCCTCTCGTTGATAATAATAACTAGAGATAACCTGGCACGCCGCAATTGGCAAGGTAGCAAGACATGTGTCTTTTGCCAACATGACGAGTCTATTAAACACTTATTTTTTGAGTGAAAGTTTGCTTGTGCGGTGTAGGGCATAGTTCAAGTAGCTTAAAATCTTTACCCCCCCCCCGACGTAGTCCACATAATATGTTTGCTCGTGCCATTGGATGCGGGGTATCGACAAATAATTTTCTACACATAATCTTGTGGAGGCAGCTGCCTTATGTTGGGCATTTTAGCTTACCACGAATTATGTGGTTTTTAATAATAATTTGTTTCGTCTCATCCGTAGGTTAGGTTATTCATGCATGCATGCATGCGATGGATCCGTACTTGGTCTATCTAGCCGAGGCTAAAGGACAGAGACCTTTTTATGATGGCGCTACCCGGCTGGAGCATACGGCCAGGGAGGTTTTTTCCCATCATGGTTGGCGGTGTAATCTCCGGATAGGATCTACCCCACCTTAGGCTGGACCTTTTATTATTTATAAAAAATGATTTGTATTGTTGTTTTGTTTAACGTGTTGGTTGTTTGCATCGTGCCATGCAGAGGTCGGACTTTCTTTTAATGTGGTTGTATCACTTCGATATATGAATTGAATGAAATGTCCTTTATCAAAAAAATGCCACATGGTAACTCCCAACGTCATTTTCTCCTACTTGTTTACTTCTTGAGATTTTGTTTTTACTTTGTTAACTTGTAAACTCTCCATAATATTGCTTTCTTAAGACTTGCACAACAATGTTTATGATTTAGTTCTAGCTGCTAACCTCTGATAACAAAAGCTTCCACAACACAAATTAGAAATGGTTACATGTCAAGAAGTTTTTTCCCTTGATGGGACCCATCTTACTCTCTCAGATCAATCAGTACGCTTATGCGAATGCGATGGCCCACACCATAGGGGGCACAACGATGGTGGAGCCTACTAGCTCATACTAGTCAGGGGTTTGGGAGTTGTCTTTTCACAAATACGCAAGGTTGTGTATCTTTTCAATGATAGAAGGAGATAGAATGAGTACAAAGAAGGGTACAACACATGGCACGAATGCAAGTAGGTGTGAACATGATGCCCGAAGTAGAGGGACACATGATGCTCGGTCCGAACAACATAGCCATAATCCACCAAGCCCGACCGAGAGAGGTAGGCCGAACCTGCATGACATCCAACATTGCCAAAGCCCATACCGGGGATGCGACAAGCAAGCAAGATGACACCTTCATGAAGGGCAGCGATGCCATGAACCGAGATGTCATTGTCATCCGATCCGGAGAACCGGACCTAGGGTTTCCCCTAAGCTCGGAGAGGGGCACTGATGAAGACCATGAAAGCGCCTCTGGGAAGGGAAAACGATGCCCAAAGGTGGCGCTGCTGCCAGCATCGGCAAGACAAGCACAATTTTTCTCTTGGTCGTAGTCTGAGCAATCTGATTGCCGCTACATCTGGAATCAGAGATGAGGATGCCACATCTGGTCGGAACTGCCACGATGGTAAGGGGTTGGTGGGGTTGCACCTGTCGCCAAAGGGCGGCCCAGGATCCCACCAGGCACATGAGCATATGATCTAGCACAAGGCGAGGCTTGGAGGTGTGCAGGGTCGGGGAGACAGTGAGGTAGAGAGAACCGGCGCGGGAGAAGTGACAGCGACAAATGACACCGACAAGCTAGAGACAGGAGGAACACAGATTCCAGCTGTTGGGGCCGTAGCTGTCAAGGCACCGACGAGCTGAGTTAGCTGGAAGGGATGGGGCTACTGGATCATCGAGGTTGTGGCTGCAACGGGAGAAGACGTCGGCAAGCCACGGACATTAGATAACGTAGCCATAGCCTCCGGGGTAGAGTAGCTGCAACAAAACCCACTGTGAGGCGCCACACGCACACACGCCACCTGGCAAGTGCGCCGCCAAAGGCAGCCGCCGCTGGGGGAAGTCGCCACTGTTGCCTCACAAGGAACCATGCCAAAGCCTCCACCAGAACTCGAAGGGGAGAGGCTCCATGGGAGACGACTGCCTGTGCGAGGCAAGACAGCGACCGCTCAGAGCACCCACAACACCCGCATGCAGTACCCCAACATGCAATAGCACTCGTAGTGACAGGTATGCGCCGTCAGAGGGGAGGGGGCTGCATAGAGGAGGCGAAGTCACACCACACTAGATCGGTGAGGGGAGGAGCAGGAGCTGGAGGGGGGCACCCATGCCTCATCGAGATGGGACTGCCGGGGGCGGACACGCGATGTGCGCGACGGAGATGATCCACCCCGTCGCTGCCATCCTGGGCCATGGCACGGCTTTGCCGGCCAGCCCTTCGGCCGTGGCGACGTGGGAGATGGCAGACACTGGGGTGCCCGGCGGCGGCTAGGGTTGCTCCCATCACTCCAGGGGGAGAGCGGCAGGGGGTTGTCTAGGAGTTGTCACTTGTCAAGCATGATACATGGTTTAGAGCAAGTACAGTAGTGGGATATAAGCCTGCTTACATGACACTTTTGCCAATGTGGAGGAGGGAGACAAGAAAAAAGTGAAGGGGTAAGCCTCTACACGTTCTCCTAGGAAAAACATTTAATGAGAAGAAAGAAAGAGAGAGAGTGAAAAAATCTAACCTTATAGCCACCCTTATTGTGTGAATAGTTAAGAATGCTAACTTGTGATGATGTGGCATCATATAGCAAGCAGGTGGCTATACTAATAACCATGCTCTTAAAGTGTTCGGTTGCATCCATGGTATGACGCGCTCGTACCTCATCGACATGATTTATGGGGGAGGCAATGGTGGATTCCTTCATTACGTCGTCTATGGTACCCATTGGAGAAGAGCGTATGTGGTAAGGGGTTATTGTGGTTACCCCCGTAATATATAAGTGAGGAACCAGAGTCGTGGAAAGGAGGAGAGCAATCTTGTAACAACATACATTTTTCTCTAGGGCAAGAACTAGCACGTAGAACGAAGGGTGTTACACCTCCTCGGCGTCCTAAACCTCGATAAACAAAGCCTCATCTCTTAAGTGATCTGAAGTGCTTGACCCCTGTCCGAATCTCTAAAAGGGAATCCTCATGATCCCTGATCTCGATGCTCACCCATCGACAACATAGGTAGTTAAGGTTCTATCACCCCGAGCAGGTTGATTGATGTAAAATCGATCTCCACTTCACATAGGTATTGTTAGTTTTTTTGATTGATCTAACCTCACCATTGTAAGTTAGTTGAATCATTGCAAATCATATAATTTTAATCTTAACTTACTTAATTTCAAATATGAGGAGGTGTTTGGTTCCTAGAGCAAGTATTTAGAATGTAGATGTTGTGCATCTAGAACTAGAACAAGACACCCCAAATCATGTTGCCAACAATGGAAATTCAACCGGATCACGCACCGAGGAAGCAAATTGTTGAATATGCACCAGAAATTCAAGACAAAGTTAATAAGGCATACATATCGAAGGGTCAAACCTAATAAAAATATTAGAATTTCATCACATGAACTAAAGATCATTTTATCAATCATGGAACACAAAAGTATAACTTGATACAATATACCGAGTCCGAGGATGCAACCTTTTATTTCTATTGTTGTTTAAGAACCTCGAAGGGCATAACACTTTGGCTTTGGAGTCTTCACCAAAACATGTTTTAGAGACTAGAAACATACATATAAAGCCTTACATGAGCATTTTGGTGGTTAGAATAGTTGTCACTACAATTGTGTTAGGCATTATGATGATTTCATAAATCAAAGACAAAGTTTTTCAACCAAGTTGGCTTGTGCAAGTGAGGAATCACATAGATTATATAAGATCCACTTAACTTATTCTCTATAAGGATAACAATAAAGAAGTGAGAGAAACTTTTGATCCTGGAGGATATAACTGCAAGATGACTTCCGACGACATACATAATGACCTTGCAAGGTGTTGTGCATAGAAGTCACTGAAGTGATTATGGGGGAGCTTGGTGATAAAAAGTTCTTTGTTCTTATTGATGAGTCACACAATATATCCGTGAAATAACAAATGGAGCAATGTTGAGGTTAGTAAGTATCTTTTGTATTTTGGTTCATTTATATATTTCAATTTTCCATTCATCCATTATTTATTTATTCATCCTATTTTTTGTAGGGATGTGAACAATTCTTTGTCTATGCCACATAAAAGATACTACATTTTGGGCACCAAAGGTAGCTCTTGCAATGCTTCTTGATCATTACAAGTTGTCAATTTCAAGGCTACAAGGGTGAGGATATGACACAACTTTAAACATGAGAGATGTATTTAATGGTTTGCAAAGAAAGGTTCTAAATGAAAAATCTCATGCTTTCCAAGTCCATTGCTTTTCCCATCGCGTACAGTTGATTGTGGTCGCCGTTGCTAGTTCCTCTTGCTCATATATTCATGATTTGTTTTGAGTATGTATATTGTGACCACGACACGTTCATGTTGCAAGATGGAAGTTGTTACGCCCTCGATGCGGCTATATCTCCTACGTGTCGAAGCACGACTTAGAGGCATAACCGCATTGAAAGCAATGTCGCAAGTGAGGTAATCTTCGCAAACAACCCATGTAATACAATAAGGGAAAATAATACATAGTTGGCTTACAACCGCCACTTCACACAATACAAGAAATAAAGCTTTACATCATCCAGATACAATCAAGGTCCGACTACGGAACCAAAATAAAAGAAGACTACCCCAATGCTACACAGATCCCCGATCGTCCCGACTGGGCTCCACTACTGATCAACTGGAAACAGAACAACACAAAGGACAAGATCTTCATCGAGCTCCTCCTTGAACTTGGTTGCGTCACCTGCACGGTCTCATCGGCACCTGCAAGCTGGTTTGGAAGTATCTGTGAGTCACGAGGACTCAGCAATCTCGCACCCTCGCGATCAAGACTATTTAAGCTTATAGGTAGGACAAGGTATGATGTGGAGTTGCAGCAAGCGACTAGCATTTATGGTGGCTAACATACGCAAATGAGAGCGAGAAGAGAAGGCAAAAGCACGGTCGAACAACTATGATCAAGAAGTGATCCTAGAACAACCTACGTGAAGCATAACTCCAACACCGTGTTCACTTCCCGGACTCCGCCGAGAAGAGACTATCATGGTTACACACGCGGTTGATGTATTTTAATTAAGGTCAACTTCAGGTTTTCTACAACCGGACATTAACAAATTCCCATCTGCCCATAAACGCGGGCACGTCTTTCGAAAGTTCAAATCCCTGCAGGGGTGTCCCAACTTAGGCCATCACAAGCTCTCACGGTCAACGAAGGATATTCCTTCTAGCGGGAAGACCCGATCTGGCTCAGAATCCCGGTTACAAGACATTTCGACAATGGTAAAACAAGACCAGCAACACCGCCCGAATGTGCCAACAAATCCCGATAGGAGCTGCACATATCTCGTTCTCAGGGCACACTTAGATGAGACTAGCTGCGAGTAAAATCAACCCTCAAGTTTCCCTGAGATGGCCCCGCAGGCAGCTCAGTTTGGACCAACACTCAGAGGAGCACTGGCCCAGGGGGGTTAAAATAAAGATGACCCTTGAGTCTGCAGAACCCAAGGGAAAAAGAGGCTAGGTGGCGAATGGTAAAACCAATGTTGGGCATTGCTGGAGGAGTTTTATTCAAGGCAAACTGTCAAGGGGTTCCCATTATAACCCAACCGCGTAAGGAACGCAAAATCCGGGAACATAACACCGATATGACGGAAACTAGGGCGGCAAGAGTGGAACAAAACACCAGGCATAAGGCCGAGCCTTCCACCCTTTACCAAGTATATAGATGCATTAATTAAATAAGAGATATTGTGATATCTCAACAAAATATCCATGTTCCAAACATGGAACAAGCTCCAATCTTCACCTGTAACTAACAACGCTAAAAGAGGGGCCGAGCAAAGTGGTAGCATAGCCAAACAACGGTTTGCTAGGACAAGGTGGGTTAGAGGCTTGGTTCAACAATATGGGAGGCATGATAAGCAAGTGGTAGGTATCGCAGCATAGGCATAGCAAAAGAGCGAGCATCTAGCAAGCAAAGATAGAAGTGATTTCGAGGGTATGGTCATCTTGCCTGAAATCCTACAAGGAAGAAGAACGAGTCCATGAAGAAGACAAACGGACGTAGTCGAACGGGTCCTCACAAACGCGACGTTAACGGAACCAACCCGAAGAAGCAACACCGGAAAGAAGCAAACAACATAGTAAAACAACCATCACATGAACACGGCATGATGCACAACCAAGTATGATGCATGTCCGGATTAATGAAGCATGGCATGGCAAAGTGCACAAACAACCCTACAAATTAAGTGGAGCTCAATATGCAACGAGTCGCATATTGACGGAACACCACGTGACTTATTTAGTTCACTCTCGTTTATGTACCCAACAAGATTAAATATTGTTAGCATGGCAAGAGGTGAAGCATAATGAAACTATCTATCTAGGCAAGTTTAAATGAGGCCGGAAGCAACGAACAAAAATTCCGATAAATCCCCATATGCAAATATTAGGTTGATATTGTTCTGCCCTAAACCATATTTTATGGTTGTTAAACATGCAAATTGGTGCCACCATGTTAAACTAGGCATCTTTCCACCCCATTACATATAAAGTTTATTAAATTTGGAGCTACGGTTATTTAGTTATGAAAGAAAACATTTTAGCATGGCATAGGGGAAAATTAAAGCAAAAAACAATTTAGACATTTTAAACATGATTGAAAATGGCATATTATTAATCTACACAAAATTCTAAGCAAGTTTCATATATTAAGTTTTTACATGTGATGCTTAGTTTGTGAGTTTAAATATGCATGAAGTTCAAGGGGTTTTCTGCAAACTGCACTCTCTGAAATATTAGGAAAAATCCTCCTGAACTGAAAAAAAAGATAACGGGCCGGAAATTGAACTGGCCCAACAGGCACAAAGGGCTGGAGGGAGGTGCTGCTCACCCACGGGCCTCTTGGGCCGGCGGATCTGGGCTGGGGCGTGGTCAACGCACAGTGTGGCTGTACCCGTTCGTTCGAAGCAGGGGCCATGGCCGCCCTGGTTCGTTGTTGCCAGCGAGGGAGATGGCCGGCGCGGGCTCGCGGGCATGGAGGAAGGCACGGCTCCGGCGAGCAGGGTCCGGAGACGGCACGACAGAGCGGCTTGCGGAGGCGCTGGGGACTCCGGGACGGCACGTGGGGAGGCAGTGACGCCCGACGCTCGATTTGGAGCAGGGAAGCAGAGGAACTTGCGGGCGCAGCGGTTGCCAGCGATGAGGACGACGGCACTGCGGGAAGCGGCTCCGGCGAGGTCAGGGACTGGCGAAGGCGGGCGGATCCAGGTGCTCGTCCATCTCTGCTGGAACTGCAGCTTCCCGATGCAGCAGAAGCAGGGGCCGGCGATGGGGACTTGGCGAAGGCGCGGCAGTAGGGACTTGGCGCGGGTCAACGCCGTCACGAGGCAGATCGGCGAGAGGAGACGGGCGCGCGAGGGAGGGGGCTCAGCTGCAGAAGAGGTCCGGCGGCTCTGCTCGGAGAGGTGGCCGGCGCCGTCGGAGGCTAGCGAGGCAGGGGAGCAACGGCCTGGTGACGAACCAGAAGCGGAGGCGGTGCCCCCATGGCGTCCTGCGTAAACAGAGACAACAATGCAGTTTTGAGACTGGAGGGAGAGGGAGAACCAGAGGGATAGAGAAGGAAGCAGGGCATGGCCTGGCCATGGTCGATGCGGCTCCGGGAGTGCTCAGGTGCTCCTCCCGAGCGGGAGCCCCGTGGTGATGAGACACAAGGGAGGACGAGGCAGTATTGCAGGAGAAGGAGGGGCGTTGCGCTGTGCTGGTTGGCTCGCTGGGGAAAATGAGGGAGAGTGGGTGGATCTGAATCCCGAGGGGAATAGTGGCGGCGGCCGAGAGGGATCGATGGGACAAGGCTCCTAAATTTTAGGGTTTGATATGATTTGGGTAGGGGTTGGTCTATAAATAGGGACAAAAGGATTACGTTTGGACCCTCCGATCAAAATCGAACGGTTTCGGATAAATAGGTTAGGGAGCCCAATTAAGAAAACGGAGACGTTTTGTAGATGTTTGGGGATGTCCTGAGTCCAACAGTGACGACTGCTCGGGTCGGGTCCGGGACAACTTTTCGGACGCGCGCGCGAGGAGGGCCGTGGGCTGACGAGAGAGGTTAGGTTGGGCCAGGCGGTAGGTGTTGGGGAATGTAGTAATTTCAAAAAATTTCCTACGCACACGCAAGATCATGGTGATGCATAGCAACGAGAGGGGAGAGTGTGATCTACGTACCCTTGTAGATCGACAACGGAAGCGTTTGGTTGATGTAGTCGTACGTCTCCGGGGCCCGACCGATCAAGCACCGAAACTACGGCACCTCCGAGTTCTAGCACACGTTCAGCTCGATGACGATCCCCGGACTCCGATCCAGCAAAGTGTCGGGGAAGAGTTCCGTCAGCACGACGGCGTGGTGACGATCTTGATGTACTACCGTCGCAGGGCTTCGCCTAAGCACCGCTACAATATTATCGAGGACTATGGTGGAAGGGGGCACCGCACACGGCTAAGAATATGATCACGTGGATCAACTTGTGTGTCTAGGGGTGCCCTCTACCCCCCGTATATAAAGGATCCAGGGGAGGAGGCCGGCCGGCCCTCTATGGCGCGCCAAGGAGGAGTCCTCCTCCTAGTAGGAGTAGGACTCCTACTAGGAGGGGGAAAGAAGTGGGGAGGGAGAGGGAAAGGGGGGCGCCGCCCCCCTCTCCTAGTCCAATTCGGACCAGGGGGAGGAGGCGCGCAGCCCACCTCTGGCAGCCCCTCTCTCTGTCCACTAAGGCCCATATGGCCCATTACTTCTCCCGGGGGGGTTCTGGTAACCCTCCGGCTCTCCGGTTTTCTCCGAAATCACCCGGAACACTTCTGGTGTCCGAATATAGCCGTCCAATATATCAATCTTTATGTCTCGACCATTTTGAGACTCCTCGTCATGTCCGTGATCACATCTAGGACTCCGAACTAACTTCGGTACATCAAAACTCATAAACTCATAATATAACTGTCATCGAAACCTTAAGCGTGCGGACCCTACGGGTTCGAGAACAATGTAGACATGACCGAGACACGTCTCCAGTCAATAACCAATAGCGGAACCTGGATGCTCATATTGGCTCCTACATATTCTACGAAGATCTTTATCGGTCAGACCGCATAACAACATACGTTGTTCCCTTTGTCATCGGTATGTTACTTGCCCGAGATTCGATCGTCGGTATCTCAATACCTAGTTCAATCTCGTTACCGGCAAGTCTCTTTACTCGTTCCGTAATACATCATCTCACAACTAACTCATTAGTTGCAATGCTTGCAAGGCTTTATGTGATGCGCATTACCGAGAGGGCCCAGAGATACCTCTCCGACAATCGGAGTGACAAATCCTAATCTCGAAATACGCCAACCCAACATGTACCTTTGGAGACACCTGTAGAGCACCTTTATAATCACCCAGTTACGTTGTGACGTTTGGTAGCACACAAAGTGTTCCTCCGGCAAACGGGGGTTGCATAATCTCATATTCATAGGAACATGTATAAGTCATGAAGAAAGCAATAGCAACATACTAAACGATCAGGTGCTAAGCTAATGGAATGGGTCATGTCAATCAGATCATTCACCTAATGATGTGATCCCGTTAATCAAATAACAACTCTTTGTCCATGGTTAGGAAACATAACCATCTTTGATTAACGAGCTAGTCAAGTAGAGGCATACTAGTGACACTCTGTTTGTCTATGTATTCACACATGTATTATTTTTCCGATTAATACAATTCTAGCATGAATAATAAACATTTATCATGATATAAGGAAATAAATAATAACTTTATTATTGCCTCTAGGGCATATTTCCTTCAGTCTCCCACTTGCACTAGAGTCAATAATCTAGTTCACATCACCATGTGATTTAACACTAATAGTTCACATCTTTATGTGATTAGTTCACATCTTCATGTGTCCAACACCCAAAGGGCTTACTAGATTCAGTAATCTAGTTCACATCGCTATGCGATTAACACCCAAAGAGTACTAAGGTGTGATCATGTTTTGCTTGTGAGAGAAGTTTTAGTCAACGGGTCTGTCACATTCAGATCCGTAAGTATTTTGCGAATTCTATGTCTACAATGCTCTGCACTGAGCTACTCTAGCTAATTGCTCCCACTTTCAATATGTATCTAGATCGAGACTTAGAGTCATCCAGATCTGTGTCAAAACTTGCATCGACGTAACTTTTTACGACGAACCTTTTGTCACCTCCATAATCGAGAAATATTTCCTTATTCCACTAAGGATAATTTTGACCAATGTCCAGTGATCTACTCTTAGATCATTATTGTACTCCCTTGCTTAACAGAGTGTAGGGTATACAATAGATCTGGTACACATCATGGCATACTTTATAGAACCTATGGCTGAGGCATAGGGAATGACTTTCATTTTCTTTCTATCTTCTGCCGTGGTCGGGCTTTGAGTCTTACTCAATTTCATACCTTGTAACACAGCCAAGAAATCTTTCTTTGACTGTTCCATTTTTGAACTACTTCAAAATATTGTCAAGGTATGTACTCATTGAAAAAACTTATCAAGCGTCTTGATCTATCTCTATAGATTTTGATGCTTAATATGTAAGCAGCTTCACCGAGGTCTTTCTTTGAAAAACTTCTTTAAGAACACTCCTTTATGCTTTGCAGATTAATTCTACATTATTTACGATCGACAATATGTCATTCACATATACTTATCAGAAATGTTGTAGTGCTCCCACTCACTTTCTTGTAAATACAGGCTTCATCGCAAGTCTGTATAAAACTATATGCTTTGATCAACTTATCAAAGCGTATATTCCAACTTCGAGATGCTTGCACCAGTCCATAGATGGATCGCTGGAGTTTGCATATTTTGTTAGCACCTTTAGGATTGACAAAACCTTCTGGTTGTATCATATACAACTCTTCTTTAATAAATCTATTAAGGAATGCAGTTTTGTTTATCCATTTGCCAGATTTCATAAAATGTGGCAATTGCTAACATGATTCGGACAGACTTAAGCATAGATACGAGTGAGAAACTCTCATCGTAGTCAACACCTTGAACTTGTCGAAAACCTTTTGCAATAATTCTAGCTTTGTAGATAGTAACACTACTATCAGCGTCCGTCTTCCTCTTGAAGATCCATTTATTCTCAATTGCTTGCCGATCATCGGGCAAGTCAACCAAAGTCCATACTTTGTTCTCATGCATGGATCCCATCTCAGATTTCATGGCCTCAAGCCATTTTGCGGAATCTGGGCTCACCATCGCTTCTTCATAGTTCGTAGGTTCGTCATGGTCAAGTAGCATGACCTCCAGAATAGGATTACCGTACCACTCTGGTGCGGATCTCACTCGGGTTTACCTACGAGATTCGGTAGTAACTTGATCTGAAGTTACATGATCATCATCATTAGCTTCCTCACTAATTGGTGTAGTAGTCACAGGAATAGATTTCTGTGATGAACTACTTTCCAATAAGGGAGAAGGTACAATTACCTTATCAAGTTCTACTTTCCTCCCACTCACTTCTTTTGAGAGAACCTCCTTCTCTAGAAAGGATCCATTCTTAGCAATGAATGTCTTGCCTTCGGATCTGTGATAGAAGGTGTACCCAACAGTAACTTTTTGGGTATCCTATGAAGACACACTTTTCCGATTTGGGTTTGAGCTTATCAGGATGAAACTTTTTCACATAAGCATTGCAACCCCAAACTTTAAGAAACGATAACTTTGGTTTCTTGCCAAACCACAGTTCATACGGTGTCGTCTCAACGGATTTAGATGGTGCCCTTTTAACGTGAATGCAGCTATCTCTAATGCATAACCCCAAAACGATAGTGGTAGATCGGTAAGAGACATCATAGATTGCACTATATCCAATAAAGTACGGTTATGACGTTCGGACACACCATTATGCTGTGGTGTTCCATGTGGCATGAGTTTGTGAAACTATTCCACATTGTTTTAATTGAAGACCAAACTCGTAACTCAAATATTTGTCTCCGCGATCAGATCGTAGAAACTTTATTTTCTTGTCACGATGATTTTCCACTTCACTCTGAAATTCTTTGAACTTTTCAAATGTTTCAGACTTATGTCTCATCAAGTAGATATACCCATATCTGCTCAAATCATCTGTGAAGTTCAGAAAATAACGATACTTGCCGTGAGCTTTAACACTCATAGGACCGCATACATCAATATGTATTATTTCCAATAAATCAGTTGCTCGCTCCGGAGAACGGAGTCTTAGTCATCTTGCCCATGAGGCATGGTTCGCAAGCATCAAGTGATTCATAATCAAGTGATTCCAAAATCCCATCAGCATGGAGTTTCTTCATGCGCTTTACACCAATATGACCTAAACGGCAGTGCTACAAATAAGTTGCACTATCATTATTAACTTTGCATATTTTGGCTTCAATATTATGAATATGTGTATCACTACAATCGAGATCCAACAAACCATTTTCGTTGGTGTGTATGACCATAGAAAGTTTTATTCATGTAAACAGAACAACAATTGTTCTCTAACTTAAATGAATAACCGTATTGCAATAAGCATGATCAAATCATATTCATGCTCAACGCAAACACCAAATAACACTTATTTAGGTTCAACACTAATCTCGAAAGTATAGGGAGTCTGCGATGATGATCATATCAATCTTGGAACCACTTCCAACACACATCATCACTTCACCCTTAACTAGTCTCTGTTTATTCTGCAACTCCCATTTCGAGTTACTAATCTTAGCAACTGAACTAGTATCAAATACTGAGAGGTTGCTATAAACACTAGTAAAGTACACATCAATAACATGTATATCAAATATACTTATGTTCACTTTGCCATCCTTCTTATCTGCCAATCACTTGGGGTAGTTCCGCTTCCAGTGACCAGTCCCTTTGCAGTAGAAACACTTAGTCTCAGGCTTAGGACCAGACTTGGGCTTCTTCACTTGAGCAGCAACTTGCTTGCTGTTCTTCTTGAAGTTCCCCTTCTTCCCTCTGCCCTTTTCTTGAAACTAGTGGTCTTGTCTACCATCAACACTTGATGTTTTTCTCGATTTCTACCTTCGTCAATTTCCGCATTACGAAGAGCTTGGGAATCGTTTCCGTTATCCCTTGCGTATCATAGTTCATCACGAAGTTCTACTAACTTGGTGATGGTGACTAGAGAATTCTGTCAATCACTATCTTATCTAGAAGATTAACTCCCACTTGATTCAAGTGATTGTAGTACTCAGACAATCTGAGCACATGCTCACTAGTTGAGCGATTCTCCTCCATCTTTTAGCTATAGAACTTGTTGGAGACTTCATATCTCTCAACTCGGGTATTTGCTTGAAATATTAACTTCAACTCCTGGAACATCTCATATGCTCCATGACGTTCAAAACGTCTTTGAAGTCCCGATTCTAAGCCATTAAGCATGGTGCACTAAACTATCAAGTAGTCATCATATTGAGCTAGCCAAACGTTCATAACGTCTGCATCTGCTCCTGCAATAGGTCCGTCACCTAGCGGTGCATCAAGGACATAATTCTTCTGTGCAGCAATGAGGATAAACCTCAGATCACGGATCCAATCCGCATCATTGCTACTAACATCTTTCAACACAATTTTCTCTAGTATCATATCAAAATAAACACAGGGAAGCAACAACGCGAGCTATTGATCTACAACATAATTTGCAAAATACTACCAGGAATAAGTTCATGATAAATTTAAGTTCAATTAATCATATTACTTAAGAACTCCCACTTAGATAGACATCCCTCTAATCCTCTAAGTGATTACGTGATCCAAATCAACTAAACCATGTCCGATCATCACGTGAGATGTAGTTTCATTGGTGAACATCGCTATGTTGATCATATCTACTATATGATTCATGCTCGACCTTTCGGTCTCCGTGTTCCGAGGCCATATCTGTATATGCTTGGCTCGTCAAGTATAACCTGAGTATTCCACGTGTGCAACTGTTTTGCACCCGTTGTATTTGAACGTAGAGCCTATCACACCCGATCATCACGTGGTGTCTCAGCACGAAGAACTTTCGCAACGGTGCATACTCAGGGAGAACACTTCTTGATAATTAGTGAGAGATCATCTTATAATGCTACCGTCAATCAAAGCAAGATAAGATGCATAAAAGATAAACATCACATGCAATCAATATAAGTGATATGATATGACCAC
This sequence comes from Triticum urartu, assembly GCF_056163025.1. NCBI lineage: Eukaryota > Viridiplantae > Streptophyta > Magnoliopsida > Poales > Poaceae > Triticum > Triticum urartu. The sequence continues at coordinate 124,337,261 of NC_141875.1, forward strand.
CATAATCTTGTGCTTGTGATCTCCATCTTCGAAGCACCGTCATGATCACCATCGTCACCGGCGCGACACCTTGATCTCCATCGTAGCATCGTTGTCGTCTCGCCAATCGTATGCTTCCACGACTATCGCTACCGCTTAGTGATAAAGTAAAGCATTACAGCGCGATTGCATTGCATACAATAAAGCGACAACCATATGGCTCCTGCCAGTTGCCAATAACTCGGTTACAAAACATGATCATCTCATACAATAAAATTTAGCATCATGTCTTGACCATATCACATCACAACATGCCCTGCAAAAACAAGTTAGACGTGCTCTACTTTGTTGTTGTAAGTTTTACGTGGCTGCTACGGGCTTAAGCAAGAACCAATCTTACCTACGCATCAAAACCACAATGATAGTTTGTCAAGTCGGTGCTGTTTTAACCTTCGCAAGGACCGGGCGTAGCCACACTTGGTTCAACTAAAGTTGGAGAAATTGTCACCCGCAAGCCACCTATGTGCAAAGCACGTCGGGAGAACCGGTCTCACGTAAGCGTACGCGTAATGTCGGTCCGGGCCGCTTCGTCCAACAATACCGCCGAACCAAAGTATGACATGCTGGTAAGCAGTATGACTTATATCGCCCACAACTCACTTGTGTTCTACTCGTCCATATAACATCAACATATAAAACCTAGGCTCGGATGCCACTGTTGGGGAACGTAGTAATTTCAAAAAAATTCCTACGCACACGCAAGATCACGGTGATGCATAGCAACGAGAGGGGAGAGTGTGATCTACGTACCCTTGTAGATCGACAACGGAAGCGTTTGGTTGATGTAGTCGTACGTCTCCGCGGCCCGACCGATCAAGCACCGAAACTACGACACCTCTGAGTTCTAGCACACGTTCAGCTCGATGACGATCCCCGGACTCCGATCCAGCAAAGTGTCGGGGAAGAGTTCCATCAGCACGACGGCGTGGTGACGATCTTGATGTACTACCGTCGCAGGGCTTCGCCTAAGCATCGCTACAATATTATCGAGGACTATGGTGGAAGGGGGCACCGCACACGGCTAAGAATATGATCACGTGGATCAACTTGTGTGTCTAGGGGTGCCCTCTACCCCCGTATATAAAGGATTCAGGGGAGGAGGCCGGCCGGCCCTCTATGGCGCGCCAAGGAGGAGTCCTCCTCCTAGTAGGAGTAGGACTCCTACTAGGAGGGGGAAAGAAGTGGGGAGGGAGAGGGAAAGGGGGGGCACCGCCCCCCTCTTCTAGTCCAATTCGGACCAGGGGGGAGGAGGCGCGCAGCCCACCTCTGGCAGCCCCTCTCTCTCCACTAAGGCCCATATGGCCCATTACTTCTCCCGGGGGGGTTCCGGTAACCCTCCGGCTCTCCGGTTTTCTCCGAAATCACCCGGAACACTTCCGGTGTCCGAACATAGCCGTCCAATATATCAATCTTTATGTCTCGACCATATCGAGACTCCTCGTCATGTCCGTGATCACATCCGGGACTCCGAACTAACTTCGGTACATCAAAACTCATAAACTCATAATATAACTGTCATCGAAACCTTAAGCGTGCGGACCCTACGGGTTCGAGAACAATGTAGACATGACCGAGACACGTCTCCGGTCAATAACCAATAGCGGAACCTGGATGCTCATATTGGCTCCTACATATTCTACGAAGATCTTTATCGGTCAGACCGCATAACAACATACGTTGTTCCCATTGTCATCGGTATGTTACTTGCCCGAGATTCGATCGTCGGTATCTCAATACCTAGTTCAATCTCGTTACCGGCAAGTCTCTTTACTCGTTCCGTAATACACCATCTCACAACTAACTCATTAGTTGCAATGCTTGCAAGGCTTTATGTGATGTGCAATACCGAGAGGGCCTAGAGATACCTCTCCGACAATCGGAGTGACAAATCCTAATCTCGAAATACGCCAACCCAACATGTACCTTTGGAGACACCTGTAGAGCACCTTTATAATCACCCAGTTACGTTGTGACGTTTGGTAGCACACAAAGTGTTCCTCCGGCAAACGGGAGTTGCATAATCTCATATTCATAGGAACATGTATAAGTCATGAAGAAAGCAATAGCAACATACTAAACGATCAGGTGCTAAGCTAATGGAATGGGTCATGTCAATCAGATCATTCACCTAATGATGTGATCCCGTTAATCAAATAACAACTCTTTGTCCATGGTTAGGAAACATAACCATCTTGATTAATGAGCTAGTCAAGTAGAGGCATACTAGTGACACTCTGTTTGTCTATGTATTCACACATGTATTATGTTTCCGATTAATACAATTCTAGCATGAATAATAAACATTTATCATGATATAAGGAAATAAATAATAACTTTATTATTGCCTCTAGGGCATATTTCCTTCAGTAGGTAGTGGACTGTGCAGAAGGCCTCAGACTGAGAGAAGAGAAAAGAGAGAGGCCCGGTGACTGTTTCCGGAGACCGAAAACGTCCGACGTGTGACCGGCTATACTGCCGCTATAGTTTAACGGTTGGGCTATCAAACGAACTCTGAATGCGATGAAACTTGACAGACGGTCTATCTACACTATAATAAGACCGCACGCCAACTTTCAACCCATTCCGAGAACATTTTCCGGCCACTTATAAAATAATATTTCGGACGTGCCGCGGGCGCGTGCAAGTGTGTCTGGGCTTGGAACGGACAACGGAAAGAACTGGGAGAACCCGGGCGAATGCAAGTTTTGAAAACATGATGATGCAATGCACATGATGACATGACAAGATACAACACGCAAGCAAATGACATGGCAATGACGGCGAATAACTGGAATACACCTGGCGCAGCGGTCTCGGGGCGTCACAGAAGTATTTATGGAAGAAACTCACAAACAGGGATGGACGCATTGGTGTCAGCTGACACCAGTCATTTATGTATTTTTCCCTAATTTTGTACTGATCAATGCTTAATTGCATAGATGACACCATTAATACATTGCTGACACCATAAGATTTTTTTCTAGGTTTTTCCCTGCTCGCAAAGATACTTTGGAAAGGTTTGAGATGGTTGAAATATCTACACAAGGATGCTTGCATCAACAGACTAGTCTTGCTAAACTAGGATATACTAGATGGTGGTCACATCATAAAATTTTGCTTCGGTATGACCAAATGTGGGCCTATGTGAAAAAGTTTCTTAGCATGGTTGATGAAATCATGAAAATGCAAACGGGCATAATCTGAGGCATGTTGCAAGTTGAGTTGAATAGATGGAGTGCTTCCAATTTGCTTTTTTACCCGTAAATCGTAGAAGAATTTTTCTATGGTATTTTCATATATATCAAAAGTATGCTACAAAGGTGAGGAGGAAAAAAAGGAAAACCCAAAGACAATGAAAAGATAGGGGAATTAACCAATGGCTGCTCTAGGGAAGGGAATGATCATTTTTGTAGATTATTGGTTACCCACTGATGAAAACCCTCTTCACACTTCTCCTTTATTTTGAACCGAACGACCTTGAGGTTTGCTCTGAGAAAATATCTCCAGACCTGAATGATTGGTTGGACAGCTCTAAAAACCTTTCCATTCTTTGAATCCAACAATTCCAGCATCCAAGAGTGACAATTTCCATGCTGAAAGATTTAGGTAAGTGATCAATAGCTAGCATGGTGTCTTCATAGACAGAAGGTCCTCTCTTTTTACTGGGAATCAAATATCTCTAGCAGCCCGATACGAAATCACAATCCCATAGCACGTGCGCGAGAGAGCCTGCTTAAAGGATGGAAGTATAGCAATGTGGGCCTTCCACCACAAAGATCCTTCCATTTGATCCAAGGGGATGTTTGTGTGGTAGTATCTTCCCCATATGAGTTTGACCCAAGGCACATCTTCATTATTCATGAATTTGAACAAGTTCTTCATGAGGAAGGATTTGTTATTAATTGAATTCCAATTTGCTTTTGTTTGGAAGCTTATGCTAAAGTTGTTTGGTATAGCAAATGAGCTTTCGCAACTGTTGCAAAGAAAGGAAATAAATGTTGTGCTTACCCTGGAATTAATTCATGATGTTAAATTCCGGTTGGCTACTGAGGGAGTCCTGGATTAGGGGGTGTCCGGATGGCCGGACTATACCTTCAGGCGGACTCCTGGACTGTGAAGATACAAGATTGAAGACTCCGTCCCGTGTCCGGAAGGGACTTTCCTTGGCGTGGAAGGCAAACTTGGCGATACGGATATGAAGATCTCCTACCATTGTAACCGACTTTGTGTAACCCTAACCCTCTCTGGTGTCTATATAAACCGGAGGGTTTTAGTCCATAGGACAACATACACATCAACAATCATACCATAGGCTAGCTTCTAGGGTTTAGCCTCTCCGATCTCATGGTAGATCTACTCTTGTACTACCCATATCATCAATATTAATCAAGCAGGACGTAGAGTTTTACCTCCATCGAGAGGGCCCGAACCTGGGTAAAACTTCGTGTCCCTTGCCTCCTGTTACCATCCGGCCTAGACGCACAGTTCGGGACCCCCTACCCGAGATCCGCCGGGTTTTGACACCGACATTGGTGCTTTCATTGAGAGTTCCTCTGTGTCGTCGCCGTCAGGCTCGATGGCTCCTACGATCATAAATAGCGATGCAGTCCAGGGTGAGACCTTCCTCCCCGGACAGATCTTCGTCTTCGGCGGCTTCGCACTACGGGCCGATTTGCTCGGCCGTCTGGAGCAGATCGAAAGCTACGCCCCTGGCCGTCAGGTCAGATTTGGAAGTTTAAACTACACGGATGACATCCGCGGGGACTTGATCTTCGACGGATTCGATCCACTGCCGAGCGCGCCGCACTGTCACGGCGAGCATGATCTAGCTCTGCCGCCGAACAGTGCCCTGGAGGCCGCACCCGCATCAGCTCCGACCCTCAATGCGGAGCCAACTACGCCGATCGAGGATGGGCGGTTGGACGCCACCTCGGGGGCTCCGACCCCAACGGCGATTGAGCCGAACACCAGCCCCATACTCTGCGAGACTCGTGGCTCCAAGGAGCCGGACTCCTCTCCAGACTCCGAACCCTCCGCGCCCTTGCTGATCGAATTTGATTGGGCGCCGATCATGGAGTTCACTGCCGCAGACATCTTTCAGCACTCGCCTTTCGGCGATATCCCGAAGTCACTGAAGTCTCTCTCTTTATCAGGAGAGCCCTGGCAGGACTACGGTCAGCAAGGTTGGGGTACGGACGATGAAGAAATTCAACGCCCACCCACCACCCACTTTGTAGCCACTGTCGACGACTTAACCGACATGCTCGACTTCGACTCCGAAGACATCGACGGTATGAACGCCGATGAAGGAGATGATGAAGAACCAGTGCCTACTAGGCCCCGGAAAGCCACCTCGTCATATGACATATACATGGTGGACACCCCGAAAGAGGGAGATGGCGATGGAACAGCAGAGGATGACCCCTCCAAGAAACGGCCTAAGCGCCGGCGTCAGCGGCGCCGCTCAAAATCCCGCCAAAACAAATACGGTGATTCCAGCACGGGAGATAATAATACTCCGGAAAGCGCCGAAGAAAACCCCCTCCAGCAAGATTTAGCACAGGAGGATGGAGAAACCAGCCCTCATGAGAGAGCGGCAGACAGAGAGGTCGAGGACGATAATTATATGCCTCCCTCTGAAGACGAGGCAAGCCTCGACGACGACGAATTCGTCGTGCCAGAGGATCCCGTCGAGCAAGAGCGTTTTCAACGCAGGCTTATGGCCGCGGCAAGAAGCCTCAAGAAAAAACAGCAACAGCTTAGAGCTGATCAAGATTTGCTAGTCGACAGATGGACTGAAGTCCTTGCGGCCGAAGAGCATAAACTCGAACACCCCTCCAAGAGCTACCCAAAGCGCAAGTTGCTACCCCGATTAGAGGAGGAAGCATTTGATGCGGCCGACCGGCCACTTCGTGGCCGTGACAGAGAGGCCTCTCGGCCCTCCACTCAAGCCGCACCCTGTACCAAGGCACGGGAATATGCGCCGGACTTACAAGACATGTTGGAGGACAAGGCAAGGCAAACAAGATCGATCTACGGATCGCGTGGGTGCCCCACGGCTCGAGACGGTAACCGTCACGCCGGCCACAAATTCGGCAGGGCCGAACACAGTAGACAAGGCTCATTGGAGCTACGTCATGATATAGCCCAGTACAGAGGCGCCGCACACCCACTATGCTTTACAGACGAAATAATGGATCATCAAATCCCCGAGGGTTTCAAACCCGTAAACATCGAATCATATGCACAACAGATCCTGCGGTATGGATCAAGGATTATCTCCTTCATATCCACATGGCCCACGGCGATGATTTCCACGCCATCAAATACCTCCCACTCAAGCTTAAAGGACCAGCTCGGCATTGGCTTAACAGCTTGCCAACAGGATCAATCAGTTGTTGGGAGGACCTGGAAGCCGCATTCCTCGACAATTTCCAAGGCACTTATGTGCGACCCCCAGACGCCGATGACCTAAGTCACGTAATTCAGCAGCCAAAGGAATCGGCCAGGTAATTCTGGACACGGTTCCTAACAAAGAAAAATCAAATAGTTGACTGTCCGGACGCTGAGGCCCTAGCAGCCTTCAAGCACAATATCCGTGAGGAGTGGCTGGCCCGGCACCTTGGACAGGAAAAGCCGAAATCTATGGCAGCACTCATGACACTCATGACCCACTTTTGCGCGGGAGAAGACAGCTGGCTTGCTCGTAGCAACAATATGACCAAGAACCCTGGTAATTCGGACACCAGAGACAGTAGTGGCAGGTCGCGTCGCAACAAGCAGAAGCGCCGCATTAACGGCGACAACGCTGAGGATACGGCAGTTAATGCCGGATTCAGAGGCTCTAAATCCGGTCAGCGGAAAAAGCCATTCAAAAGGAATCCTAGGGGCCCGTCCAGTTTGGACCGAATACTCGACCGCTTGTGCCAGATACATGGTACCCCCGAAGAGCCGGCCAATCACACCAACAGGGATTGTTGGGTGTTCAAGCAGGCAGGCAAGTTAAACGCCGAAAATGAAGACAAGGGGCTGCATAGCGACGACGACGAGGAGCCCCCCCCCCCCGCCGAACAACAGTGGACAAAGGGTTTTCCCCCACAAGTGCGGACGGTGAACATGATATACGCAACCCACGTCCCCAAAAGAGAGCGGAAGCGCGCGTTAAGGGACGTATACGCGGTAGAGCCAGTCGCCCCAAAGTTCAACCCATGGTCCTCCCGCCCGATCACCTTTGATCGAAGGGACCATCCCACTAGCATCCGTCATGGAGGATTCTCCGCATTGGTTTTAGACCCAATTATTGACGGATTTCATCTCACTAGAGTCCTTATGGATGGCGGCAGCAGGCTGAACCTGCTTTACCAGGATACAGTGCGGAAAATGGGCATAGATCCCTCGAGGATTAAGCCCACCAAAACGACCTTTAAGGGCGTAATACCAGGTGTAGAGGCCAACTGTACAGGCTCAGTCACACTTGAAGTGGTCTTCGGATCTCCGGATAATTTCCGAAGCGAGGAGCTAATCTTCGACATAGTCCCGTTTCGCAGTGGCTATCACGCACTGCTCGGGCGAACCGCATTCGCTAAGTTCAATGCGGTACCACACTACACATATCTTAAGCTCAAGATGCCATGCCCTCGAGGAGTAATTACGGTCAATGGAAACACTGAACACTCCCTCCGAACAGAGGAGGACACGGCGGCCCTTGCAGCGGAAGTACAAAGAAGCCTCTCCAGGCAGTTCTCCAGTCCGGCCACTAAACGACCGAACACCGTCAAGCGCGCCCGGAGTAACCTACAACAAGACCGCCTAGCACGATCCGAGCAGGCGTAGCAATGCGGCCCCAACTCCAACCCTCGCAAAAAGGCGACGCCAGTACTTCGCGTACATAACTACGCTCTAGAGATACCATGGGTACAGGGGGAGGGGCACCATCACGGCACGCCCAAAACACGGCTTAAACCGTACCAGGGGCTGCCGATTTTTTAATTTTCTCTTACTTTCAGGACTCCACCCTTCGGAAGGCCTGTTCGGCAGTTCAATTGCCGCACAAACGATGCAAGAACCAGGGAAGCAGACAAGCCACGCTGCATTACGGAACTCCCAGGTGGTCTCTATCACGAGCAGTATACCTGCTCCGCATACTATTCCGCGGCTTGCCCCTGGAACGGACATGTTAACTAGTCCAACCTTCCACTTATCGCATTATTTGTATCGTTCTGCTTTGATTGCAGCCCTTTTTAATAAACAATGCATAGCTTTCGTCTATTTTTGCATTACCTTTTTTTCTTTATATATGTTCCTTAACGACATGTTGCACCCGTACACGTTGGTACGGCCAAAATACGCCAGGGGCTTTAGTACCCCTCAATATGGTGTGAGAAGTCTGAACACTTTAACAAGTGCGGCACCCCGAACTTATAGCATTATATGCATCGTCTCCGAATCATGTCTTGTGTCAATAGTTGGGTTTGCCCGGCTCCTATGTTTTGGTGCCTTGCGTTCCGCTATATCGGCTAAGGTAGCACTAGGAGAACCACTGCGATTGTGCCCCAGTTGAGCTGGGTCGAGCACCTCAGTGGAGAAAGCTAAAACTGACTGTCATGATGAAGCGAGAGCTGGTCGCTGATCGAGAGGTTTTTCGAGTCCCTAAAGACTTATGCCGCTTAGGGCGAGGAGCCGGCTCTGTCCGGCCAAGGCGTGGATAGCGCCCCGAACTCGGTCTTCCGAATACCAGGGGCTTCGCCGAAATTTAAAATTATAGAATTCTATGGCTAAGTGAGAGTGTTCACGCATTATAATCCGATTACCTTGTTCGTTGGGCTGAGCGCCTCCCTCGAAGGACCCAAACATGGGGAAAAGAGCACTCAGGTTTTTCCCCGAACACTCCAGCACTAGCGGCATGGGGGCAGAAGCCGACGACTCGCCATCTCTCAGAATTGATAAACAGCCGCACAGAAGGTAATATTTTAAATTCCAATAGAATTGCTTAGCGCATATGAACAAGTTTTCAGCGCACAGGACAAAACGAGCAAGTTTCACTCAAAAATTACATCCCTAGAACATTCATCCGCCATAAGGCAGGCACCCTTCAGAACATCCTTATAGTAATTCTCGGGCTTGCGATGCTCTTTCCCCGGCGGTGGCCCGTCCTTCACAAGATTCTCAGCATCCAGCTTGCCCCAGTGCACCTTAGCACGGGCAAGGGCCCTATGGGCACCTTCAATGCAGACGGAGCACTTGATGACTTCGAGCCTTGGACAGGCCTCCACCAGCCGCTGCACCAGCCCGAAATAGCTCCCAGGCAGAGCCCCTCCAGGCCACAGCCGAACAATGAGGCCCCTCATGGCCTGTTCGGCCGCCTTGTGGAGCTCGACCAGTTGCTTCAGCTGGTCGCTCAGGGGCACGGGGCGTCCGGCCTCAGCATACTGAGACCAGAACACCTTCTCTGTCGAGCTGCCCTCCTCGGCTCGATAGAATGCGGCGGCATCGGACACACTCCGGGGAAGATTTGCGAACGCTCCTGGAGAGCTCCGAATTCGGGTAAGTAACAAGTAATTCACGTTTATGTGTTTGCTTTGCATAAAAAATGCCTTACCCGCCGCTATCTTCTTCACCTCATCCAACTCCTGGAGGGTCTTCTGGGATTCGGCCTTGGCAGACTTGGCATTTTCAATAGCCACCGCAAGCTCGGACGCTCGCGTCTTTGAGTCAAACTCCAAACTCTCATGTTTCTCCATGAGAGCCTGGAGCTCTTGCCACACCTTGCCAACCTCGGCCTCATACTTCTCCCGCTCGGTGCGCTCCGAGGCCGCCCTCTTCTCGGCCTCGACCAGCGCTTGCTTAAGGGTCGCCACTTCAGACGTGGCCCCTACAATAGCCACGATAATCCTGTCATTCTTTGCAATTGCACCTTTTTATATATATTTAAAAAAAGGTATTTCTTACCTTCATTGTCCTCGAGCTGCTTCTTGGCACGCCCGAGCTCTTGCTCGGACCGCTCGAGGTTCTGCTTCAGCGTGTCCACTTCCGCAGTCAGTGCGGCGGACGCAAGCAGAGAAGCCTGCATATGCATATTGACTCATTTTTGTTAGACTCCTGCGAATTTTATTTGATTCTCTATTCGGCTTTTCTTCCCGAACGCCAAACAGAGCATCAGGGGCTACTGTCTATGCGGTAATATTATTTACACAATCTTTACTTACCTCAAATCCTGTTAAAAGGCTAGTACAAGCTTCAGTCAGTCCGCTCTTGGCGGACTGAACCTTCTGGACCACCGCACTCATAATAGTGCGGTGCTCCTCGTCGATGGAGGCGCCTTGGAGCGCCTCCAACATATTGTCCGGCGCCTCCGGTTGGACGGGGGCCACCGGCACGGTGGACTTACTCCTCTTGGAAGGAGGTCCCCCGTCGGACTCTGGAACCTTTGAAGGTTCCGGAGCGGTGTCCGGCCTAGAGCCAGACTTCGAGCCCTGGGGGGTTTCATCCCCTTTACTCCTGGAGTCCGGGAGGTCGCCTTGCGGCGCCTCCAGGACCACCTCCTCCCGGCTTGGAACCTGTTGGGACAACACTTCGGTGTCGTCCGTAGGGCGGGGGGAGGAAGCCGTCGGAAGCGAGTTCACATCTGACGAGTCCAGTGAGCCGCTCGACGACGCGTCGAGCCGGTCTTTGGGTGGGCTGCATAAACATATTCGACGTAAGGGAAAGTTGTGCAATAAATGAATACTATGAATTACTCTGGTATCCGGATACTTACGATTTTGCTAGGGGCTTGGCCCTGGGCTGCTACTCCTCACCGCCGTCTTCGGCGTCGGTGGAGTAGTCCGGAGGAAGGGTTTTCCCCTTCTTGGACCCTTCGGTCTCCCCAGAGAGGGTGGCCTTCCTTTTCTTCTCTCCTCCCGCTGGAGGGGGAGAGGTTTCTTCTTCTTCCTCCTCGTCTTCACGGGAGGAATGCTCCTCGGAACCATCAGATGATGGATCCGACACCTCCTGGCGTCGGGCACTCTTTCGAGTCCCCGCGGCCTTTTTTGCGGCCTTCTTCTCCGGCACCACATAGGGTGCCGGAACCAGCAGCTTCGCCAAGCGAGTGTCCGCTGGGCCTTCGGGCAAAGGAGCCGAACAGTTGATCTGTCCGGATGTCACCTGCCAATCCTGTCAAAGGTAAGGGAGCTTAGATCCCGCATGGAGTCAAACTATGAAAAACTGATACCCTGTAAAAGGAAAAAAACAGCTTACCGCGAGAGCGTGACGCTGCACACTGAATCCGCGATCCTCGGTAGCGGATGCGGGAGCCTCGGCGCCCTTGAAAAGCACCTTCCAGGCATCTTCGTACGTCGTGTCGAAGAGCCTGCTTAGAGTTTGGTGCCGCGTCGGGTCGAACTCCCACAGGTTGAAAGCCCGTTGTTGACACGGGAGGATCAAGCGGATGAGCATAACCTGGACTACGTTGACAAGTTTGAGCTTCTTGTCCACCAGGGTTTGGACGCATGTTTGGAGTCCGGTCAGCTCTCCCTTCTTGCCCCACGACAGGCCCGTCTCCTTCCAGGAGGTGAGCCGCGTAGGGGGTCCGAATCGAAACACAAGGGGTGCGACCCATTCGGCGTCGCGCGGCTCGGTGATGTAAAATCACGCCGATTGCCACCCCTTCAGGGTCTCCACAAACGAGCCCTCGAGCCATAGGAAGTTGGCCATCTTGCCCACCATGGCGCCTCCGCACTCCGCCTGGTTGCCGCGCACCACCTTCGGCTTGACGTTGAAAGTCTTGAGCCATAGGCCGAAATGGGGGCGGATGCGGAGGAAGGCCTCGCACACGACGATAAACGCCGAGATGTTGAGGACGAAGTTCGGGGCCAGATCGTGGAAATCCAGGCCGTAGTAGAACATGAGCCCCCGGACAAATGGGTGGAGAGGGAAGCCCAGTCCGCGGAGGAAATGGGGGAGGAACACCACCCTATCATGGGGCCTAGGGGTGGGGATGAGCTGCCCCTTTTCGGGAAGCCGGTACGCGATTTCGTTAGACATGTATCTGGCCTTCCTCACCTTTTTGATGTGTCCCCCCGTGATGGAGGAGACCATCCACTTGCCTACCGCTCCGGACATGGCTGGAGGAGGTTGAGGTAGGGAGTGCGGCCTTGGGCGCTGGAGCTCGAGTGCGCAAGAATGGATAGGCGAAGGAGGAAGAAGGCGTAGGTGAAAGGGTGGATCCTTATCCCCTTATATGGGTGGACGCAACTACATGTCCCCACCAGCCTGGTAAACTCGCTTATCCCCAAGCGCCGTAATCAATGGCGCAGTTGGGTTACCCACGCCCGTATTGATGAGAATCCCGGAATAAGGGGACACGATCTCTACTTTAACAAGACGTGCCAAGGAAACCGCCTCGCATGACGCGTTGAGGTGGGATAATGAAACGACTCGGATAAAGGCTTGGCCGTGGTGTGTCACGCTACGGAATACGTCAGCAGATTAGATTTGTGTAACTATTATTCTCTCTATGTCAATATGTGGAAACTTATTTTGCAGAGCCGGACACTATCTTTGTGTTCAAAATCTTCTATGAAGTACTTGGAGGGGGAACCCGTCTTGCAATGCCGAAGACAATCTGCGCGCCGGACTCGTCGTCATTGAAGCCTGATTCAGGGGCTACTGAGGGAGTCCTGGATTAGGGGGTGTCCGGATGACCGGACTATACCTTCAGCCGGACTCCTGGAATGTGAAGATACAAGATTGAAGACTACGTCCCGTGTCCGGAAGGGACTTTCCTTGGCGTGGAAGGCAAACTTGACGATACGGATATGAAGATCTCCTACCATTGTAACCGACTTTGTGTAACCCTAACCCTCTCCGGTGTCTATATAAACCGGAGGGTTTTAGTCTGTAGGACAACATACACATCAACAATCATACCATAGGCTAGCTTCTAGGGTTTAGCCTCTCCGATCTCGTGGTAGATCTACTCTTGTACTATCCATATCATCAATATTAATCAAGCAGGACGTATGGTTTTACCTCCATCGAGAGGGCCCGAACCTAGGTAAAACTTCGTGTCCCTTGCCTCCTGTTACCATTCGGTCTAGACGCATAGTTCGGGACCCCCTACTCGAGATCCACCGATTTTGACACTGACAGCTACCATGAGAGATAATGGTTGAAAGAGTCCTTTTCATGAGGCTGAGGAATTCTGCAATTCCAAAGGTATTCCAATGCCTAATATGGACGACGAAATACAGTTCGGGTCGCTCAAGGCTAGAGAGGACTCTCACCAATCTTCATTATTATCGGGTTGGTGATGGTAGTGGTGAGCACTATTTTTGATGTGAAATACAGTTCGGGACCTAGTGGCGAGCACTATTTTTTCTTACTCATTTAGTCATTTGTGAAGCCAAATAACACATAGCAAAATAAAATGAATAAGCGCCCATGCAAGTTAGGGTCGCAATACTGATCGTTTACAACAACCGAATAAAATGTGTGCTGCCAACAAGCTCTCTGCATATACGAATGACGAACCTGTTGCTACCTACTTCAACAGATCGTGCGATCATATACAGGAGTCCCGGACTCCCTGGAAAATGACTGCTATTGCCGCTCCAAGTCCGTTTCCTGGCCGGAGCGGGAGCCGGAGGCTCGCCCGCCAAACCAGCCCGGCCGCTCCGGCGCGGACGGCTCTAACGACGTCGACGGCGATGGAGACAGCGTTTCATCGTCCATCATCTCGATTGGCACGACGGCCGCTGATGCCGCGGCTCTCTCGCGCTGATCGGCGCCCGCGGCCCGCTCGACCTTCCCACGGCAGACCGGGCACGACGCGTTGGACAGGAGCCACACGTCGACGCACTCCTGATGGAACAGGTGCTTGCAGCTCGGGAGCTGCCTCACCGTCTCCCCCTCGTCGACGACCCTGAGGCACACGGCGCACTCGTCCGGCGCCGACGCCGAGCGGTCCCGCCGGTACGGGAAAGACGGGAAGAGCGCGATGGTGGCGGCGTCGAGGCCGTGCTTGGGCTGCTGGGCCTGGCCCTGCCCTTGCAGGGGCTGTGCGCCGTGGTGCCGCGTCCTGGTGCGGCGAAGGTGGAGGAAGCGCAGGCAGAGGAAGATGACGACGAGGAAGAAGCAGCAGGCGACGGATGCCGCCAACGCGCTGAGCAGCGTGGTTGTGCTGCAGCACGGGGCCACGGCCTCTCCGGGCTCGAACGACGCGATGTATGAGGACATGGTGGAGGAAATGGCTTTGGGAAACGAAGCTACAGCTAGCTATATATATGTAGACAGGTTGGTGATCTCAAAATCTTGGATGGTTCTCTTGCTGGGACAGATCATTTTGGTTTTAGGTATGTATGCCGACTATTTCGGATATATATACTCCAGCAATTTTTGAGATGAAAATTGCATCATGCACGTATGTCTCCTTTAAATAATGCACTGAAATTTATACATATTGCTTATTTATGCTGCTGGCTAATCAATAGATTATGATATGTGATGATGTGGTCATGTGGTCGACAACATGTCAACGTTTTGCCCAGTATATTTCAGTAGATTATGAAATGTTCTTTAGCTGAACTGATTTTAAATATTGTCTACCTTCTTTTTTCTCGAGTTCTAAATAGAATATGTTTTTACTTCCTGAAACATATTAGATGACAATAATTCAATTGGTAACAGAGTTGACCTACTAGACAGAGTAATAGATTTCCAATTGCTTTAAACTAAGCACATCATAGTGTGCAAGAGCCACGAACTTAGCTTTACCACATTTTCAAAATGAAGGTTGAAGGGGCTATATTCTCGTGTTTTCCATTGGAGGTAGAGATGCTTCTTGACTTGAGATATACTATATATCACTTGATATAAACTAATCTCTTCGCCACTAATGATGTGGAATTGCCTGCAGGAATGGTCAAACATGTTTTTATGTCGTTGTTGTGGACTTTTTGATTAGGTGTACGTATACTTCCATGTTCTGAAAAGTATGTTTTCAATATATCTGTAACACTGGGAAATAATCAAAAACGGTCATATCATCAATGAAAATTTTCTAATAAGTTGACATTTACATAGGAAATACATGCAACATATTATTATTTTTCATGAAATGGTCGGTCGGGTCAAGATTTTTCTTGCAATCTAGGTATCTGAACCTTTCTTTGAAACCACAAACTTTTTTGAAATCCGTTAACTTTTTTCATATCCATCAACTTTTTCCAAATCGAAAAGAAAATTCAAACTCCTAAGCTTTTTCCAATTTCCCGGTTTTTTTTAATTCATGAACTTTTCACAAACCTGCGAACATTTTGTCAAATCCGTGAACCTTTTTCGGCTGTGCCCGGGACCACTTGTTCTCCGAAATCATCAATTGAGGGTTACCCCTTGCAAACTTCACTCCCATCTTCTCAGGTGCTGCAAGTGGCACACGGCATATGCACCACTTGTCACAACCCAGGAGTTTCTCTTTTTTCATAGATTTCTTTATTCAAAACAATTTATCGCTTGAATCGTCCGTCTAAATTCCGAACCTTCACCATTGGATTTCTCGCGTCAAGATTTTCATAGACAACATTTTTCACGAAAAATAGGGAAAAAAACATAGACAAAAAGCATGTTTATCCCTCGCTTTTTTTTCCATTTTGAGAAGTACAGTTGTGCTTCTCGTGAAAGCAAATCTATGCATTCATAGCATAGTTGTGCTTCTCGCGAAAATAATTCCGTGCCTCCACGAGAAGCAAATTTGTCCTTCCATGGTTTTTTTTCGAGAAGCACAACTATGCTACTTGCATAAGCAAATGTGTGATTCTTCTCAAAGCACTTCTTTTTTTCCTGTGGTGCTTCTCGCGGAAGCAAATTTGTGCCTTCACGAGGAGCAAATCTATGCTTCTCGTGGAAGCATAGTTTTTTTTTCTTTCTAAGAAATCATGGAAGCAAATAAGTGCCTCCACGAGATGCATACTTGTGCTTCTCCTGGAAGCATAATTATTTTTCTTTCACATGAAAGAAAATATGTGCCTCCACAAGAAGCAAATATGTGCTTCTCGCGGAAGCAACAAAAATAACCACAACAAAAACTCATGGAATATTTTTTGGCGCGCAATGTTTTTCCAAAGCTCAGGGGAAATCTGGCGAAAACCAAAAAACTGGAAAAACCAAAAAAACACATCTAAAACGAATCACGTAAACAAAAAATAAAAAAATCATGGGCATGCTCTAAGGGCAACAAAAGCGATTCCTGGAGGTCTCCCCATTTAGGCCCTCTTTGATTCGCAGGATTTTCAAATCGTAGGAATAGGAAAAGTATAGGGTTGGAGTGGCATGCACACATGAATCCTACATGATTAGCATGGACTGTTTGATGGCACAGGAAAAGTAAAGGAATTATAAAAAGAGGTTGGAGTGGATGTTAGATTTCCTATGAAATGTAGTACAAAAGATTTCATAGGAAAAATTCCTATGGGATCCAATCCTATGAATCAAAGGACCAACATAGGAAAAATTCTTAAGGATTTCAATCCTCCAAAAATCCTATAGAATTCCTTTGAATCAAAGGAGCCCTTAGTTGCGCTCTATGCGGCACACAACAAGCAAACACGCACCCCCACCCCCTGCGTGCGCTTTCGGCCAGCCCAAGTGCAGGGCGAGCACGCCCCTTTTTTCATTTCTTTTTGTAACTTAAAAAATATTCATGACTTCAAGCAAAGTTAGGGATTTCAAAAAGTTTCAGTATTCAAAAAATGTTAAGGAATATGAAAAAAGTTATCGATTTCAAATTGTTTTTCAAAATTTGAAATGTTCACAAATTGGAAAAATATTCCTGGATTTCAAAAATTGTTCTAGAATATAAATAAGAAAAATTGTTCTCAAATTTAAAAAAATCACAAACTTGAAAGTTATCCTGAATTTCCAAGAATGTTCATGATTTAAAAAATTGATAGAAATTTAAAAATAATTTCATGAATTTGGAAAATAAATGTTCAGAATACAAAAATATTTACGGATTTCAAACAAATATTCAAAAATTTCAAAAAAATTCTTGGATTTCAGAACTGTTTAGAAAATTAAAAATATATTCTCAGATTTCAAATAAATTCATAAACTTAAAATGTTCATTATTTAAAAAAATATTCTCATATTTCCAATATTGTTCATGAATTTTCTAAATTTCAAATTTTGTTCACAATTTGAAAATATTCCAGGTTTCAAAATATGTTTTTAGTTTGAAATAAAAGAATAAAAAATAGGAAGAAGTAGAAGGAAAAACATTATAAGAAAAAATGAGAATTTAAAAATAAGGAAAAATGAAAATGAAAATACAGAGAAAAGAAAGAAAAACAGAAGAAAAAAATGGTCTAGGAAGGTTCTAAAAAGGAGCCCCTAGCTGGGTCGCCAAACTGACGAAGCGGCATCCCTGGTAATACGCGAGAAATAGGATTCCCGTGCGCCGGGTTACCAGAGTGGTGCTCATGCGCTCCTCCCATGTGTCGGCCCACCAAGAAATCAAGAGCTACTTCTCCATTCGCCCAATTTCAGGTTTTGTTCTGTTTGTCGGCCGTTGAGTGGTTCACCAATCGACCAATGTCCGCTAACCGGTTAACTTTTGAAAAAAAAACTTCAATCTGGAAATAGTTCCTGTTTTGTAAAAAGAAAAAAGGTACATACATTTGAAAAAATATTCTTGAATTTGAAAAATAAATCATGAATTTAGTTTCTTACTAAATTTGGAAATAATATGAAAATTGAAAAAAACGCAAATTTTAAAATTGCTCATGAAATTTTAAAAATTATGAATTTGAAAACTGTTCATAAACTTGAGAAAAGTTCATGAATTTGACAGGGGTTATCTATTCTAAGAATTGCATTTAAAAAACAAAAGAGTAAATAAAACAATAAAAATAAAAATAAATAAAATAAAATAGAACAAAACCACTGCCAAGAAAAACAAGAAACGAAAAGGAAAAAAACTGACAAAGGTTTCAGAAGCTTCCATGAACCGAGACGAGCTTCCCGCTACGTGCCTTACATGGGACAACCATTCTCAAGGTTGCTGCACATACCGTTAACCCTTTAAGTGATGCCTGAAGCGCCAAATGGGAATCGGGCAACACCCGAACGATGCCCTCATCAGTGATGTCTACTACACAACCTTCTTTTTGTAGATGTTGTTGGGCCTCCAAGTGCAGAGGTTTGTAGGACAGTAGTAAATTTCCCTCAAGTGAATGACCTAAGGTTTATCAATCCGTAGGAGGCGTAGGATGAATATGGTCTCTCTCAAGCAACCCTGCAACCAAATAACAAAGAGTCTCTTGTGTCCCCAACACACCCAATACAACGGTAAATTGTATAGGTGCACTACTTCGGCGAAGAGATGGTGATACAAGTGGTATATGGATGGTAGATAAAGTTTTGTAATCTGAAAATATAAAAACAGCAAGGTAACTAATGATAAAAGTGAGCGTAAACGGTATTGCAATGCTAGGAAACAAGGCATAGGGTTCATACTTTCACTAGTGCAAATCCTCTCAACAATAATAACATAATTGGATCATATAACTATCCCTCAACATGCAACAAAGAGTCACTCCAAAGCCACTAATAGCGGAGAACAAATGAAGAGATTATGGTAGGGTACGAAACCACCTCAAAGTTATTCTTTCCAATCAATCCGTTTGGCTATTCCTATAAGTGTTACAAACAACCCTAGAGTTCGTACTAGAATAACACCTTAAGACACAAATCAACCAAAACCCTAATGTCACCTAGATACTCCAATGTCACCTCAAGTATCCGTGGGTATGATTATACGATATGCATCACACAATCTCAGATTCATCTATTCAACCAACACATAGAACCTCAAAGAGTGCCCCAAAGTTTCTACCGGGGAACCTTGGCGGAATCAATCTAGGGCTCTAGCGGAGCTGTTCTGCCGGGGAAACTTCCCTCCCGAAGGGGGAAATCATCGCCATCGTCATCACCAACGCTCCTCTCATCGGGAGAGGGCAATCTCCATCAACATCTTCATCGGCACCATCTCATCTCAAAACCCTAGTTCATCTCTTGTATCCAATTCTTGTCTCCAAGTACGGGATTGGTGCTAGTAGGTTGCTAGTAGTGTTAATTACTCCTTGTAGTTGATGCTAGTTGGTTTAATTGGTGGAAGATCATATGTTCATATCCTATATGCATATTAATACCCCTCTGATTATGAACATTTTTATGCTTTGTGAGTAGTTACTTTTGTTCCTAAGGACATGGGAGAAGTCTTGCTATTAGTAGTCATGTGAATTTGGTATTCGTTCGATATTTTGATGAGATGTATGGTGTCTCTCCTCTAGTGGTGTTATGTGAACATCGACTACATGACACTTCACCATTATTTGGGCCTAGGGGAAGGCATTGGGAAGTAATAAGTAGATGATGGGTTGCTAGAGTGACAGAAGTTTAAACCCTAGTTTATGCGTTTCTTCGTAAGGGGCTGATTTGGATCCATATGTTTCATGCTATGGTTAGGTTTACCTTAATACTTTTGTTGTATTTGCGGATGCTTGCAATAGAGGTTAATCATAAGTGGGATGTTCGGGGTATCTTCACCCCGACCAGTAGAGCAAAGAATTGCTCCTCAACCTACTGAACCTACTGAAAATGAATATGAAAATGAAAATGCTTGCTTTGAAGTTCCTTCGGGTATGATAGAAAAACTGCTAGCTAATCCTTTTTTAGGAGATGGAACAAAACATCCTGATGAACATTTGATATATGTGGATCAAGTTTGTGGATTATTTAAGCTTGCAGGTGTACCCGGAGATGTTGTTAAGAAGAAGGTCTTTCCCTTATATTTGAGGGGAGATGCATCGACATGGTATAGGCTATGTGATGATATGAGGTCTTGGAATTACAAACGATTGAAATTGGAATTTTATCAGAAGTTTTATCCTATGCATCTTGTTCATCGTGATCGCAATATTATATATATAATTTTTGGCCTCGCGAAGGAGAAAGCATCGCTCAAGCTTGGGGGAGGCTTAAATCAATGTTATATTCATGCCCCAATCATGAGCTCTCAAGAGAAATGATTATTCAAAAAATTTATGCTCGGCTTTCTGGTAACAATCGCACCATGCTTGATACTTCTTGTGCTGGCTCTTTTATGATGAAGACTATTGAATTCAAATGGGATTTATTGGAAAGAATTAAACGCAACTCTGAAGATTGGGACCTCGACAATGGTAAGGAGTCAGGTATGACACCTAGTTTTGATTGTGTTAAATTTTTTATGGATACCGATATTTTTTGTAAATTTAGCACTAAATATGGATTTGACTCTGAGATAGTAGCTTTTTTCTGTGAATCTTTCGCTACTTATGTTGATCTCCCCAAGGAGAAGTGGTTTAAATATCATCCTCCCATAGAAGTAAAAGTAGCTGCACCTATTAAAGTTGAAGAAAATACTATTACTTATAATGATCCTATTATTCCTACTTCTTATGTTGAGAAACCACCTTTCCCTGTTAGGATAAAGGATCATGCTAAAGCTTCAACTGTGGTTCGTAAAAGCAATATTAAAACATATACACCTCCTGAGCAAGTTAAAGTTGAACCTAATATTGCTATAGTTAAAGATCTCTTGTCTGATAATATTGATGGGCATGTTATTTATTTTTGTAATGAAACTGCTAGAATTGCTAAACCCTGTGGTAAAGATAAACCTAGAGCTGTAGTAGGCATGCCTGTTATTTCTGTTAAAATAGAAGATCATTGTTATCATGTCTTATGTGATATGGGTGCTAGTGCTAGTGCAATACCTTATTCCTTATACAAAGAAGTTATGCATGATATTGCATCTGCTGAGATGGAAGATATTGATGCCACAATTAAACTTGCCAATAGAGATACTATTTCACCAATGGGAATTGTTAGAGATGTTGAAGTCTTGTGTGGGAAAACTAAATATCCTACTGATTTTCTTGTTCTTGATTCTCCACAAGATAGCTTTTGTCCCATTATATTTGGTAGACCCTTCTTAAATACTGTTAATGCTACCATAGATTGCAAAAGAGATGTTGTTAATATCGGTTTAGATGATATGACTCATGAATTTAATTTTTCTAAATTTAGTAGACAACACCATGAAGAAGAATTACCTAGTAAGGATGAAATTATTGGTCTTGCTTCTATTGTCGTACCTCCTAGTGATCCTTTAGAACAATATTTGCTAGACCATGAAAACGATATGTTTATGAATGAAAGAAGGGAATTAGATGAAGTATTCTTTAAACAGGAACCTATGCTGAAAAACAATTTACCTGTTGAAATCCTAGGGGATCCTCCCCCACCCAAGGGTGATCACGTGTTTGAGCTTAAACCGTTACCTGATACTTTTTAATATGCTTATCTTGATGAGAAAAAGATATATCCAGTTATTATTAGTGCTAACCTTTCAGAGCATGAAGAAGAGAGATTATTGAAAACTCTGAAGAAGCACTGTGCTGCTGTTGGGTATACTCTTGATGATTTTAAGGGCATTAGTCCCACTCTATGTCAACATAAAATTAATTTGGAAGAAGATACTAAACCATTTTGTGATCATCAACGCCGGCTGAATCCTAAAATGAAAGAAGTGGTAAGAAAGGAGATACTAAAACTCCTTGAGGCAGGTATAATTTATCCCGTTGCTGATAGTCAGTGGGTAAGCCCTGTCCATTGTGTCCCTAAGAAGGGAGGTATTACTATTGTTCCTAATGATAAAGATGAATTGATTCCTCAAAGAATCATTACAGGTTATAGGATCGTAATTGATTTCCGCAAATTAAATAAGGCTACTAAAAAGATCATTACCCCTTACCTTTTATCGATCAAATGCTAGAAATATTATCTAAACATACACATTTTTGCTTTCTAGATGGTTATTCTGGTTTCTCTCAAATACCTGTGTCAGCCAAAGATCAATCAAAGACTACTTTTACATGCCCTTTTGGTACTTTTGCTTATAGACGTATGCCTTTTGGTTTATGTAATGCACCTGCTACCTTTCAAAGATGCATGATGGCTATATTCTCTGACTTTTGTGAAAAGATTTGTGAGGTTTTCATGGACGACTTTTCCGTCTATGGATCTTCTTTTGATGACTGCTTGAGCAACCTTGATCGAGTTTTGCAGAGATGTGAAGAAACTAATCTTGTCTTGAATTGAGAAAAGTGCCACTTTATGGTTAATGAAGGTATTGTCTTGGGGCATAAAGTTTCTGAAAGAGGTATTGAAGTTGATAAAACCAAAGTTGATGCTATTGAAAAGATGCCATGTCCCAAGGACATCAAAGGTATAAGAAGTTTCCTTGGTCATTAAGGACTTCTCAAAAATTTCTCGGCCTCTAACTAATTTATTACAAAAAGATATACCATTTGTATTTGATGATGATTGTGTAGAAGTATTTGGAATACTTAAGAAAGCATTGATCTCTGCACCTATTGTTCAGCCACCTGATTGAAATTTACCCTTTAAAATTATGTGTGATGCTAGTGATTATGCTGTAGGTGATGTTCTAGGACAAAGAGTTGATAATAAACTAAATTTTATTCAATATGCTAGTAAAACTCTAGACAATGCTCAAAGAAATTATGCTATCACTGAAAAAGAATTCTTAGCAGTTGTATTTGCTTGTGATAAGTTTAGACCTTATATTGTTGATTATAAAGTAACTATTTACACTGATCATGCTGCTATTAAATATCTTATGGAAAAGAAAGATGCTAAACCTAGACTTATTAGATGGGTTCTCTTTCTATAAGAATTTGATTTGCATATTGTCGATAGAAAAGGAGCTGAGAACCCCGTTGCAGACAACTTGTCTAGGTTAGAAGATGTGCTTGATGACCCACTACCTATTGATGATAGTTTTCCTGATGAGCAATTAAATGTCATAAATGCTTCTCATACTGCTCCATGGTATGCTGATTATGCTAATTACATTGTTGCTAAGTTTATACCACCTAGTTTCACATACCAGCAAAAGAAAAAGTTCTTCTATGATTTGAGGCATTACTTTTGGGATGACCCACATCTTTATAAAGAAGGAGTAGATGGTGTTACTAGATGTTGTGTACCTGAGCATGAACAGGAATAGATCCTACGCAAGTGTCACTCCGAAGCTTATGGAGGACACCATGCTAGAGATAGAACTGCACATAAGGTACTGCAATCTAGTTTTTATTGGCCTACTCTCTTCAAGGATGCCAGTAAGTTTGTCTTATCTTGTGATGAATGTCAAAGAATTGGTAATATTAGTAGACGTCAAGAAATGCCTATGAATTATTCACTTGTTATTGAACCGTTTGATGTTTGGGGCTTTGACTATATGGGACCTTTTCCTTCCTCTAATGGTTATACACATATTTTAGTTGCTGTTGATTATGTTACTAAGTGGGTAGAAGCTATTCCAACTAGTAGTGCTGATCATAACACTTCTATTAAAATGCTTAAAGAAGTTATTTTTCCAAGATTTGGAGTCCCTAGATATTTAATGACTGATGGTGGTTCACATTTTATTCATTGTGCTTTCCGTAAAATGCTTGCTAAATATGATGTTAATCATAGAATTGCATCTCCTTATCACCCTCAGTCTAGTGGTCAAGTAGAATTGAGTAATAGAGAACTCAAATTAATTTTGCAAAAGACTGTTAATAGGTCTAGAAAGAATTGGTCCAAGAAACTTGATGATGCATTATGGGCCTATAGAACTGCATATAAAAATCCTATGGGCATGTCTCCGTATAAAATGGTCTATGGAAAAGCATGCCACTTACCTCTCGAACTAGAACACAAGGCTTATTGGGCTATTAAAGAACTTAATTATGATTTTAAACTTGCCGGTGAAAAGAGGTTATTTGATATTAGCTCACTTGATGAATGGAGAACCCAAGGCTACGAAAATGCCAAGTTGTTTAAAGAAAAAGTTAAAAGATGGCATGACAAAAGGATACAAAAGCGTGAGTTTAATGTAGGTGACTATGTATTGTTATACAACTCTCGTTTAAGATTTTTTGCAGGAAAACTCCTCTCTAAATGGGAAGGCCCTTACATTATCGAGGAGGTCTACCGTTCCGGTGCCATAAAAATCAACAACTTCGAAGGCACCAATCTGAAGGTGGTGAATGGTCAAAGAATCAAACACTATATCTCAGGTAATGCCATAAATGTTGAAACCAATGTTATTGAAACCGTAACCCCGGAGGAATACATAAAGGACACTTTCCGGAACGTTTCAGACACCGAAAAGGAACAGGTATGTGGTACGGTAAGTAAACCGACTCCAAAACAGTTTTTAAGGCAATATTTCTCCATTTTGGAATATTTAGAAAAATAGAAAAATAAGCAGCAGTCCGGGAAGGACACGAGGGTGGAGGGCGCGCCCTACCCTACTGGGCGCGCCCCCTACCTCGTGGGCACCTCGTGTGCTCTCCGGACTCCGTTTTCGTACACAACACGTATTTTGGTCGGTAAAAATTCATTATATAATCTCCTAGAGGTTTTGACTCCCGTATCACGCAATTATCTCCTGTTTGCGTTTCGAGCTGTTGCTGCTGCACATTAGAGCAGGATGTCTTCGCAAGAGTCAGTCGGGGAGAGCAGGGTGTCTCATCCGGCACCGAGATCAACGACAAGCCTACGCCATCAAAAAAATCACCACCGTCTCCACCAACAAAGAAGAATTGAGTATCTGGTATGGGCACTCCATTTGGCAACTGCCAAGCTTGGGGGAGTGCCCCGGTATCGTATCACCACCACTCTATCTTTATCGTTTTTCTTAGTTCGATCCTTTTGGTAATATCTTGATCTAGTAGAATAAAAGTTCTTAGTAAGATCTAGTTGTGAGTTTTGCTTTAATATCCTTCTATGTAATCGAGTCCGTGAGCTATATAATAAAGATTAGTGTTGAGTCAAGGGCTCGATTATTTTGCCATGATCCTAAAGGAATAAAAGAAAAAAAATAAAGAAATAAAAAGAAACAAAGAGATCATATGAGTCTTATGGAGAGTAATGAGCTCACATAGAAAGAGTATGATGAATAAAAGTTATTGAGGGTTGACAAACATAGTTTTGGTCATCGTTGCAATTAATAGGAAGTAATAAAGAAAGAGAGGTCTTCACATATAAATATACTATCTTGAACATCTTTTATAATTGTGAGCACTCATTAAAATATAACATGCTAAAGAGTTGATATTGGACAAGGAAGACAACGTAATGGGTTATGTTTTCTTACATCTGAGATAAATTATATTGTCTTGGATCTTCCAACATGATGAGCTTGCCTTTCCCCCTCATGCTAGCCAAATTCATTGCACCAAGTAGAGATACTACTTGTGCTTCCAAACACCCTTAAACCAGTCTTGCCATAAGAGTCCACCATATCTACCTATGGATTGAGTAAGATCCATCAAGTAAGTTGTCATCGGTGCAAGCAATAAAAATTGCTCTCTAAATATGTATGATTGATTGGTGTGGAGGAAATAAGATTTATACGAGCGTGTGATATGGAAGTAATAAAAGCGACAGACTGCATAACAAAGGTCCATATCACAAGTGGCAATATAAAGTGACGTTCTTTCGCATTAAGATTTTGTGCATTCAACCCATAAAAGCGCATGACAACCTCTGCTTCCCTCTGCGAAGGGCCTATCTTTTACTTTTATCTCCTACATTGCATAAGAGTCATGGTGATCTTCACCCTTCCTTTTTACATTTTATCCTTTGGCAAGCACAATATATTGGAAAGATCCTGGTATATATGGCTAATTGGATGTGAGTTTTCATGAACTATTATTGTTGACATTACCCTTGAGGTAAAACGTTGGGAGGCGAAACTATAAGCCCCTATCTTTCTCTGTGTCCGATTAAAACTCTATACCCATAAGTATTGCGTGAGTGTCAGCAATTGTGAAAGATTATATGATAGTTGAGTATGTGGACTTGCTGAAAAGCTCTTATACATTGACTCTTTCCTATGTTATGATAAATTGCAATTGCTTCAATGACTGAGATTGTAGTTTGTTAGTTTTCAATGAAGTTTACGATTCATACTTGATATTGTGATTGAATTATTACTGTAGCATCAGATATTATATGACAAAGAATTATGTAAGTTGTTGTTCTAAGAATGATCATGATGCCCTCATGTCTGTATTTTATTTTTATCGACACCTCTATCTCTAAACATGTGGACATATTTTTCGATTTCGGCTTTTCGCTTGAGGACAAGCGAGGTCTAAGCTTGGGGGAGTTGATACGTCCATTTTGCATCATGCTTTTATATCAATATTTATTGCATTATGGGCTGTTATTACACATTATGTCACAATACTTATGCCTATTCTCTCTTATTTTACAAGGTTTACATAAAGAGGGACAATGCCGGCAGCTGGGATTCTGGGCTGGAAAAGGAGCAAATATTACAGACATGTTCTGCACAGCTCCAAAAGTCCTGAAACTTCACGGATGATGTTTTACAAATATATAAAAAATACTGAGCGCAAGAACCTCACCAGGCGGGGCACACCCTTCCCACGAGGGTGGGGGCGCGCCCTACCCCCCATGGCATGCCCCCTACCTCGTGGGCCCCCTGGTGGCCCTCCGATGGCCATCTTCTGCTATATGGAGTCTTTCGATGGGAAAAAAATTATAAGCCATCTTTTCGGACGAAACTCCGCCGCCATGAGGCAGAACCTTGGCGTAATCAATCTAGGGCTCTGGCGGAGCTATTCTGCTGGGGAAACTTCCCTCCCGGAGGGGGAAATCATCGCCATCGTCATCACCAACGCTCCTCTCATCGGGAGAGGGCAATCTCCATCAACATCTTCATCAGCACCATCTCATCTCAAAACCCTAGTTCATCTCTTGTATCCAATTCTTGTCTCCAAGTCCAGGATTGGTGCTAGTAGGTTGCTAGTAGTGTTAATTACTCATTGTAGTTGATGCTAGTTGGTTTAATTGGTGGAAAATCATATGTTCAGATCCTATATGTATATTAATACCCCTCTGATTATGAACATGTTTATGCTTTGTGAGTAGTTACTTTTGTTTCTGAGGACATGGGAGAAGTCTTGCTATTAGTAGTCATGTGAATTTGGTATTCGTTCGATATTTTGATGAGATGTATGTTGTCTCTCCTCTAGTGGTGTTATGTGAACATCGACTACATGACACTTCACCATTATTTGGTCCTAGAGGAAGGCATTGGGAAGTAATAAGTAGATGATGGGTTGCTAGAGTGACAGAAGCTTAAACCCTAGTTTATGCGTTGCTTTGTAAGGGGCTGATTTGGATCCATATGTTTCATGCTATGGTTAGGTTTACCTTAATACTTTTTTTGTATTTGCGGATGCTTGCAATAGAGGTTAATCATAAGTGGGATGTTTGTCCAAGTAAGGACAGCACCCAAGCACCGGTCCACCCACATACCAAATTATCAAAGTACCGAACATGAATCATATGAACGTGATGAAAACTAGCTTGACGATATTCCCATGTGTCCTCGGGAGCGCTTTACATCATATAAGAGTTTGTCCAGACTTGTCCTTTGCTACAAAAGGATTGGGCCACCTTGCTGCACTTTATTTACTTTTGTTACTTGTTGCTCGTTACAAATTATCCTATCACAAAACTATCTGTTACCACTTATTTTAGTACTTGCAGAGAATACCTTGCTGGAAACCGCTTATCATTTCCTTCTGCTCCTCGTTGGGTTCGACACTCTTACTTATTGAAAGGACTACGATAGATCCCCTATACTTGTGGGTCATCATTGATCACCAAAACATACATCAAGTGAATCACGTGATATCCCATTGTCACCACAGATACGCACGGCAAGACATACATCAAGTGTTCTCAAATCTTTAAAGACTCAATCCGATAAGATAACTTCAAAGGGGAAACTCAATCCATTACAAGAGAGTAGAGGGGGAGAAGAAACATAAGATCCAACTATAATAGCAAAGCTCGCGATACATCAAGATCGTGCCAAATCAAGAACACGAGAGAGAGAAAGAGAGAGATCAAACACATAGCTACTGGTACATACCCTCAGCCCCAAGGGTGAACTACTCCCTCCTCATCATGGAGAGCGCCGGGATGATGAAGATAGCCACCGGAGAGGGATTTCCCCCTCCGACAGGGTGCCCGAACGGGTCTAGATTGGCTTTCGGTGGCTACGGAGGCTTCTGGCGGCGGAACTCCCGATCTATTCCGCTCCCCGATCGTTTTAGGGTATATGGATATATATATAGGCGGAAGAAGTACGTCAGGGGAGCCACGAGGGGCCCACGAGGGTGGAGGGCGCGCCCCCTACCTCGTGGATCCCTCGTTTCTTTCCTGGCGTGCACCCCAAGTCCATCAGGTTGCTTTCTTTCCAAAAATAAGTTCCGTGAAATTTCAGGTCAATTGGACTCCGTTTGATTTTCCTTTTCTGCGAAACACTGAAACAAGGGAAAAACAGGAACTGGCACTAGGCTCTGGGTCAATAGGTTAGTCCCAAAAATAATATAAAAGTGCATAATAAAGCCCAATAATGTCCAAAACAGTAGATAATATAGCATGGAGCAATCAAAAATTATAGATACGTTGGAGACGTATCAACCAGCAGTGTGATTGGGTCGTGTCTGGTCGTTGGATAAAATCTTGAGTCGTCTCTCTCCTTCCTATCTCTTCACCAACCCCGCACACAAATCTCGTAAGCCGGTCACCGTTGATTCACCATGTCGCTTCATCGAGGTTGACTCGTCATAGCTCGCTTGTACTGCTCGAAGCATCGCCGGCCAGCGTCGCGACTCGTCGATACGCCACTTGAAGCATCGCCATGTGCCACTCGTCACATCCGCCCGCTGGTTGCAACTCCAACCTCCGCTAGTTACAGTCCAACCATAACCCCTTTGTAGGATCTCTCGCAAAAAAACCTTCGTAGCATCCTGGTGCAGCACAAGAGAGGCTAGTTGGTCATGTCCCTCCCACAACAACATCGTCCATGTTTACAAAACGTCGAGGCTTTCTCCATTGTTGCTTCCATCTTTCGCCATCGCTAGTTGCAGCTGCCAATGGCTGGTTGCATTACCATCACAGCTTTCATCGTCGTTATTTGCAGCTTACCATGTTGCTAGTTCTAGTTTCTCCATTGCTGGTTGCAATAGCTACTGCCTGTCCACACTTCCATCATAGCTTTCGCCATCATCAATTGTAGCTTATGGCGTTGCTGGTTCCAACTTTCTCCACTCCGGTTCCAACAGTTAGTGGTTGGACGCACTTCCACCACAGCTTTCAACGTTACCAGTGGCACCTTAAGGCATCATCGGTTGTATCTTGTACCATCACTGCCTGCAAAGGTCAGTGGCTAGCTGCAACTTTTACCATCACCGGCAGTGGCTTTTGGCATCATCAACCACAAGTTCCACCATTGCTGGTTGCAGTTGTAGCCGGACGCGGCTTAAGGCATGGTTTAGCTACACAATCCCAGCGTACATGGAGGCCCTCATGGCGAAGAACAACGATGAGGAACGGGAAATTTTTGGTGTTGGACGTCGGGCTCAAGCTCTCCTGCCTTGTAGCACTCAAGGGAAGCAGTGACCAATGCTAGCAACATGGGCTGAGAGGAGGAGAAAGAGAGCTTGATTTGGGATGGGTTGGAATGACAGAGAAATAGAGAAAGTGGGAGGAAGGCATCCATGGGGAAGGGAGAAATAGGGGTGGAGGTTGCCGCTGGGGAAGCTTGTGCATTAGATCGAGTGGAGGAGGAACCAAGAGAAAGAATGACAGACGGGGGAGGGATAGATGGCGGAGAGAGGAATGAGTGGATGAAAGCATGGATAAGGACGATGTGTGGCATGATCAGGAATAACGGATCGTGGCCAATCGGATAACACGTGCGCAACCGATGTGAGCTATGGCCGACCGCCTGATTCACAACATTTTTATGTTATATGGGTAAGGACTATTGAAAGACATGAGCAAATCTGAATCCAACAACAACTCGAAAAAAAAATCTTATTTCAACAAAAAATGAATTCAATTTGTACTGGTTAGGTGGTTTGGGTACCACAATTCTTTTGTCATTGGGGTGTGGGTGGGAGTGTTAGGATCCTATGTTGTTATGATAGAAGACACGTTGGGTTCTGATCTGTTCAACAATGACCGCAAAAACAGTGTTGCTATAGTAGAGGATCCTAACCTAGAAAGCCAGGAAACTATTTTGGGGAACTAAATAGAAAAATATAGGGCATCTGTGTTTCATCTCTAACAACGGTGGTTCTAAAAGACTAATATCTTTATATCGCGAGGTTGTATGTTTTTCAACCGATAGCAAGAGCGCTCCTATGATTCATTATTTCGGAGAAAGAGTACATGAGACCGGCACTCGGTTAATTGGAGAAACTAAGATAAAATGTTGAAAAATGGGCAAACTATGTAGCCAAAATGTTTCTAGTACACCAACTAAAACCGACATATCAGCATGGCCTACGGAAACACCATAAAATGTGTAATACACCACATCAACATCGTCAGCCGTGTCAACGTCCATCTAGTTTTGACCACAGAACGGCCAAACTTGTGCAACCCAGTAGGCATACCACACTAACAACACAACCCTAATGGCTCGACCACAAGCCAGGTGCTCCAACCAAAGATCATGTGGCCAAAATCATGCTTCCGATGAGATAACAATGCCAAGGACACCACATCACTAATCCGGCAAGCCAGGTCATGGTTTTCACCCATAGATAAGATCTTGAGATTGTAAAAGGTGCAATATCTCCTCGGTCACACCTCCAACTAGGAAAACAACATCGACACACATTGACACCACTTGCATGGAAAAAATGCCGAGCAGTATTTCCATCCACATAACCGCGCACATATGTCGTACATCATCCAAGACACACCCCACCAAGCTGCTTAACACACCCTTGGCTTGAGCACCACCAACATCACCTCTATCTCAAGCATCGTGCCCTGCCTATAGGATGATGCTGACAAATGACACTACCTAGGTGAACACCATGGCCGACGCACTCCCCGACTGTTGGAGGAGCCATGTGTGCTCCGCTTGGATTAGACATTGACATTGAGAAGCCTTCGGGCACACCACCTCTGGTTGTCAAGCTCCAGATCCAAGGGAACCCCCAGAAGATCCATTATAGCAAACCCCCATTCGCAACAATGGTACTTATCCATGCCTGTGCACCTCGATAAACTTTTAACACTGTCACGCCTTGTGCTGGCACCACCGCCTGCACACGACATGTAGATGTGCCTCCACCTCGCACACACCACCCACTCACCAGCATTTCAAACAACCATCCTTCAGTGACAGGGTGGCGCAGTTTGCACACCCGGTAGAGGCACCACCACCACATGTACAAAATGCTGCTGGGAAGAACTAACCAGCCCACCGACTTTGTTAGCAAGGAGTCACCGCTACAGCGGCAACAACGAGGGGAGACCATTGTTGGTGGTGGTTAGCTAGGGTCCCCCATGTTCGGCCTTCGCCCCATAGTCAACCGTGTGAGCGACTGCTTGGGAGGGCTTTTTAAAATCTTTATGCAAGTACATGGTTGTGATGTTGATCATTTTATAATTTTATATTTAAAGCGAGACACATAAGCTCGTGCAACATCAAGCCTATACGGGTGTGTTTTTGCATTATATGCCAATGTTAATATAGATCATGGATAAATCTATGAATATCATAGGATTTTTACAAAAAAAAAACACTTGAATGGGTGTGTAAAAATGTGCGTAAAGAAGGTTATCTAGCTGGTCAACCTTTCTACCCTAGGATGGTAGAGTACACCTGTTTAGATCTGTGTTCTCCTATGCTTTCTATATGTCTTCTTTAGCTTTGCCAATAGTCAAGTACACTAGATATTTCCCATGGAGAAATATATGAAATGGATGATAAAGGCCTTGCTCAAATTGCATGGAACAAAGTGTGTAGGCCTAAAATTCAGAGAGGATTAGCAGTACTAGGTACTATTACTTACATCGAAACCATGTTCTTTAAAAATTCAAATAAGTTCTATATAAGGGTAATCCTCCATGGAGTGAATTTATTTGGGAAACATATTACAATATCTCGCCCCTCCAACACACACGAAAAGGCGAACTAGAAGGATGCTTCTGGTTGAAATCTCATTCGGAGCTTATACCCAACTATAAAGAAGTAGCCCGTTGCTCTCCAACATAGGGTCACTCTCTTTTATTATGGCATGACAGATGGGTTGAACGGCCTCTAGCACAAAGTTCCCCGAATTGCACTCTTTTACCATTCATGATAATGCTTATCTTGCTACTTTTTATAATATTGATGATCTTCCAGCATAATTCACCCGATGACCAATCAAGTTTATGACCAGTACTTGGAGCTTCAAAATTTACTTTTCCAAAGCCCTTAGTTGGAGAATCAGGATACTTGGAAATCTAAGTCCTAGTCTTCCATGCAAATGTACATTTCTTGGGCAACTTTAAGGCTGACCAGTTATTTAAATGGTTGTGGAAATGTGCTAGCAGATTAAAGCATAAACTTTCTTATGACTGTTGATGCATGATAGAGTCAACACCAAGAGTCTACTTAAGAGGAAGGGTTTTTCATGAATAATTAAAACTGCATTTTTTATCAACAAAATACCGATGAAACTCTTATGCATCTTTGTTCAAACAGTAATTTTTCTCAAGACCGTTGGAGCTCTATTATTCCCGACGGAAGGAGAGCAACTTTAATCTTTGATGACTGTTTGGAGTATCTGGTTGCGGAGACATGAAAATATTTCCAAGAATGTAACCACCGGAATTGGCTCATGGAGACACTTGCTCAAATAAGATTTGAATTTGATGGGTCACAAAATGAAAAGAAAACATTCAGCTTGACTCTAGATTTGGATTGACACATATCCCTAGCAGTCCTCAGTGCTACACGATATCTCACAATACTGCCCAAAACTAGAATTGGATATCGACATATTGCTTTCTCTTTATATAGGTAGCTTTTATTTTTTGTTTTTATTTTGTTTCTCCTTGTATATATACTTCTCTATGTATTTATAAGGAACTACCATCTAACTATTGTACTCCATGCGTCCAAATATATAGGGCCTAGTCGCCTACTACATTTTTTCACATTGTTTTTAACCATGGGTTAGAGCAATAATACATATGTATTTTACAAAATATATAGCGTCAAATTCGTATGTGAAAAGAGTTTCCGATAACATAACTTTTGTATAATCTTATCAATGATCAAAGGAAACCTCAAAAACGTATTAGTTCCTATATATTTGGATGGAAGGAGCACCGTCCTTGGGTCAAAAAGATTAAGCTCGCAATTTTATCCCCAGCCCACCCACGCCACCCCTCCGTGAGATGATTCCGTACATCTACTCTATCCGTCTCAATAAGTGTTTCGACTTTGTACTAGATTTAATACAAAGTTATACTAAAGTTGAAACAGTTATTTTGAAAGGGAAAAAGTATTAGTTAATCCTATAAAGTCTCCTAAAAAGGTAAACCTATACAGAGTTTCCTCTAATCATTTCAGGAAATAAATTAACAACCTAAAAACTTAAAAGTGCACGTGCACTATCTAGATGGAACGAGCGGCAGGTTCCTGGCTGCAGGATCACGCCACATCGCCCCGCTATGCGTCACGTGCCACCTTGTCGGAGCCATCATATCCTCGTTGTCTCCTCCACTCCCCGACCCTACCCGTTGTGATTTCGCCTCTCCACCGCCGCTCCCACCCTCGTGTCGTCCTCCTGCTGCTCGTCCCCCCCCCCCACCCCAATCCAGGTGGCGATGTGGGGTCCGCCTCGGCCTCTCGGATCGGCCGCCGATGGCGACTGCTCCGTGGACACGGCCCCGGCGCTCACCGTTAGCCCCGTCTCCCACAAGGCCGCCTCCAAGCGCGCCTTACCTGATGCCTCCCTCGCCGCGGTTGTTTCGCTGCCGCAGCTGTCGCCACAGTTGAAGGAGAGCACGGACCTCACCCGCATGCCCCGCTTCCTGCAGTCTGCGAGAGCCCGCGTCTTTCTCGAAGCGCGCGTCACGCGAAGGCCGCCTTATCCAGAATCAACACGCTTATGCGATCCTCTCGTCCAGCAGCGCACGACATGGATGGATTTTGTTTACTGTGGCCTGTGGGCTTCACCGCTTCAGTTATGAAGAAACTGTGTGCCGCCGTGCCGGCAGGCGTCAGCAGCGGCATCTAGCAAGGGCAGCAGGTAGTGGCGGCATCTAGCAACGGAAGCAGCAGCAAGACATGGTTCAGTTGAGTTTCAATTTCAGCATCGGCGGCAGCAGGTCATGGCTCATTTTACTATAGAAAAGAAAACATAAGCTAGCAACGGCAGCAGAAGCAGGCCATGGTTCAGTTTACTGTAGAAAAGCAAATACTACTATAAGCTAGCAGCGACAGAAGCATCGATTTACTCCTTAGTATCAAAAAGGCTCTTATAAGTTGACTAAATGTCTCTTTCTAAGTTGATCTATTATTACTATTTTCTCCATCCCAAAATTCTTGTCTTAAATTTGTCTAGATACGGATGTACCTAATACTAAAACGTGACTACATCCATATTTAGACGAATCTAAGACAAAAATTTTGAGACAGAGGGAGTATTTTTTATTGGCATCCATAGTAGTTGTAGTTGCACACATATTAGTCTTAGTTGGCACATGCATGACTACAGAGTTGCACAGTTTGATCTACATAGTCTCATATGAATTATCGTGGGAGGTTCTCACGCCCTGCCGTGAAGTTGCACACTTCGTCGACGTAGTCGCACGCATGGCAACAGAGTTGCACAATCCGGTCCGCATAGTCGCACATGAATTGTCGTGGGAGATTCTCACACCCGGCCACAGAGTTGCACAATCTTGCCGGCATAGTCGCACACGCATGGACACAGAGTTGCACAATCTCGTCCGCATAGTCGCACATGAATTGTCGTGGGGGTGCTCACGCATGGCCGTGGAGTTGCACACTTTGGTCGGCACAGTCGCACATGCATGGCCACGGAGTTGCACGATCTCGTTCGCATAGTCGCACATGAATTGTCGTGGGAGGTGTTCACGTCCGGCCGTGGAATTGCACACTCGTCGGTATAGTCGCGCATGCATAGCCACAGAGTTGCACAATCTCGTGCGCATAGTCGCACATAAATTGTCGTGAGAGGTGCTCACGCATGGCCGCGGGGTTGCACACTCTCGTTGACACAGTCGCACATGCTTTAGTTTTTATATGAAATCTATAGTTGGATATGATCATTGGGAACTCGCACACATGATGATCATTTTTATTGAAATCTATAGTAATTTTAATTGCACACATAGTTGTTTTCAATTGGATCCAATCATTAGGAACTTGCACACATGGTTATCATTTTTGTTGGCATCTATAGTAGTTCTAATTGCACACATAATCATTCTCAGATGGATATATACGATCATTGGGAAGTTGGACACACGGCGATCATTTTTATTGGCATCTATAGTAGTTCTAGTGATTACACAAATAATTGTTCTCAGTTGGATATGGTCATTCGGAAGTTACACACACGGCGATCACTTTTTGTTGGCATCTATAGTAGTTGTTGTTGCACACATAGTTGTTATCAACGATACGATCATTGGAAAGTTACACATATATCGATCTTTTTTTGTGGGCTTCTATATTAGCTCTAGTTGCACATATAGTCATTCTCACACTACTAGAATTTGGTTTTGTCCCGAGTTCCGATACTTCACCGAGTTCATTTTATCGGAAACTCGACAAACTTCTCTCTGTCAAGTTTAATCCAAAATTGGACTCGATGGTGATAAGCAACTCGGCAGAGCTATGCCTTTGCCAGGTTCCAACAAAAAGTAACTAGACGAACTTAATAAACTCGGCAGAATTACATGTTCACCGAGTTTCTGCGAAAATACACTTGGCAAAACCTGACAAGTGGACCCTGTTGTATGGTAGTCTATGGAGCAGCCAGCCAAAAAAGAAGTATTTTGTCCCTAGTCTATAAAAGGAACTAAATTGTCTCCCTAATTCATATAAAAAAATCTAATTCATATTAAAGAGAAAAAGTAGCAGGTGAACGGAAAAAAGAAAACGAATTACAAAAGCATGTGTGAACACATTTAATTGGGATCTTTGAATTTTTTTTAAAAAGCCATAACTTTTAAACCATGCGTCGGAATTAAGATCCGTTTTCACCGTTAAAACCCTTCCGGCGTGCTCTTCGAAACATGATCCCGCATGAATATGCTTCGATGAATTTTTTTTGTGTGCAATTTACTCCCCGTTTCGGTGCAACTGTTTAAGAGTCGATGTGCAACTACGTGAGTGTCGACATGCAACTTTTGCACTACCTTGGATGTGCAGTTTTCACTGACGGAGACCTCCACCCAAACTACCCCTAACACTGTGATGTGCAACTTCGTTTGCTGCCCAAGCCAACTGCCTAGTAGTTGATGTGCTACTTCCCCCCGCCCGTTGATGTGCAATTTTCACTATTTTGCTATCTCGACCAACTGCCTAGCAGTGGATGTGCAACTTCGGATGCTGCCTCGGCCAACTTTCTAAGAGTGATGTGCAACTTTTCCCGTACCCCTATGGGCGTATAGTTTTGACTGCTAGCACCCCGTCCAAACCACATGTGCTAGTGAGATGTGCAACTTTAGCTCCATGTATATATGCAACTTTTTACTGCCCTCATGGATGTAGTTTTCACCAACCAACTATCCCTGTCTGAGATGTGCAACTTCGCTTGTTGCCCTGGCCAACTGCCTAGCAGACTATGTGCACCCTCATCTCTTGCCTCCGCCAACTGAAACTACATATCCACAAGTAGATAGGGGAAAGAGTTGCACATCGACTACTAGGCAGTTGGTTGAAACAACAGACTAACTTGCACATGTTGCTGATAGGGC
The DNA here is from genome assembly GCF_056163025.1 of Triticum urartu. Lineage (NCBI taxonomy): Eukaryota > Viridiplantae > Streptophyta > Magnoliopsida > Poales > Poaceae > Triticum > Triticum urartu. Next base: position 124,374,248 of record NC_141875.1, read on the forward strand.
AGATTGGGCAGGGTGTGCAAGCAGTGAAAAACTACACATACACGAGTAGTGCAACTTCGTTTGCTGCCTGCCTATAAGTTGTTGGTGTCCTTGTCAGAACTACCCTTCCTATGAGATTTGTGCAACTTCGTTTGCTACCCCTACCAACTACCTAGCAGTTGATGTGCAATTTTATCTATTACCCCAACCAACTATGCCAATGATAGCATGCAACTCTGCGGCTGTGCGTGTGTGACTATGATGTCGCGCGTGTGCAACTCCCACATCCGATTGTGTGACTATGCCACTGCGTGTGTGCAACCGCCGCAGTTGTCCGTGAGCTACTATGCAGACGAGAGTGTGCACCTCTGTGGCCGTGTATGTGCGACTATACTGACGGGAGTGTGCAACTCCATGGTTGTCATGTGCGACTATGCGGCGAGAGTGCGGCTATGCTAACAAGAGTATGCAACTCCGCGACCGTGGGTGAGCTACTACGCTGACAAGAGTGTGCAACTCTGGGTCCTAGGTGTGCGACTATGCCACCAAGCGTGTGCAATCCCGCAGTCATGTGTGAGCTACTATGCATGCGGACGAGAGTGTGCACCTCCATGGTCGTGCGTGTGCGACTACGCCGACATGAGTGTGCAACTATGTGGCCGTCATGTGCGACTATGCGACGAGGTTGTGCAACCCGGCAGCCGCGCGTGTGCGACTACGCTGTCGCGCATGTACACCTCTTGGAGCCGTGCGTGAGCTAGTATGTCCATGGGAGTGTGAACTCCGTCATCGCACATGCGCACTTTCTGCAGTTGTGCGTGTGCGACTATGCGAATTAGAGCGTTCAACTCCACAATCGTTCGTGTGCAAAATTCTTGTTTAATTCAGTAGTATATTCAGTAGCTCAAAGCACACCATAGCACTATATTCAGTAGGAGAAAAATCAGCAAACCATCAACACACAGTGGCACCGCGACCAAAGCAGTTGCCGGCCTGCAGCACACCGGCCTGTGCTCGTCTTGCAAAATTCAGCATAAATGAACTGGGCAAACACGAACAGCGGCCACGCAAGAACTCTGTTCCTTAGCAATCTTCGTCTCCGTCCTGCTCCAGACCAAGGACGATCTCAACCCCCTCCTCTGCCGAAGCTTCCTCCTCTGGCCGTTCCGTCTATAGCAACCTCGTGTTTCCTCCTCTCTCTCTCAATCGCAGTAGCCATGCCTAGAGATCCCTTCTACAGACCCGCCCAGATTAGAAAGAGAGAGAGAGAGAGGAGAAGATGGGGCCTTCCTTGGGGGCACTAGGCATGGCGTCGGGGGCAGGAATCGAAGCAGTAGCAGAAGCCCATGGAGGGGCGCCCAGGTGAAGAATCCCGTGTCGGTGGCGGCGGGTTCTGTATCTGTCGGCCGCCTGACCTGATCTAGTCGCTCGATCTCCCTCATCTCCTCTCTGCTATTCTCTCGTACAAGGGAAGGGGGACGGGGAGAGAGTAGGGGCGGAGGCCGGCGGCGAGGTGTGACTCTGCAGACGAGGCTCGGGTCAGCGGCCGAGGACAAGGAAGGGAAGGTCTCCCGTTATTTTTCTTATTAATATTAATCAAGTAGACAAAAATATTTCTATTTTAGGCCGGCCGCTCGCGAAGCCCGGCGAGCAACCGGCCGCTACCTAGACTTGTCCAATTAACAACATATGAGTTTCTTATGCTCTCCTCGGAATACAACAAACAAACAAATGGGTGACTTTGGCTCAAACAGACAAAAAGAAATGGCGTTTCGTATGGTTGTGCCCAACTTGTGCATGAAACACGGTCTAACCTCTAGTATATGCATGTGCCGCAGTACCCTTTGAAATTTCCCTGCAATCTACGAATAGGAAGATCCCGACTGACCTCCTACCCCGATGTTGACCCGCGCACGCCCCTTTGGGTGTCCGGGAAGCCACCTTGCACGGTCACGATCAAGGTTCCTCCTGCACCGAACAACGCCTGCTGCGGCGGGTCCCTGGCAGACGACGATGACGACGACGACGACTGCACCGCCGCCTCCGCCTTGCCGTTCCCCTTGGGCAGCTCAGCCTCGGCGTGGCAGAGCGGGCACGTCGTCCTGGAGCGCAGCCACGCGTCGACGCACTCCACGTGGAACGAGTGCCCGCAGTTGGGCAGCTCCCGCACCTTTTCTCCGTCGGCGAGCTCCGACAGGCACACGGCGCAGTCAGCCCCGGCGGTGGCGGCGCCCTCCTTCCGGTACGTGGTGACCGGCAGCGCGGAGAGCGCAGAGGCGTCCAGCCCACGCCGGCCGCTAGTTGCGCCGAACGAGTTGATGGACCGCAGGATGCCGGCGGTGAAGCTGCCGCGGCGACGGCGGCCGCCCGACCGCGCCACGAGCACGTACAGCAAGAAGCGGATGAGGGTGAAGAAGATGGTGAGCGCGAAGAGGAGGAAGGCGGCCATGAGCAGGACGCGCCCGTTGAAGCTGTAGTTCTGCTGCCGCGCATACGGAGCCGGTGGGGCACCCGACGCCGGCGCGCCGGGGAAAGGGTCCCCTGACATGGCAGGATAAAGATTTCTAGTCTGTACCACAAATCAAGAACCTTAAACGGAAGAAGGGAGAAGGGACTTCAAGGGAGAGAGGCAATGGGCGGCAGGTTTGGCAGAACTCAAGTCAAGTCTGCAAGGGATAATATCTGAGAGCTTAACCTCGGCAACACGGTGCTCGGGTCAGGTCAACTGGTGGTGTCATTGTCAAGCACAGCCGCCCAGAAAAAAAAAGTCACGGCCGATTGATGCGAGGCTGACATATGGGATTAACGGGAACATTTGATTACCAATTGCAATGCCTGCCGCGTGAGAATGCGCGTGCGATCTGGTTGGGACATCGATTTTCTTCCGAGAATGGTAGGAAACCATATTTAACGGTACACGAGCTTTCAGTGAACAACGCTTTTGCTGGAATGCAAATTTGTAAACGGCGAAGGTGCGTATGCACTAAGAAGAACCTTCAAGGAATTTTAGCCGCTGAACTTTCTGCACAGCAACAAAACCAGTTGTCCTTCAGAAATTTCCATGTTCCACATGGAGACCGGAAGCTGGCATGGAACGTGGTACGGGAAAAAAGCAACGGTCAGTAAAACAGTTGTTTTCATGGAATATATGCATGGTGCTAAAATCACCGGGTGACTAAAGTTACCTAAAATCTAAAAAGTGCGCACGCACTATTTAGAGAAAACGAGCGGCTGGTCTTACACACGCATGCATGTAGTTTTATGGTCTAAATTTTGTCTTTATTCGTGACGTGGCATGTACTACTAAGATGGTCACATGAGCAAGACACCGCATTATTCCATGGATGCGCATGTTCATTTATTTGAGTTTTCAAATTTTTAAAAAGTCATATCTTTTAAGGACCGGTCTAGCTGGTGGCCGGGCGCTCGCTGCCGCTCGCGAGCGGCTGGCCCCTGGTCCCAAACGTTTAGTCACTATCACATATTAAAAAGAACAAAATTACTGTAATCCAAAAGTACTAAAAGGACACTGCTAATTAATCATCTTATGTGGTCTTTTCTCACGTGATGGATGCCTGTTCCCCATGTTCGTCTCTAGTGCATTAATTTTTTGTTTTCATAATTATAAAAAATATATATCTTCTAAACCGCGTGTCGAAATTCAGATCCGTTTTCATTGTTAAAACCCTCATGACGTGCTCTTCAAAAGTAGATGTTTCGACGAATTAGTCTTCCTGCCAACTAAACATCAATATGTGTGCAACTGGACTACATTGTCGCGCCAACTGAGCATATGTGTGTGCCAGTAGTTCTGCAAACTAAACATCAATGTGTGTGCAAACTAGACTACATTGCCGTGCCAACTGAGCATATGCGTGTGCCAATAGTCCTGCTAACTAAACATCAATGTGTGTGCAACAAGACTAAATTACAAGCCAACTGAGCATATGTGTGTTCAACTAATCTTCTCTGCCAACTAAACATCAATGTGTGTGTAACTAGACTACATTACAAGCCAACTAAATATTAATGTGTGTGCAACTAGACTAGGTTACAAACCAACTGAGCATATATGTATACAACTAGTCTTCTTTGCCAACTAAACATCAACATATGTACAACTAGACTACATTACAAGCCAACTAAACATCACTGCATAGATTCGGTTAGCTTGTAATTAGCCAGCAGATTAAACCATGAGGTCATGTCTCCATGTATACGTAACTTGCAAGCTAAGCTATACTTCTTCCTACCTACACGTATGCATGCATGGTCGGCCGGGTTAATTCCATCCAACAATCTCTTCCTCTCACTTCTCTCCTCACAAACCAAGTCTTAAAATCTAACTAAACCACTTCATCCATCACCATGGCAACACCTACGTGTATATACACAACGAACCATGCCACCAACCTTTCCATCTCACCTCTCTCTCTCTCAAGTCTCAGCACAGAGGGCCGTTGTCAATCAATCACAGAACCACGACTATTTCCATCACAATTCCTAGCCTGCGCCTCCTCATGGCAGCTGCCAGTGGCACAAAGCAGCAGCAGCATCCGCACCCAGCTCCACCACTGGGGGCGGCGGTGGTGTACGGTGTACCCCAAGTTCAAGTTGACGGAGAAGGCCGGCCGCCGATCTACGCTTCTTCCCGTGTTACACCTAGGAGCACCAGCACAACAACCCGTTGTGTGTCGCGGCTGTCCGGTCGATCAGGGCGGCGGGGTGTCCTGAGTGTTCGACCAGGGGCGGCGGTGCGGCCAACCTTGACCAAAGGCGACCTGCGATGATGACCTGCAGCAGCGGAAGATGCAGAGGACCAGCGGCAGGAACAGCTAGGCAGAAGGTGCGCCGACGGCTGCCATGGCCGCGCGCGGGAGAGAGAGGGGTGAGGGAGTGGCGGCTAGCTAGGGGAAACCGGGGGTGGGTTGGTCCTTCGGGTAGTGGTGGGCCTTGTCATCCACGTGCAACGAGCGAGATCGAGCGGTCAGAACGCGGCCGCTCGTTCTGTCCATATAGCGCGCGGCCACTTTTTAGATTTTAGGATCTTTTAAACCGTACTTCGGAATTTAGATTCGTTTTCACTATTGGAATCATCGCGACGAGATCTTTGAAACTAGATCCCGCATGGGTATGTTTCGACGAAAAAATTTTGATGCCAACTTTGACGCTATATTGTGCAACTATGTTACTACATGGTCCAACTTTAGTACCGGATTGTGCAACTTTTTTAAAAACCAAGTTTGCAGCTGCATGATCCAATTCTTTTGATATTGCAACAAAGAAACCATGAGAACCAACTTTTTATGACGTGCAACTAGTCTACTACCTCGGCCAACTACTAGTAGTCGATATGCAACCCTTCTCCACTTCCCCTACCAGTGGTATGTACAACTTAGTCTGTTGTTCACGCCAACTGCCTATTAGTCGATGCGCAACTCCTTCCCCTCCCTACTTGTGGATACATATTAGTTTTAGTTGGCGGGGGCAATAGACGGAGTTGCACATAGTCTGCTAGGCAGTTGGCACATCCATGAAGTTGGCGGGGGCAACACACGGAGTTGCACATAGTCTGCTAGGCAGTTGGCACATTCACGAAGTTGGCGGGGGCAACACACGAAGTTGCACATCCACGAGTGATACAAGAGAAAGTTGCACATCATTATTAGATAGTTGGCCATCATAGCATATGAAGTTGCACATCTACTGTTAGACAGTTGGCCGATGCAACAAAAGGTGAAAGCACATCCATGGGTAGGAGAAAAGTTGCACGTCCACTACTAGACAGCTGGCCTCGGCAAGAGATGAAGTTGCGCATCTCACTCCAAGTGGGTACTTTTAGGGTGGAGGCGCCATCAGTAAAAACTGCACGTCCACATGATAGGTGCGAAGTTGCACATCCACTACAGTTAGTTGCACATCGACTACTAGATGATTGCACAAAACATGTACTAAAATTGCACAAAAATATTTTATCAAAACATACCCATGCGAGATATAGTTTCGAAGAGCACGTTGCAAGGATTTCAAAGGTGAAAACGGATCTTAATTCAGATTCGTGGTTTAAAAGTTGTGGTTTTTCAAAAATTCATAAGTCATGAATTAAATGCTAAAAAGTCATTCACCACATGTCATGCAGGTAAAAAGCCAACAACCGAGTGCATGCATGTGAATCATTTAATGCACTGTTGATGGGTTGTTTCTATTTAGCCATTTGAGACAATAAAATCTTTCCTAATCAGATGGGGAGACAAATACTCGCCAAAAAAGATCAAATGTTTACCTATTTTGGCCGGCTGCTCCGGAACGCCAGGGAGCAGCCGGCCGTTGTGTAGCCGCGTCCCTAAAGTTAACTATAAAGTGTGTAAACTAAGAAATTATTTCTTGTATATTTTTGCTAAGAGACCATCTTCTTAATTCAGAGAAGGTAAACCTCCTTTTATTTTTATCTTTTACAATCAACAATTATCCTATGTGACACTGCTAAGAGACCATTTGAATGGTCATAAGCACGACAAGCATACCATCACGACAACACATTTGAGCTCGCGTTGTGTGCGAAGGCGTGGCCACTACTAGCATAAAAACATGACATTTGAGTCGCAGTTTTCTAAGCAAAATATTTTTTATTTTATCAATTAATTAAACATAGTATGCTAACTTAAACAAATATGGATGAAAAAAGATATCTGATGTGGCTGAACGTAAGAACCTTTCAAGTCACCATTTCTAGGGTTATATGTTGCATATTAACTTTTCGCCATGGTTCTAGTGAAGAAACTTAATAACAACATGGCTATTGAACTGGGTCGAGGTACCATGATTGTGCCATGTGCAATACCCTCATTATATGATTGCACCGTCTCGGGCAGTTATTAGTAGGAGAGACTATCAATTTCATATTCTCATCTCTAGATATCCAATTTTATGACCAGATATGTGTCTTTGACCCATCACTGGTCATTCTTATCATCCCCGGAGCACATCTCCGCCTTCAATCAGTACCCTCCATAGCTGAGATGGGTGGGATCCCAATTCAAGTTCAACAATATAAGTGTCTGGGAAGTATATATCCTTTAATATCCTAGGGAAGAGACTCTAGCTGTTGTATGGTACGCCAAGGTTTGTCTTGCTAGCAACGCAAAATTAAAGAGCCCCTGGAATAATCTGGGACTGCTTGTGCAACGGATTTAATCAATACCTTCTTTCCTGCTCCTGAAACCAACTTCTCAATTCACCCCTTGACCTTGCCTCATAAAACATCCTCAAATATTTGAACGCCCTCATTTTTTAAGAACCAATATCCGATGACATACCAAGATATTTTTCATTCAGAGTTTCAGTGGGAACACTCTTGACCTCTTCTCTTATATTTTTGGGGCATCCTTTACTGAAAAAGATGGATGATTTTGCTGCATCAATACGTTTTTTAGAAGCCTGACAATGAGAATCAACAAGCTTGACACCTCAGTCGCCCCTACAATGTTTGCCTTCAAAAATAGCAGACTATTATATGCAAACAAAATATGATTTACCGGTGGCGTCATAGGTGGCACTTGAACTTCACCAAGCAGAGATGACTCGTTTCTGGATTTTAGGAGGCACCTAAGGCCCTCTGCTGCCAACAAGAAAAGGTAGGGTGAAATTAAGTCTCATTGATGGACAGGTGTGGATGCTTTGAATCTAATATTTCTAAATAGTTATTGCTCATTACCTATTTTTCTTAACCATGCAACTATGCCACATAAGCAAGTAATGCATGCAAGTCATAAATACATTTTTCTGCATACTCTATGCATGCACCACTTCCACATAATAAATCCATGCATGTTAATTATGCACAAATGTTTTTGCACCCAATTTTGTATTGACAATATATATGTTGGATAATTGCGGCATATCTATGTAGTTGACCCTTAACATTTTTATTACAAATGACATTCTTTTAACTACAATTCATTTTTATATGCTTCTTTTTTTACTTTTTCATATTACATTTTCTTTGCATTAGTTTTAGATGGTTTTAGCAACTATTTACACCTTTTTTAGCCGGGCCATCATCTAGTTCTTCAAGTTTTCTTCTATTAAACAAAATTGAGTAAGCGACTAATCTACTAGGCTCGTGACAACACAAACCCAATGATCCAGACAACCCTTTTCAAGCATAATAGCCTTCAAATATTCCCACTCAACTTTGTCATACGCCTTCATTATGTCCAATTTCAAAGCACAATGGCGATGTTTCAGTGCCTTGTTGTGCTCCATAAAATGCGAACATTCAAATGCCATGATAATTTTATCAGTAATTAGATGACCTGGAACAAAGGCTGGCTACTCTAATAACTAATGGGGCGGAATTGTGAAATCAATTTTGGGTTGTTTACCTTTGGAATCGAGACAAGATAGGTGTGATTAATGCTCTCAACACTTTCCTCCCCATTCATAGTATGTAGGACCGCCTTGGTTACTTCCTCACCACATATATCCTAGTGCTTGTGGAAAAATGAGTCAGAAAGCCATCTGAGCCTAACGCTTTCGTCGGGAACATGTGGAATAAAGCCTTCTTAACCCACCCCCCCCCCCGCTCACCGAGTAAGGTGGAGTGAGTAGATCAGTCATCGAAAGAGAAACTTTACACGGGACCGTGTCAAGAGCTTCACGCATATTGGATACACCCTTAGAACTATAAAGTGCCTTCTAAAGTTCAGCCGCCATTGCCTCCAACTCCATCGGCTTCTCAAGAACTTGTCCATCATCTTTAGCAATGCCCCGGTAATGTTTTTTTCTTTTTTGCCTCGAAGCTCACATGTGGAAGTAACGAGTATTTCTATCGCTCACTGCCAACCATTCAACTCCAGCTCTCCATAATACATCTCAACGAGGCATTTTTTGATCTTGATCTCATGGTGGCTCGGGCCAACACAACCAGGAATTCGTTCTAGGATATTCAGTTCCCTTTTCAACCTTTTTACTTCCCTCGCACACTGCCAAAAGTGTCCCTTTCCATGTTCGCCAGTTTTGTGGAGAGGAACTTCATTTTTTTCATGCATCCCTACTATTGTGGTGCTTTGAGGTTTTCTGTTCATGCACATGTCAATGAATGAGAACAGCTTAGGGTGTGTGTCTCACATGGCCTTGTATTTGAATCTACGAGGGCCCTATTCGAAGGTTGGAGATCGAGTTGTAGTATGATAGGCCCATGATGTGAGCATATAGCATATATATTCTCGAGCCGAACCAAAGGAAAGATCATCATCCACCCATGGTGTGACGCCCCCGATTTGACCGTACACTAATCATACACGCAAACGTGTACGATCAAGATCAGGGACTCACGGGAAGATATCACAACACAACTCTACAAATAAAATAAGTCATACAAGCATCATATTACAAGCCAGGGGCCTCGAGGGCTTGAATACAAGAGCTCGATCATAGACGAGTCAGCGAAAGCAACAATAACTGAGTACAGACATAAGTTAAACAAGTTTGCCTTAAGAAGGCTAGCACAAACTGGGATACAGATCGAAAGAGGCGCAGACCTCCTGCCTGGGATCCTCCTAACTACTCCTGGTCGTCGTCAGCGGGCATCACGTAGTAGTAGGCACCTCCGGTGTAGTAGGGGTCGTCGTCGACGGTGGCGTCTGGCTCCTGGGCTCCAACATCTGGTTGCGACAACCAGGTAGAAGGGATAGAGGGAAAGAAGGAGAAAGCAACCGTGAGTACTCATCCAAAGTACTCGCAAGCAAGAAGCTACACTACATATGCATGGGTAAATGTGTAAAGGGCCATATCGGTGGACTGAACTGCAGAAAGCCAGAATAAGAGGGGGATAGCTAATCCTTTCGAAGACTACGCTTCTGGCAGCCTCCGTCTTGCAGCATGTAGAAGGGAGTAGACTGAAGTCCTCCAAGTATCATCGCATAGCAATAATCCTACCCGGCGATCCCCTCCTCGTATCCCTGAGAGAGAGCGACCACCGGTTGTATCTGGCACTTGGAAGGGTGTGTTTTATTAAGTATCCGGTTCTAGTTGTCATAAGGTCAAGGTACAACTCCAAGTCGTCCTGTTACCGAAGATCACGGCTATTCGAATAAATTAACTTCCCTGCAGGGGTGCACCACATACCCCAACACGCTCGATCCCATTTGGCCGGACACACTTTCCTGGGTCATGCCCGGCCTCGGAAGATCAACACGTCGCAGCCCCACCTAGGCACAACAGAGAGGTCAGCACGCCGGTCTAAACCTAAGCGCACAGGGGTCTGGGCCCATCGCCCTTAGCACACCTGCACGTTGCGTGGGCGGCCGGAAGCAGACCTAGCCTAGTGGCGTTCCAGTCCAATCCAGCGCGCGCCGCTCTGTCGCTGACGTCAAGAAGGCTTCGACTGATACCACGACGCCGGGATACCCATAACTACTCCCGCGTAGATGGTTAGTGCGTATAGACCAAATGGCCAAACTCAGATCAAATACCCAGATCTCGTTAAGCGTGTTAAGTATCCGCGAACGCCGACCAGGGCCAGGCCCACCTCTCTCCTAGGTGGTCGGAACCTGCCCTGTCGCTCCGCCTCAAAGATCCACACAGAGGGCCGTTGGGACAAAGGTCCTTTCAGCCCCCAATCCGTGAATCACTCGCGGGTGCTCCACAAGCCGACCCGTCTTTAGTCGCCACATGTATCCTGTAGAAAGTATGTAGTAATATACCCGTGATCACCTCCCGAGTGATCACGGCCCAGTAGTATAGCATGGCAGACGGACAAGAGTGTAGGGCCACTGATGGAACACTAGCATTCTATACTAAGCAGTAGGATAGCAGGTAATGGTAACAACAGTAGTAACAAGGACAGGCTATGCATCAGGATAGGAATAACGGAAAGCAGTAACATGCTACACTACTCTAATGCAAGCAGTAAAGAGGAGAGTAGGCGATATCTGGTGATCAAGGGGGGGGGCTTGCCTGGTTGCTCTGGCAAGAGAGAGGGGTCGTCAACTCCGTAGTCGTACTGGGTAGCAGCGGCGTCGGTCTCGGTGTCTAGCGGAAGAAGAGGGGGGAAGAAACAATAAATATAATGCAAACAGATGCATAACGATGCATGACAAGGCAAGTAACGGTGCTAGGGGTGCCCTAACGCGGTATTAGGTGATACCGGTGAAGGGGGATAACATCCGGGAAAGTATCCCCGGTGTTTCGCGTTTTCAGACAGATGAACCGGAGGTGAAATGTTGCAGGTTCACTATGCTAGGGACACGTGGCGGATGAACGGGTTGCGTATCCGAATTCGTCTCGTCGTTCTGAGCAACTTTCATGTACAAAGTTTTTCCATCCGAGCTACGGTTTATTTTATATTAATTCTAAAATATTTAAATCACTTTTAGGATTTATTTATTTAATTTAATCAACATTATCCAGAATAGTGTCTGCTGACATCATCATGACGTCAGCATGACGTCAGCAGTTGACTTGGTCAACCTGACAGGTGGGTCCCGATCGTCATACTCTGTTTTAATTAACTAACAGTTAATTAGGTTAATTAGTGATTAGGTTAATCTAATTATAATTAATTAACCTAATTAATTCCTTAATTCCTTAATTAATTAATTTTATTATTATTATTATTTTCTCTTTTTTTTGAATCGTTCTGGGCGTGGGGCCCCCTGTCATTGGCCCAGAGGGGCTTTGCGGGTGCCGGGTGTCGGGCACCAGCCCGAGCAGTTCGGGCGTGCGGGCAAACCCGACGACGGGCGCCACGGGCGTGGCCGAAGCCTGAGCGGCGACCAGCGCGCGGGGGCGGCACGGCGAGGCCCCCAGGCCGCAGCGGCAACAACCGAGGGCGGGGTGCGCGAACTGCGACGGCGGAGGTGGTGTTCAGGGGCGGAGCAGAGCTCCGGGGCGCACGACCGTCGGCGACGAGGCGAGCAAGGGCGTGGCCGTGCATAGTCCTGGTGAGGCGGAGCGGTGCGGGGTCGACGGCGACCAACAGGGACGCGACCACGGTGAGCGCGCACGGGAAGGAGGCCGCGGGCGTGCCCGCAGGCAAGGCGCAGGGCGCGGCCACGCACCGGGCGCGGACACGACCAACAGGGGCAGGCCCGTGGCGGAGGCTTCGTGACGAGCATGGGGAAGGGGCGGTGACCGGCGAGGCGGTGTGCGTGCGCGCGAGGCGACACAGAGGAGAAGGAGGAGGGGAAAAGGCGGCTGCTCACGGCGGGAAGTAGGGACTAGGCAGCGGGCGTGAGGAGGGCGACGGGGACGAGCGACGTGGTGGTGGCGACGGGCGTCGGGGTGACTTCGGGGCTCGGCAACGGAGTGGCGGTGGGCGTCCAGCGAGGCGACGCCGTGGAGGAGGACGAAGGCGCGGCGGAAGGAAAACGCGAGGAGGAGGCCGGAGGTTGGTGCTCGGCGCCGGCGGGCGGCGACTGTCTCCGGGCGCGGGCGCTCCGAGAGGAGGGGAGCGAGTAGCGAGGGGAAGTGGGGGTCTTCGCCCCGATCCAGATTGGATCGGGAGGGGGGAAGAGGGAGTGGCGGCGTGGGGGGAGTGGGTGTTTTGGGTGGGGGTTAGGGTTAGTGGGGGGGTGGGGTGGCCTAATAGGCCTGGGGAGGTGCGGGGTGGGCCGGCGTGGTCGGCTGAGCCGACTGGGCCAAGGGGCCCAGTGGGGGGGGCTTGTGGCCTGCTGGGCCGAAGCCCAGGGGGCAAGGGGGGGGTTCTCCTTTTCTTTTCTTCTTTTTTTTTGGTTTTGTTTTCTGTTTTTTTTTTGTGTGTTTTCTTTCTCTTATTTATTTTATGTTCTGTTTTATTTCATTTTCAATCATTTAGACATTCTATAAAATATGTTTGCTGCACTATAATTACCTATGCCATTTTGGCACAGCCCGAACATTTTAGTATAATATTTTGAAAACTTTTATAATTTAACTTTATTTTAATGTTTGAATTTGACTCGGTTTTGGACTAACGGTAGATTATCAATAGTAACCGGGGTGACGTGGCATGATTATCGTTGGATTACTGTAGCTTGATTACCCGGGCGTTACAAAACTCCTCCACTACAAGAAATCTCGTCCCGAGATTTAGGAGGTAGAAGGAATCAACGCGGGGTATTCATCACGCAGGCGATCCTCGCGTTCCCAAGTGGCTTCGTCTTCAGAGTGATTTGACCACTGGACTTTGAGGAATTTGATCGCCTTCTAACGTGTGCGGCGTTCAGCTTGGTCAAGAATGCGGACCGGATGCTCTTTATACGAGAGGTCCTGTTGCAATTCGAGCACTTCATGATCCACCGCTCGGATTGGATCCTTGAAGCAACGGCGGAGTTGTGACACGTGGAACACATCGTGAACCTGAGAAAGGTTCGGCGGAAGCTCCAGTTGATATGCCACCTTTCCACGCCTTTCGAGAACAGTGAAGGGACCAATATAGCGGGGAGCTAACTTTCCTTTGATCCCGAAGCGGTGTGCACCCTTCATTGGTGTAACTCGAAGATAAGCCTTTTCGCCAGGTTGATAGGCCATGTCTTGGTGATGACGGTCATACTGACTTTTCTGACGTGACTGCGCAGTCTTGAGATTCTCGCGAATAATGCGAACTTGTTCTTCGGCCTGTTGGATAATATCCGGACCGAAGAGTGGACGTTCCCCAGTTTCTGACCAGTTCAGAGGGGTTCGACACTTTCGTCCATAAAGCATTTCGAAGGGGGACATCTTCAGACTAGCTTGATAGCTATTATTATAAGAGAACTCGGCATATGGAAGAGATTCCTCCCATTTCTTGCCGAATGAGATTACACAAGCTCGAAGCATGTCTTCGAGAACTTGGTTGACACGTTCAACTTGCCCTTGTGACTGCGGATGAAACGCGGTACTGAAAGATAAGTGAGTCCCCATAGCTTCTTGGAAACTTGCCCAGAATCTTGAAGTGAATAAACTGCCACGGTCTGAACTGATAACCAGTGGGATACCGTGAAGTGAAACAATTTTGGCCATGTAGAGAGTAGCAAGCTGACTAGCCGTGATTGTCTCTTTGACCGCCAGAAAATGGGCAACTTTGGAAAGCCGGTCAATGACGACAAGAATAGCATCATTACCTTTCTGCGATTTGGGAAATCCGGTGACGAAGTCCATTTCAACATGGTCCCATTTCCATTCAGGAATAGAGATAGGTTGCAGAGTTCCAGCAGGCCTTTGATGCCCTGCTTTGATTCGGCGACAAACGTCACACTCAGCAACATAACGAGCAATGTCCTGCTTCATATTAGACCACCAGAATCTTTGACGAATATCCTGGTACATCTTTGTACTACCAGGATGGATGGACAGAGGCGTATCATGGGCTTCTTGCATAACCCTTTTAGTCTTATCCAGGTTTTTCTTCGAACATGGTACCTCTAGGCGGCCTTTGAAATACAAGGCGCCATCGTCGGCGATCGTGAAGAATGAGGGCTTTCCCTTTTTGAGGTCGCGCTTAATCTTGAGGACTTCATCGTCACATTTCTGTATCCATTTGATGGTGTCCACAAGATCTGGTTTCGCAACCAGGGTATTGAGAGAACCCTTGGAAACAACATGGAGGTTCCGTTTGGGGAAATCTTTGGGAGGGGGAGCGAGTGATCCCGGAGGAACAATATGGAGGTTCAGCCTTCTAAATTCTTCGGTAAGCGAGGGCTGAACTTTATGAACCTGGAGGTGGTTGCAATAAGACTTGCGGCTCAAGGCATCAGCCATTACATTAGCCTTGCCGGGGGTATAAGATATACCCACGTCAAAGTCTGCAACAGTCTCCATCCATCTTTGCTGACGTAGGTTCAAATCTGGCTGAGTAAACAGATACTTCAGACTTTGATGGTCGGTGAAGATCTCGCAACGATTACCGAGAAGGTAATGTCGCCACTGCTTCAGTGCATGAATGACGGCAGCCAGCTCGAGGTCGTGAACTGGGTAGTTTTCTTCGTGAGGGCGCAGTTGACGAGAGGCATAAGCAATCACTCTGCGCTCCTGCATTAGGACACAGCCTAATCCTTGGCGGGAAGCGTCGCAGTAAATGACGAAGTCCTTCTTAGTATCAGGTGGTGCAAGCACGGGGGCAGAAGTCAACTTGTCTTTGAGCGCCTGGAAACTTTCCTGACACTTGTCTGTCCAGTCAAACTTGACACCCTTATGCAACAAATTAGTCAGAGGCCTGGCAATCTTGGAGAAGTTCTCGACGAATTGACGGCAATAGCTGGCGAGACCGAGAAAACTTCGGACTTGCTTCACATTCTTCGGAGGAGTCCAATCGAGAATAGCCTGAACTCGTTCAGGGTTGACGGCAATACCATCTTTGGAGATGACATGCCCAAGATAGGTTACTTCGGGAAGCCAGAATTCACACTTGGAATACTTAGCATACAGCTGATGCTCCCGAAGCTTTTCCAGCACAAGACGAAGATGTTCAGTATGTTCCTCCTTGTTCTTGGAAAATACAAGGATATCGTCCAAATAAACCACGACGAACTTGTCGAGGTAATCCATGAATATATAATTCATCAGACGAGAGAAGGTGGCTGGAGCATTCGTTAAGCCGAATGACATGACGGTGTACTCGTATGATCCATACCGAGTCACGAAGGCGGTTTTTGGGATGTCCTCTTCACGAACACGGATCTGGTGGTAACCCAACCTCAAGTCGAGTTTGGAGAACACTGATGAACCAGCCAGTTGATCATAAAGATCATTGATCCGAGGAAGAGGGTATTTATTCTGAATGGTAGCTTGGTTTATAGGACGGTAGTCTTGGACCAATCGGTTTGTCCCATCCTTCTTCCTAACAAAGAGAGAAGGTGCTCCCCAAGGAGAGCAACTTGGGCGAATGAAACCTTTGACAAGAGATTTGTCGATTTCCTCCTTAAGCTCAAGGAGTTCATGCGGCGGCATCTTGTAGGGTCGTTTAGCTATAGGGGTAGTGCCGGGTTTCAAGTCGATGATGAATTCGATAGCTCTAGCAGGGGGAATCCCTGGAAGTTCTTCTAGGAATACATCTTGGAATTCACGAACGACGGGAACGTTTTCAATGCCCTCGAGTGGTGCAGCGTTCAACGCATTCAAGGCATAAAGTCGTGCCTCGGTGTTCTGAACTAGATGAGCTTGATAAGCTATTATTTCATCAGAAGGGTGTAGCAGATGGACGACCTTAGTGGCGCAAACTATAGAAGCAGTATGCGCTTTTAACCAATTCATTCCCAGAATGAGATCAATGCTACAGGACTTCAGTACGATGGGAGAGACAAGGAATTCCAGTCCTTCGATTTCTACAGGGACGTCGTTGCAAATCATGGAGGTTCGACATTGGCCCGCAGGGGTGTGTACTAATAGTGAAGCATCCATGTTCTCACATGTAATGTCGTGCAAGCATGCAAAACCTTCTGACATGAATGAATGCGATGCACCTGTATCAAATAAAACGGATGCTGGTACTGAATTTACGAGGAGGGTACCCATCACAGTAGCAGGCTGGTCTTGAGCTTCATTGAGATCAACATGGTTGGCATGAACACGACCATAAGACTTGGCACTGTTGCTGCGAGGCTGGTTGCTTCCACGGCCAGTTGCTGGAAGGGCCAGTTGATTCCGGTTCTGGTTGCATTCCCTAGCACGGTGCCCTGGTTGTCCACATCTGAAGCACAAACCATTCTCGGGAGTAGGAACAGGAGCTTGGGGTGGTGGAGCTGGAAGCCTTGGCTGCCTAGTTGGAGCCGTAGGCAGACGAGGTGCAGCATAGGACTGCCTTGGGGCAGGTGCATTCGGCTGGTACATGCTGTTGGGAATCCATATCTTGCGCTTTTGCGAGGACGGGCCCGAAGATGAGCCCGTGTCACGGCTGCGCCTGTGAGAGCTCTGGTATTCCTGCAGACCAGTTTCGACATTGATGGCTTTGTTCACCAGAGTGGCGAAATCAGCAAAGTCATGCACTAGAAGTGCGAGCTTGATGTCAGCTTGAAGGCCATCACGGAACTTCTCCTGTCTGCGTGCATCAGTTGCAATGTCTTCTTCAGCATAGCGGGACAAGTCAAGAAACTCCCGCTGGTAAGCTTCCACAGTTTTGTTGCCTTGGGTGAGGTTGCGGAACTCACGCTTCTTCCGGTCCATGACTCCCTGAGGAATGAAGCGAGCACGGAAGGCAGCTTGGAAGTCTGGCCAGGTGATGATTGTTCCAGCTGGCAGTGTACGCCTGTGGCTGTCCCACCATTGAGCTGCGGGTCCCTTCAGGAAGAAGGAAGCAAAGGTGACATAGCTGGCAGGGGCTACCTCAGCAGACTCCATCTCATAGGTGATGTCACGGAGCCAGTCATCAGCATCCAGAGGCTGAGTTGAGCTGCGGTACACAGTTGGGTTCAGGCGCATGAAATCCTGCAGAGTTACTGGGGTTGGCTGCTGGTTCATATTGGGGCGAGGAAACTGAGCCATCATATTCTCCATGAACTGGCGATTCATCTCAAGCTGTTGGACCATACCAGCCATGTACTCAGGCGGTGGTGGGGCGTTGCCACCACGACCACGACCACCTGGTCTAACCATCCTGCTAATATTTAACAGGGGTAGTTCAGCATTGAGAAATTTGCAAAAATAACAAGAGTCATTCATGATGAAACATGCACAACGAAAGCAGCACGATAGATACTACATAGTAGTCGGCATATCTTACAAAAGAGATCATGCATGGAGTTCGTTACACAGAGTTTGGTACATAGACTAAGACATCATAGGCGGCACGCAGGCTCGCGGCGAATGCATCTAACACTAACAAGCAAGTCTACATCAGTCCCACGCGGTACTGCGGAGGTAGCTGTAGCCTGAAAGCTGGTAGTGTGGCATCGGGTACACCACGTCGGCAACCTGGGGTCCGCGGGTACTCTGGTGCAGAACCTGACGCTCAAGTGGCAGAAGAGGACCAAGTGCAGGAGAGTAGCCTCCCACATCTGGCCAGCCGACGCCCTGAGGCATCACGGTCCTGGCAGGGTAGACCGCAGAACGCGATAGATCACCAGATCGGACAGAGGGGTGCAACAGTGTCAGAGCACGGTAGAGGTGCTGACGAGTGGTGTACAACTCGTGGTGAAGAGCTCGGTTAGCGCGATCCAGCCCATCAGCATGCAGAACCAGGTTCTGATGGTAGAAGGGCTCTCGGGTGACAGTGGAGTAGGCAGCAGTGTAGTAACCCTCCGCACCAACATCGGATGCGATAGCAACGTGCCTGAAGGGGGAGGTATCCAACTCCTGATACTCTCCACGGAGACGTGTCAGAGCAGCATAAGCAGCGTCGTGGACTGCCATATCGATAGTCACTCCAACACCATGAGCAGTGTGCAGCACGGTAGTGGAGTCATACTCTCGAGAGTAGAGGTGGACGATGGAACGGTACTGCTCCTGGTTGAAGTCCTGGTACTCCTCATAGACGATGTACTCAGGGTGCCAGCGATAACCCAGATAGGTCATCATCTCAACCAACACAGCAGGTGATCCTGAGGCACCAATGGCCGTCGTGTGGCGCACGACCTGCCTCGTGGGTTCCATCTGAAAACAAAGATGTTTTCACAGGAGTCAAATGACAATGTGGATAATGTTCAATTACTACTCTAAAGAACAACTAGGGCTTATCCAACTTTGGGGTGAATGTCGTAACGGGACCCTAGTGTCAGAGTTAGTAAAATCGTTTAACCCGAGTAGGAGAGAGTTCAGAGTCCCAGAGTAAAGGTCGAGGAGTAAAGGATCCTAGTACCACCCGATGGCGACGTGGGCCCGTAAGGCACACAGCCAAGTTAGTAAAAGTTTTTACAATGTCTAGACTCGACTTTGTCCAAGGAGTGTGGAAGGGGGATTCCTACAGGCAGTCGGCTCTGATACCAACTTGTGACGCCCCCGATTTGACCGTACACTAATCATACACGCAAACGTGTACGATCAAGATCAGGGACTCACGGGAAGATATCACAACACAACTCTACAAATAAATAAGTCATACAAGCATCATATTACAAGCCAGGGGCCTCGAGGGCTCGAATACAAGAGCTCGATCATAGACGAGTCAGCGGAAGCAACAATAACTGAGTACAGACATAAGTTAAACAAGTTTGCCTTAAGAAGGCTAGCACAAACTGGGATACAGATCGAAAGAGGCGCAGACCTCCTGCCTGGGATCCTCCTAACTACTCCTGGTCGTCGTCAGCGGGCATCACGTAGTAGTAGGCACCTCCGGTGTAGTAGGGGTCGTCGTCGACGGTGGCGTCTGGCTCCTGGGCTCCAACATCTGGTTGCGACAACCAGGTAGAAGGGATAGAGGGAAAGAAGGAGAAAGCAACCGTGAGTACTCATCCAAAGTACTCGCAAGCAAGAAGCTACACTACATATGCATGGGTAAATGTGTAAAGGGCCATATCGGTGGACTGAACTGCAGAAAGCCAGAATAAGAGGGGGATAGCTAATCCTTTCGAAGACTACGCTTCTGGCAGCCTCCGTCTTGCAGCATGTAGAAGGGAGTAGACTGAAGTCCTCCAAGTATCATCGCATAGCAATAATCCTACCCGGCGATCCCCTCCTCGTATCCCTGAGAGAGAGCGACCACCGGTTGTATCTGGCACTTGGAAGGGTGTGTTTTATTAAGTATCCGGTTCTAGTTGTCATAAGGTCAAGGTACAACTCCAAGTTGTCCTGTTACCGAAGATCACGGCTATTCGAATAGATTAACTTCCCTGCAGGGGTGCACCACATACCCCAACACGCTCGATCCCATTTGGCCGGACACACTTTCCTGGGTCATGCCCGGCCTCGGAAGATCAACACGTCGCAGCCCCACCTAGGCACAACAGAGAGGTCAGCACGCCGGTCTAAACCTAAGCGCACAGGGGTCTGGGCCCATCGCCCTTAGCACACCTGCACGTTGCGTGGGCGGCCGGAAGCAGACCTAGCCTAGTGGCGTTCCAGTCCAATCCGGCGCGCGCCGCTCCGTCGCTGACGTCAAGAAGGCTTCGGCTGATACCACGACGCCGGGATACCCATAACTACTCCCGCGTAGATGGTTAGTGCGTATAGACCAAATGGCCAAACTCAGATCAAATACCCAGATCTCGTTAAGCGTGTTAAGTATCCACGAACGCCGACCAGGGCCAGGCCCACCTCTCTCCTAGGTGGTCGGAACCTGCCCTGTCGCTCCGCCTCAAAGATCCACACAGAGGGCCGTTGGGACAAAGGTCCTTTCAGCCCCCAATCCGTGAATCACTCGCGGGTGCTCCACAAGCCGACCCGTCTTTAGTCGCCACATGTATCCTGTAGAAAGTATGTAGTAATATACCCGTGATCACCTCCCGAGTGATCACGGCCCAGTAGTATAGCATGGCAGACGGACAAGAGTGTAGGGCCACTGATGGAACACTAGCATTCTATACTAAGCAGTAGGATAGCAGGTAATGGTAACAACAGTAGTAACAAGGACAGGCTATGCATCAGGATAGGAATAACGGAAAGCAGTAACATGCTACACTACTCTAATGCAAGCAGTAAAGAGGAGAGTAGGTGATATCTGGTGATCAAGGGGGGGCTTGCCTGGTTGCTCTGGCAAGAGAGAGGGGTCGTCAACTCCGTAGTCGTACTGGGTAGCAGCGGCGTCGGTCTCGGTGTCTAGCGGAAGAAGAGGGGGGAAGAAACAATAAATATAATGCAAACAGATGCATAACGATGCATGACAAGGCAAGTAACGGTGCTAGGGGTGCCCTAACGCGGTATTAGGTGATACCGGTGAAGGGGGATAACATCCGGGAAAGTATCCCCGGTGTTTCGCGTTTTCGGACAGATGAACCGGAGGTGAAATGTTGCAGGTTCACTATGCTATGGACACGTGGCGGACGAACGGGCTGCGTATCCGAATTCGTCTCGTCGTTCTGAGCAACTTTCATGTACAAAGTTTTTCCATCCGAGCTACGGTTTATTTTATATTAATTCTAAAAGATTTAAATCACTTTTAGGATTTATTTATTTAATTTAATCAACATTATCCAGAATAGTGTCTGCTGACGTCATCATGACGTCAGCAGTTGACTTGGTCAACCTGACAGGTGGGTCCCGATCGTCATACTCTGTTTTAATTAACTAACAGTTAATTGGGTTAATTAGTGATTAGGTTAATCTAATTATAATTAATTAACCTAATTAATTCCTTAATTAATTAACCTAATTAATTCCTTAATTAATTAATTAATTAATTTTATTATTATTATTATTTTCTCTTTTTTTTGAATCGTTCTGGGCGTGGGGCCCCCTGTCATTGGCCCAGAGGGGCTTTGCGGGTGCCGGGTGTCGGGCACCAGCACGAGCGGTTCGGGCGTGCGGGCGAACCCGACGACGCGCGCCGCGGGCGTGGCCGAAGCCTGAGCGGCGACCAGCGCGCGGGGGCGGCACAGCGAGGCCCCCAGGCCGCAGCGGCAACAACCGAGGGCGGGGTGCGCGAACTGCGACGGCGGAGGTGGTGTTCAGGGGCGGAGCAGAGCTCCGGGGCGCACGACCGTCGGCGACGAGGCGAGCAAGGGCGTGGCCGTGCATAGTCCTGGTGAGGCGGGGCGGTGCGGGGTCGACGGCGACCAACAGGGACGCGACCACGGTGAGCGCGCACGGGAAGGAGGCCGCGGGCGTGCCCGCAGGCGAGGCGCAGGGCGCGGCCACGCACCGGGCGCGGACACGACCAACAGGGGCAGGCCCGTGGCGGAGTCTTCGTGACGAGCATGGGGAAGGGGCGGTGACCGGCGAGGCGGTGTGCGTGCGCGCGAGGCGACACAGAGGAGAAGGAGGAGGGGAAAAGGCGGCTGCTCACGGCGGGAAGTAGGGACTAGGCAGCGGGCGTGAGGAGGGCGACGGGGACGAGCGACGTGGTGGTGGCGACGGGCGTCGGGGTGACTTCGGGGCTCGGCAACGGAGTGGCGGTGGGCGTCCAGCGAGGCGACGCCGTGGAGGAGGACGAAGGCGCGGCGGAAGGAAAACGCGAGGAGGAGGCCGGAGGTTGGTGCTCGGCGCCGGCGGGCGGCGACTGTCTCCGGGCGCGGGCGCTCCGAGAGGAGGGGAGCGAGTAGCGAGGGGAAGTGGGGGTCTTCGCCCCGATCCAGATTGGATCGGGAGGGGGGAAGAGGGAGTGGCGGCGTGGGGGGGGAGTGGGGGTCTTGGGTGGGGGTTAGGGTTAGTGGGGGGGTGGGGTGGCCTAATAGGCCTGGGGAGGTGCGGGGTGGGCCGGCGTGGTCGGCTGAGCCGACTGGGCCAAGGGGCCCAGTGGGGGGGGGGGGGCTTGTGGCCTGCTGGGCCGAAGCCCGGGGGCAGGGGGGTTCTCCTTTTCTTTTCTTCTTTTTTTTGGTTTTGTTTTCTGTTTTTTTTTGTGTTTTCTTTCTCTTATTTATTTTATGTTCTGTTTTATTTCATTTTCAATCATTTAGACATTCTATAAAATATGTTTGCTGCACTATAATTACCTATGCCATTTTGGCACAGCCCGAACATTTTAGTTTAATATTTTGAAAACTTTTATAATTTAACTTTATTTTAATGTTTGAATTTGACTCGATTTTGGACTAACGGTAGATTATCAATAGTAACCGGGGTGACGTGGCATGATTATCGTTGGATTACTGTAGCTTGATTACCCGGGCGTTACACATGGTCAGCTACCGCCATATCCAGCTGAACTCTGGATTATGTATCTCCTTCCACTTACTTTTGAAAGTTACATTGCTTCCCTAAATAGCCAATATCGCTGAGTCCATAGACACCCAGAGCATCCCTAGATCCATCAATATGAGCTTGGCTTCTCTAGCCAACCCCTTCGTGCTCAGACAATTAAGGCCTTCATTAAAATCATTGATAGCTAGCCATGGGCGAACCAAAACTGGCAATGGACCATGGGGTATCCCAAGTTTTATATCTCTTTGGAACCTATGCTTCCCCATAGATAGACGGTAGTCTCCATGATTTCGGTACAACCTCCTTCACCAATGCATCAACATGGTACCTCGAGTAACCCAAAATCTCAAGGTTTATAGACTGACTCCAGAAAATTACAATACCTCTGCTCCTCCTTGAGCTTGCTATAACATAATAAGACTTGTCAAAACCAAACGACGCTAAACTCTCGGCCTATGCTTTATCTAATTGAGTTTCAACAAGGCATAACATGGTCGGGGCATATTTGTTCATGAGTTCGCGAACTTCTCAGACTATTGCATGGTTTCCCAATCCATGGCAGTTCCAGCATAACAGATTCATCCTCACTAGGCACCGACAAGCCTAATATTTTTGCCGCCACCCTTGAAACCCTAGTCCGAAGGAGCGATTAGACTGTGGAGAAACCTAATCCCAAGATCCTTCCAATGGATCATCAAGGCCTGAAACGGTGCGGAGATCGTCCCTAAATCTGCCAGAGTAGAACCACGGCGAGACACATCGGGGTGGGGAAAGACAATCAATATTGGAGGTCGTCGATGAGAGAAAGAAAACCCTATCAGGAGGGAATGTTCTCCAGCCCGACGGTGGCGGATTGCGCCCCTCGTCGCCATAAAACTGAGCGGATCGTCTCATTCATACGAGAATTAAGCAGGCTTTTTGAAATGTTGCATGGACAATGTTCTATTGACTGCGTCTAGGGCAATCGCGCACCCTACCCTCCTCGTTGTTTATTGGTCTGTAGATCCGATACTAGAGCCTAATCTGTGCTTTGCCGCGTTGTTTCTCGTTCATAAGTTAATTTTTTTGGACTATTGTAGTTAGAGGTGAACACTTTTACACCAAAAATCAAAGAACCAAGCAGAATTGAGTTGGTAGATATTTCTGGTTTATTCGGTTTATGGTGTTCAGTTTGATGTTTCCATCGCTAGTTATTTGTGTTTGCGTGTATCGTTGGTTTTTATACTATTAGACCATATAGTCGAAATGGATCTCCATTTGCTCTAGCTTCCCTATTTTGTTCGCACATGTAGATGTACTATCACAAGGCGTACCTATAATCTCCAAAAGATGATCATGTTGGCTTGGCTATCCTCCAGCGCCTGATCTTTCTGTCCTGTCTCTCCCCAATGCTAGCATGACATGAGTCTTCCATCACAAATCTATCACTCTTGGAGCTCGACGGGGAAGACGGAGAAAGCGGCTACTCGGTCGCTCGCCATAGAACCAGCTAGCTGGCACGACCTCTTCACAAACACATGAAGCAAAAAACCAGTTCGCCCCTCTCCCGGCAGCGAAATAACCCACAAATGCAATGCATCGAAGGACGATCAAATGCGTAAGGCTAGGACGCTCGCTTTGACTAGTTGTTCAGCCCCCTTGTTTGGTCTCGATCCATATGGAGAACTGAAGGAAAAATAAAAAGGAAGGAAAACTAAAAAGGTAAAGAGGATATTTAAAATGTTTCAAAAATAAAAATATTTATGATTTTTCAAGAACATTGTAAAAAATTGTGAATTTAAAAATATTCATGAATTTAGAAAATGTTCATGAATTTCAAAAAATATTACAAATTAAAAATTATTCAAGTATTTTAAGAAGTTTTATGGATTTAGAAAATGTTCTTGAATTTCAACATAAGTCTTCTAAATTTCAGAAATGTTCATGAATTTTAAAATAGTCACAAAGTTAGAAGGAGCACCAAAAATTTACCTCAATGCACCTCTAAATTAGTACTTTGAGAGATGGCTTTGCCTCTAAAAATTTACTTTGATGGTAGGGCTCTATTCCTGTGAGCTTACGTTGAGTCCATCCACCAATGTTTTGCCCCACATCCCAAGTACTGCTTGAGCTCAGTTGCCAACACAAGCAAAAATAACTAAACATCAAATATCTAAAACAACGACAAGTAATATGGATCGAAGGAATTAATTATTTTAGTTGGGGCGTGCCAGGGCCAGGATCAAGTGAAATGTCTAGCCTACACACAAAGCCTCACCTGTGAGGTCTGGTTTTATAGCTGTCCTTCCCGTGGTACTAAACATAACCTAGTCCGAGCTTTTCCGTCGTCTCCCTGATGCCACCCAATGCCATAATTTCGGCCCAAATTGATAGTCTGTAGCAGGCCTTATCAGGTTACAACATGGGCTTCATTGTTCCTTTTCCGGTTCTCCTACACTAACAGAGAGAATCCACTCAACAACAAAATTGGAGCTTCCAGGCTCCTATTCCGTACGATCTTAATAACTCAAAAGATACTTCCTTCATAAAGAAATATAGAATCTAAACCCTTTTATATTTCTTTACAAAGAGAGTATATTTTAATAACTTTCATCTAAATGAGACTTAGTTGTCTCTCATCTAACTATCTGGCCGACGGATCTAGCTCAAAAGAAAACAAAACTGACCGGCGGATACATGTGCATGATACGTATTTTTGTGCGCTCGCATTTGTAGACTCACAGTTTCTTTGTTGACTGTTGTTTTGCCTTTTCTTTTCTGTATCAACCATTTCCATGTGTTTGCCGACTCGACTGTGTGCCACTTTTCTATCAATTTAGGTGCTAGGCTTGTGTAATGGCCTTCCTTATTCGGTTTTTAGTTTTTTCGTGTGTTTTTATATGCATTTTATGAACGTGTTTGTTAAAACAATCATGTTGATGCTCATTAAAGTAGTGGCAGGGCCAAAAATATTTATCTCAATGATAACTATTTTTTAACTCCTTCCTCGATATACAACTCGACTTTCATTTCCTAGTTGCAAGTCCAAACCATGATACGCAACTTGGGTTCGAACTATTTTTTGTCCCAATTGCAAGTTCATCTTTGGTGCGCAACTAGTGAGACCCAACCCTCTTTTGTCTAAACTGTAATTCCACCCTCGAATGCAACCGAGCACATCATTTTTTTCCTAGTTACAAGTCCACCCTTGACACATAACTAGGGTAGATTTATTTTTGTTCCAGTTGCGACTTCATCCCTGACGCGCAATTGAGTGCCTTTTTTCAGTTGCAACTTCATCCCCGACATGCAATTGGGCTCGTATTTTTCTTTGTTCTAGTTGCAAATTCACCTCGATAAGCAACTAGGGCATGATCCATCTTTTGTCCCAGATGCAAGTCCACCTTTGGCATGCAACTGGGGACCGACCATTTTTGTCCTAGTTGCAACTTCTCCTCCAACATGCAACTGGAATAGCCTTTTTTATAGTTGCAAGTCCACCCTCGATGCACAACCACAGTCTCACCCATGGTTTTGTCCCGGTTGGAAGTCCACACTTCGACACGCAACTCGGTCCCGTCCCATTTCTTTGTCCCAATTACAACTCAACCACCGACATCCAATTGGGGCCCATCCTTTTTTGTCATAGTTGCAAGTACACCCTCGATATGCAACTGGGACCGTGACCAATTTTGCCATAGTTGCAACTTCACCCTAATAGGCAATCGGTGGCCTGGCTCATTTTGTCCCAGTTCCAACTCCACCCTTGACATGCAACAGGGGTCTGATCCATTTTTTCTAATTGCAAGTCCACTCTCAAGACGCAACTTGGCTGATCCATTTTTGTCCTAGTTACAAGTCCACTCTTGACATGCAACTGAGGAGAGGGGTGACCCTTTATCCTTAGTTCAACTCCACCCAAACTTGCAACTAGGCCCACTTTCTTTGTCCTAGTTACAAGTCCACTCTCGATGCGCAATATCAAGTGTTGTGATTCGACTGCACCTACACGGCCCCCAATGCGACTACAAATGGCGACAGGGGGGGCGGGGGGGGCGTCGACCAGTTGCATGTCCAGCAATTTTTATTTTTTTCATTTTTCTTTATCGTTATTTTGTTCCCAATTTTTTGAAAAAAAATCATGAACCCTTTTAAAAAAATTCTGTATTTTTTTTGTTAACTCGTGACTTTCTTCAAATTTGTGATGTAAAAATTCATAAACTTTTTCCAAATTCATAGAATTCATTTCAAATTTCTAAACATTTTCAAATTCATGAATGTGTATCCAAATTCCTGCATAATATTAATTTCATCACATTTTTTATCGACAATTTTTTCGATTCTTTAATATCTTTAAAATTCATGGAATTTATCAACATTCTTTCATATTCATGAACAATCTTTAATTTACTAACACTATTTAGATTTATGAACTTTTTTTAATTCACAGACATATTTTAAATCAACAAACATTTTATAAATACAAGTTGAACATTTCGTGAACAATGAATAAACATTTTGTAACGTTGAACAGTTTCTTTAAATGCACAATGAACATTACCTACGATGACCATTAAATTTGTCATTTTTAGTTTTACATATGTTATTAAGTTTTACGAACATTTAAAAAAATGTCAACATTTTTCTATTTCATGATCATTTTTTCTAGTTGATGAATATTTTTATAAGCTGCAAACATTACTTTTAGTTGTACGAAACATCTTTTGTAGTCTTGCACACAACAACAACGTTTGGTATGCTTATTTGTAGGACATCAATCTGCAATGTGCTATCAAAAGAATACAATGTTGCAGTTCTGATGAAGAAATAACGGCGAATCAACTTGTGGTTGAATGGTTAGAGAGACAGTGGTATCCCAGCCCACCAGGGTTTAAGTCCTGGTGCTCGCATTATTCCTGGATTTATTTCAGTATTTTCGGCGATGCGCTTTCAGTGGAAGGTGACGTTTCCGTCGACGACGAGGTGTCTACGGTTACTTCGTAAATGTCAAAATGATATGCCGGCTCAGTCACTCGAAGATGTTCATAGGGGTAGGATGTGCGTCTGTGCGTTCATAGGGATGAGTTTATGTATGTATGTATGTATGTATGTATGTATGTATGAGCATTTGTGTCTGTAATGTGCTCAAAAAACCGTAGAGCTAAAAGAAAACCATATTTTTTTTGAGACGTAAAAGAAAACCACGTATGCAGTGCTACTGATCAAGTCCTAGGGAGATGGCCCAATTGGTGTGAACTGTGAAGTTAAAAAAACACAACGACAACAGGGACAACCGAAAAGCTACACGGCAATAACCAAAATCCTACACCTACGTGACGTAACCGGAAATTTCTATTTGCCGCTCTTTGCGGCAAGTAAGTAGTCGAGGGAACGCGTTAGGATGGGCTGGCCCGTTCAAACGTTAAAGCGAATCCGGTTTTGGGAACCTTCTAGTGATTCCCAGCAAGTTTT